>NW_027663925.1:1200000-1527000 GCF_964034855.1 Anser brachyrhynchus
TGCACTCTCTGTACTCACTGCACTGCATCACCATTGGTGCCAGTGCACTCTCCGGACTCACAGCAGTGCATCCGCAGTGGTGCCAGTGCACTCTTTTGAGTCACTGCAGTGCATCCCCAGTGGTGCCAGTGCACTCTCTGGACTCACTGCACTGCATCCCCAGTGCTGCCAGTGCACTCTCTGGACTCACTGCACTGCATCCCCAGTGCTGACAGTGCACTCTCTGGACTCACTGCAGTGCATCCCCAGTGGTGCCAGTGCACTCTCTGGACTCACTGCACTGCATCCCCAGTGGTGCCAGTGCACTCTCTGGACTCACTGCAGTGCAGCCCCTGAGGTGCCAGTGTACTCTCTGGACTCACTGCACTGCATCCCCAGTGGTGACAGTGCACTCTCTGGAATCACTGCACTGCATCCCCAGTAGTGCAAGTGCACTCTCTGGACTCACTGCAGTGCATCCCCAGTGGTGCCAGTGCACTCTCTGGACTCACTGCAGTACATCCCCAGTGGTGCCAGTGCACTCTCTGGACTCACTGCAGTGCAGCCCCTGAGGTGCCAGTGTACTATCTGGACTCACTGCACTGCATCCCCAGTGGTGACAGTGCACTCTCTGGAATCACTGCACTGCATCCCCAGTAGTGCAAGTGCACTCTCTGGACTCACTGCAGTGCATCCCCAGTGGTGCCAGTGCACTCTCTGGACTCACTGCAGTGCATCCCCAGTGGTGCCAGTGTACTCTCTGGACTCAATGCACTGCATCACCAGCGGTGCCAGTGCACTCTCTGGACTCACTGCAGTGCATCCCCAGTGGTGCCAGTGCACTTTCTGGAGTCACTGCAGTGCATCCCCTTTTGTGCCAGTGCACTCTCTGCACTCACTGCACTGCATCCCCAGAAGTGCCAGTGCACTCTCTGGACTCACTGCACTGCATCCCCAGTGGTTCCATTGCACTCTCTGGTCTCACTGCATTGGATCCCCAGTGGTGTCAGTGCACTCTCTGGACTCAGTGCAGTGCATCCCCAGTGGTGCCAGTGCACTCTCTGGACTCACTGCACTGCTTCCCCACTGGTGCCAGTGCACTCTCTGGACTCACTGCACTGCATCCCCAGTGGTGCCAGTGCACTCTCTGGACTCACTGCAATGCATCCCCAGTGGTGCCAGTGCACTCTCTGGACTCACTGCACTGCATCCCCAGTGGAGCCAGTGCACTCTCTGGACTCACTGCACTGCATTCCCAGTGGTGCCAGTGCACTCTTTGGACTCACTGCACTGCATCCCCACTGGTGCCAGTGCACTCTCTGGACTCACTGCACTGCATCCCCAATGGTGCCAGTGCACTCTCTGTAGTCACTGCACTGCGTCCCCAGTGGTGCCAGTGCACTCTCTGGACTCACTGCAGTGTATCCCCTGTGGTGCTATTGCACTCTGTGGACTCACTGCACTGCATCCCAGTGGTGCTAGTTCACTCTCTGGACTCACTGCAGTGTATCCCCTGTGGTGCTAGTGCACTCTGTGGACTCACTGCACTGCATCCCAGTGGTGCTAGTGCACTCTCTGGACTCACTGCACTGCATCCCCAAGGTGCCAGTGCACTCTCTGAACTCAACTGCACTGCATCCCCAGTGCTGACAGTGCACTCTCTGGACTCACTGCAGTGCATCCCCAGTGGTGCCAGTGCACTCTCTGGACTCACTGCACTGCATCCCCAGTGGTACCAGTGCACTCTCCGGACTCACTGCACTGCATCACTAATGGTGCCAGTGCACTCTCTGGACTCACTGCAGTGCATCCCCAGTGGTTCCAGTGCACTCTCTGGACTCACTGCACTGCATCCCCAGTGGTGCCAGTGCACTCTCTGCACTCACTGCACTGCATCCCCGGTGTTCCCAGAGCACTCTCTGGACTCACCGAGGTGCATCTCCAGTGGTGCCAGTGTACTCTCTGGACTCACTGCAGTGCATCCCCAGTGGTGCCAGTGCACTCTCTGGACTCACTGCACTGCTTCTCCACTGGTGCCAGTGCACTCTCTGGACTCACTGCACTGCATCCCCAGTGGTGCCAGTGCACTCTCTGGACTCACTGCAATGCATCCCCAGTGGTGCCAGTGCACTCTCTGGACTCACTGCACTGCATCCCCAGTGGAGCCAGTGCACTCTCTGGACTCACTGCACTGCATTCCCAGTGGTGCCAGTGCACTCTTTGGACTCACTGCACTGCATCCCCACTGGTGCCAGTGCACTCTCTGGACTCACTGCACTGCATCCCCAATGGTGCCAGTGCACTCTCTGTAGTCACTGCACTGCGTCCCCAGTGGTGCCAGTGCACTCTCTGGACTCACTGCAGTGTATCCCCTGTGGTGCTAGTGCACTCTGTGGACTCACTGCACTGCATCCCAGTGGTGCTAGTGCACTCTCTGGACTCACTGCAGTGTATCGCCTGTGGTGCTAGTGCACTCTGTGGACTCACTGCACTGCATCCCAGTGGTGCTAGTGCACTCTCTGGACTCACTGCACTGCATCCCCAAGGTGCCAGTGCACTCTCTGAACTCAACTGCACTGCATCCCCAGTGCTGACAGTGCACTCTCTGGACTCACTGCAGTGCATCCCCAGTGGTGCCAGTGCACTCTCTGGACTCACTGCACTGCATCCCCAGTGGTACCAGTGCACTCTCCGGACTCACTGCACTGCATCACTAATGGTGCCAGTGCACTCTCTGGACTCACTGCAGTGCATCCCCAGTGGTTCCAGTGCACTCTCTGGACTCACTGCACTGCATCCCCAGTGGTGCCAGTGCACTCTCTGCACTCACGGCACTGCATCCCCGGTGTTCCCAGAGCACTCTCTGTACTCACCGAGGTGCATCTCCAGTGGTGCCAGTGCACTCTCTGGACTCACTGCAGTGCATCCCCAGTGGTGCCAGTGCACTCTCTGGACTCACTGCAGTGCAGCCCCTGAGGTGCCAGTGTACTCTCTGGACTCACTGCACTGCATCCCCAGTGGTGACAGTGCACTCTCTGGAATCACTGCAGTGCATCGCCAGTAGTGCAAGTGCACTCTCTGGACTCACTGCACTGCATCCCCAGTGGTGCCAGTGCATTCTCTGGACTCACTGCAGTACATCCCCAGTGGTGCCAGTGCACTCTCTGGACTCACTGCACTGCATCCCCTGTGGTGCCAGTACACTCTCTGGACTCACTGCAGTGCATCCCCAGTGGTGCCAGTGTACTCTCTGGACTCACTGCACTGCATCACCAGCGGTGCCAGTGCACTCTCTGGACTCACTGCAGTGCATCCCCAGTGGTGCCAGTGCACTTTCGGGAGTCACTGCAGTGCATCCCCTTTTGTGCCAGTGCACTCTCTGCACTCACTGCACTGCATCCCCAGAAGTCCCAGTGCACTCTCTGGACTCACTGCACTGCATCCCCAGTCGTTCCATTGCACTCTCTGGTCTCACTGCATTGGATCCCCAGTGGTGTCAGTGCACTCTCTGGACTCAGTGCAGTGCATCCCCAGTGGTGCCAGTGCACTCTCTGGACTCACTGCACTGCTTCCCCACTGGTGCCAGTGCACTCTCTGGACTCACTGCACTGCATCCCCAGTGGTGCCAGTGCACTCTCTGGACTCACTGCACTGCATCCCCAGTGGAGCCAGTGCACTCTCTGGACTCACTGCACTGCATTCCCAGTGGTGCCAGTGCACTCTTTGGACTCACTGCACTGCATCCCCACTGGTGCCAGTGCACTCTCTGGACTCACTGCACTGCATCCCCAATGGTGCCAGTGCACTCTCTGTAGTCACTGCACTGCGTCCCCAGTGGTGCCAGTGCACTCTCTGGACTCACTGCAGTGTATCCCCTGTGGTGCTAGCGCACTCTGTGGACTCACTGCACTGCATCCCAGTGGTGCTAGTGCACTCTCTGGACTCACTGCACTGCATCACTAATGGTGCCAGTGCACTCTCTGGACTCACTGCAGTGCATCCCCAGTGGTTCCAGTGCACTCTCTGGACTCACTGCACTGCATCCCCGGTGTTCCCAGAGCACTCTCTGGACTCACCGAGGTGCATCCCCAGTGGTGCCAGTGCACTCTCTGGACTCACTGCACTGCATCCCCAGTGGTGCCAGTGCACTCTCTGGACTCACTGCAGTGCAGCCCCTGAGGTGCCAGTGTACTCTCTGGACTCACTGCACTGCATCCCCAGTGGTGACAGTGCACTCTCTGGAATCACTGCAGTGCATCGCCAGTAGTGCAAGTGCACTCTCTGGACTCACTGCACTGCATCCCCAGTGGTGCCAGTGCACTCTCTGGACTCACTGCAGTACATCCCCAGTGGTGCCAGTGCACTCTCTGGACTCACTGCACTGCATCCCCTGTGGTGCCAGTACACTCTCTGGACTCACTGCAGTGCATCCCCAGTGGTGCCAGTGCACTCTCTGGACTCACTGCACTGCATCACCATTGGTGCCAGGGCACTCTCCGGACTCAGTGCAGTGCATCCGCAGTGGTGCCAGTGCACTCTTTCGAGTCACTGCAGTGCATCCCCAGTGGTGCCAGTGCACTCTCTGGACTCACTGCACTGCATCCCCAGTCGTGCCAGTGCACTCTCTGGAATCACTGCAGTGCATCCCCAGTGGTGCCAGTGCACTCTCTGGACTCACTGCACTGCATCCCCAGTGCTGACAGTGCACTCTCTGGACTCACTGCATTGCATCCCCAGTGGTGCCAGTGCACTCTCTGGACTCACTGCACTGCATCCCCAGTGGTGCCACTGCACTCTCTGGACTCACTGCACTGCATCACCATTGGTGCCAGTGCACTCTCCGGACTCACTGCAGTGCATCCGCAGTGGTGC
This sequence comes from Anser brachyrhynchus, assembly GCF_964034855.1. NCBI lineage: Eukaryota > Metazoa > Chordata > Aves > Anseriformes > Anatidae > Anser > Anser brachyrhynchus. Next base: position 1,204,852 of record NW_027663925.1, read on the forward strand.
CAGTGCACTCTTTTGAGTCACTGCAGTGCATCCCCAGTGGTGCCAGTGCACTCTCTGGACTCACTGCAGTGCATCCCCAGTGGTGCCAGTGCACTCTCTGCACTCACTGCACTGCATCACCAGTGGTGCCAGTGCACTCTCTGGACTCACTGCAGTGCATCCCCAGTGCTGACAGTGCACTCTCTGGAGTCACTGCACTGCATCCCCAGTGCTGCCAGTGCACTCTCTGGACTCACTGCAGTGCATCCCCAGTGGTGCCAGTGCACTCTCTGGACTCACTGCACTGCATCCCCAGAGGTGCCAGTGCACTCTCTGGACTCACTGCACTTCATCCCCAGTGGTGCCAGTGCACTCTCTGGACTCACTGCATTGCATCCCCAGTGGTGCCAGTGCACTCTCTGGACTCACTGCACTGCATCCCCAGTGGTGCCACTGCACTCTCTGGACTCACTGCACTGCATCACCATTGGTGCCAGGGCACTCTCTGTAGTCACTGCACTGCGTCCCCAGTGGTGCCAGTGCACTCTCTGGACTCACTGCAGTGTATCCCCTGTGGTGCTAGCGCACTCTGTGGACTCACTGCACTGCATCCCAGTGGTGCTAGTGCACTCTCTGGACTCACTGCACTGCATCCCCAAGGTGCCAGTGCACTCTCTGGACTCAACTGCACTGCATCCCCAGTGCTGCCAGTGCACTCTCTGGACTCACTGCAGTGCATCCCCAGTGGTGCCAGTGCACTCTCTGGACTCACTGCAGTGCATCCCCAGTGGTGCCAGTGCACTCTCTGGACTCACTGCAGTGCATCCCCAGTGGTGCCAGTGCACTCTCTGGACTCACTGCACTGCATCACCATTGGTGCCAGGGCACTCTCCGGACTCAGTGCAGTGCATCCGCAGTGGTGCCAGTGCACTCTTTCGAGTCACTGCAGTGCATCCCCAGTGGTGCCAGTGCACTCTCTGGACTCACTGCACTGCATCCCCAGTCGTGCCAGTGCACTCTCTGGAATCACTGCAGTGCATCCCCAGTGGTGCCAGTGCACTCTCTGGACTCACTGCACTGCATCCCCAGTGCTGACAGTGCACTCTCTGGACTCACTGCATTGCATCCCCAGTGGTGCCAGTGCACTCTCTGGACTCACTGCACTGCATCCCCAGTGGTGCCACTGCACTCTCTGGACTCACTGCACTGCATCACCATTGGTGCCAGTGCACTCTCCGGACTCACTGCAGTGCATCCGCAGTGGTGCCAGTGCACTCTTTTGAGTCACTGCAGTGCATCCCCAGTGGTGCCAGTGCACTCTCTGGACTCACTGCAGTGCATCCCCAGTGGTGCCAGTGCACTCTCTGCACTCACTGCACTGCATCACCAGTGGTGCCAGTGCACTCTCTGGACTCACTGCAGTGCATCCCCAGTGCTGACAGTGCACTCTCTGGAGTCACTGCACTGCATCCCCAGTGCTGCCAGTGCACTCTCTGGACTCACTGCAGTGCATCCCCAGTGGTGCCAGTGCACTCTCTGGACTCACTGCGCTGCATCCCCAGAGGTGCCAGTGCACTCTCTGGACTCACTGCACTTCATCCCCAGTGGTGCCAGTGCACTCTCTGGACTCACTGCATTGCATCCCCAGTGGTGCCAGTGCACTCTCTGGACTCACTGCACTGCATCCCCAGTGGTGCCACTGCACTCTCTGGACTCACTGCACTGCATCACCATTGGTGCCAGGGCAGTCTCCGGACTCACTGCAGTGCATCCGCAGTGGTGCCAGTGCACTCTTTCGAGTCACTGCAGTGCATCCCCAGTGGTGCCAGTGCACTCTCTGGACTCACTGCAGTGCATCCCCAGTGGTGCCAGTGCACTCTCTGGACTCACTGCAGTGCATCCCCAGTGGTGCCAGTGCACTCTCTGGACTCACTGCACTGCATCCCCAGTGGTGCCACTGCACTCTCTGGACTCACTGCACTGCATCACCATTCGTGCCAGGGCACTCTCTGGACTCACTGCACTGCATCCCCAGTGGTGCCAGTGCACTCTCTGGACTCACTGCACTGCATCCCCAGTGCTGACAGTGCACTCTCTGGACTCACTGCACTGCATCCCCAGTGCTGACAGTGCACTCTCTGGACTCACTGCAGTGCATCCCCAGTGGTGCCAGTGCACTCTCTGGACTCACTGCACTGCATCCCCAGTGGTGTCAGTGCACTCTCCGGACTCACTGCACTGAACCCCTAATGGTGCCAGTGCACTCTCTGGACTCACTGCACTTCATCCCCAGTGGTGCCAGTGCACTCTCTGGACTCACTGCATTGCATCCCCAGTGGTGCCAGTGCACTCTCTGGACTCCCGGCACTGCATCCCCAGTGGTGCCACTGCACTCTCTGGACTCACTGCACTGAATCACCATTGGTGCCAGGGCACTCTCCGGACTCACTGCAGTGCATCCGCAGTGGTGCCAGTGCACTCTTTCGAGTCACTGCAGTGCATCCCCAGTGGTGCCAGTGCACTCTTTCGACTCACTGCACTGCATCCCCAGTGGTGCCAGTGCATTCTCTGGACTCACTGCAGTGCATCCCCATTGGTGCCAGTGCAGTCTCTGGAGTCACTGCAGTGCATCCCCAGTGGTGCCAGTGCACTCTCTGGACTCACTGCACTGCATCCCCAGTGCTGACAGTGCACTCTCTGGACTCACTGCACTGCATCCCCAGTGGTGCCAGTGCACTCTCTGGACTCACTGCAGTGCATCTCCTTTTGCGCCAGTGCACTCTCTGGACTCACTGCACTGCATCCCCAGTGGTGCCAGTGCACTCTCTGGAGTCACTGCACTGCATCCCCAGTGGTGCCAGTGTACTCTCTGGACTCACTGCACTGCATCCCCAGTGGAGACAGTGCACTCTCTGTAGTCACTGCGCTGCATCCCCAGTGGTTCCAGGGCACTCTCTCGACTCACTGCACTGCAACTCCAGTGGTGCCAGTGCACTCTCTGGACTCACTGCACTGCATCCCCAGTGGTGCCAGTGCACTCTCTGGAGTCACTGCGCTGCATCCCCAGTGGTGCCAGTGCCCTCTGTGGACTCACTGCACTACATCCCCTGTGCGGCCAGTGCACTCTCTGGACTCACTGCAGTGCATTCCCAGTGGTGCGAGTGCACTCTCTGGACTCACCGGGGTGCATCCCAGGTGGTGCCAGTGCACTCTCTGGACTCACTGCACTGCATCCCCAGTGGTGCCAGTGCACTCTCTGGACTCACTGCACTGCATCCCCAGTGGTGCCAGTGCACTCTGTGGACTCACTGCAGTGCATCCCCAGTGTTGCCAGTGCACTCTCTGGAGTCAATGCACTGCATCCCCAGTGGTGCCAGTGCACTCTCTGGACTCACTGCACTGCATCCCCAGTGGTGCCAGTGCACTCTCTGGACTCACTGCAGTGCATCCCCAGTGGCGCCAGTGCACTCTCTGGACTCACTGCACTGCATCCCATTGGTGATGGGCACTCTCTGGACTCACTGCATTGGATCCCCAGTGGTGTCAGTGCACTCTCTGGACTCACTGCAGTGCATCCCCAGTGGTGCCAGTGCACTCTCTGGACTCACTGCAGTGCATCCCCAGTGGTGCCAGTGCACTCTCTGGACTCACTGCAGTGCTTCCGCACTGGTGCCAGTGCACTCTCTGCACTCACTGCACTGCATCAACAGTGGTGCCTCTGCACTCTCTGGAGTCACTGCACTGCATCCCCAGTGGTGCCAGTGCACTCTCTGGACTCACTGCAGTGCATCCCCAGTGGTGCCAGTGCACTCTCTGCACTCACTGCAGTGCATCCCCAGTGGTGCCAGTGCACTCTCTGGACTCACTGCACTTCATCCCCAGTGGTGCCAGTGCACTCTCTGGACTCACTGCACTGCATCCCCAGTGGTGTCACTGCACTCTCTGGACTCACTGCACTGCATCACCATTGGTGCCAGGGCACTCTCCAGACTCACTGCAGTGCATCCGCAGTGGTGCCAGTGCACTCTTTCGAGTCACTGCAGTGCATCCCCAGTGGTGCCAGTGCACTCTCTGGACTCACTGCACTGCATCCCCAGTGGTGCCAGTGCACTCTCTGAGCTCACTGCAGTGCATCCCCAGTGGTGCCAGTGCACTCTCTGGACTCACTGCACTGCATCCCCAGTGGTGCCAGTGCACTCTCTGGACTCACTGCACTGCATCAACAGTGGTGCCAGTGCACTCTCTGGACTCACTGCACTGCATCCCCAGTGGTGCCAGTGTAGTCTCTGGACTCACAGCAGTGCATCCGCAGTGGTGCCAGTGCAACTACTGGACTCACTGCAGTGTAGCTCAGTGGTGCCAGTGCACTCTCTGGACTCACTGCACTGCATCCCCAGTGGTGCCAGTGCACTCTCTGGACTCACTGCACTGCATCCCCAGTGGTGCCAGTGCACTGTCTGGACTCACTGCAGTGTATCGCCATTGGAGCCGGTGCACTCTCTGGACTCACTAAACTGCATCCCCAGTGGTGCCAGAGAACTCTCTGGTCTCACTGCAGTGCATCCCCAGTGGTGCCAGTGCACTCTCTGGACTCACTGCATCCCCAGTGGTGCCAGGGCACTCTCTGGACTCACAGCACTGCATCCCCATTGGTGCCAGTGCACTCTCTGGACTCACTGCACTAAAACCCCAGTGGTGCCAGTGCAGTCTCTGGACTCACTGCACTGCATCCCCAGTGGTGCCAGTGCACTCTCTGGACTCACCGGGGTGCATCCCCAGTGGTGCCAGTGCACTCTCTGGACTCACTGCACTGCATCACCAGTGGTGCCAGTGCACTCTCTGGAGTCACTGCACTGCATCCCCAGTGGAGCCAGTGCACTCTCTGGACTCACTGCACTGCATTCCCAGTGGTGCCAGTGCACTCTATGGACTCACTGCACTGCATCCCCAGTGGTGCCAGTGCACTCTCTGGACTCACTGCACTGCATCCCCAATGGTGCCAGTGCACTCTCTGTAGTCACTGCACTGCGTACCCAGTGGTGCCAGTGCACTCTCTGGACTCACTGCAGTGTATCCCCTGTGGTGCCAGTGCACTCTGTGGACTCACTGCACTGCATCCCAGTGGTGCCAGTGCACTCTCTGGACTCACTGCACTGCATCCCCAATGTGCCAGTGCACTCTCTGGACTCAACTGCACTGCATCCCCAGTGCTGCCAGTGCACTCTCTGGACTCACTGCAGTGCATCCCCAGTGGTGCCAGTGCACTCTCTGGACTCACTGCAGTGCATCCCCAGTGGTGCCAGTGCACTCTCTGGACTCACTGCACTTCATCCCCAGTGGTGCCAGTGCACTCTCTGGACTCACTGCACTGCATCCCCAGTGGTGTCACTGCACTCTCTGAACTCACTGCACTGCATCACCATTGGTGCCAGGGCACTCTCCAGACTCACTGCAGTGCATCCGCAGTGGTGCCAGTGCACTCTTTCGAGTCACTGCAGTGCATCCCCAGTGGTGCCAGTGCACTCTCTGGACTCACTGCACTGCATCCCCAGTGGTGCCAGTGCACTCTCTGGAATCACTGCAGTGCATCCCCAGTGGTGCCAGTGCACTCTCTGGACTCACTGCATTGCATCCCCAGTGGTGCCAGTGCACTCTCTGGACTCACTGCACTGCATCCCCAGTGGTGCCACTGCACTCTCTGTACTCACTGCACTGCATCACCATTGGTGCCAGTGCACTCTCCGGACTCACAGCAGTGCATCCGCAGTGGTGCCAGTGCACTCTTTTGAGTCACTGCAGTGCATCCCCAGTGGTGCCAGTGCACTCTCTGGACTCACTGCACTGCATCCCCAGTGCTGCCAGTGCACTCTCTGGACTCACTGCACTGCATCCCCAGTGCTGACAGTGCACTCTCTGGACTCACTGCAGTGCATCCCCAGTGGTGCCAGTGCACTCTCTGGACTCACTGCACTGCATCCCCAGTGGTGCCAGTGCACTCTCCGGACTCACTGCACTGCATCACTAATGGTGCCAGTGCACTCTCTGGACTCACTGCAGTGCATCCCCAGTGGTTCCAGTGCACTCTCTGGACTCACTGCACTGCATCCCCAGTGGTGCCAGTGCACTCTCTGGACTCACTGCAGTGCAGCCCCTGAGGTGCCAGTGTACTCTCTGGACTCACTGCACTGCATCCCCAGTGGTGACAGTGCACTCTCTGGAATCACTGCACTGCATCCCCAGTAGTGCAAGTGCACTCTCTGGACTCACTGCAGTGCATCCCCAGTGGTGCCAGTGCACTCTCTGGACTCACTGCAGTACATCCCCAGTGGTGCCAGTGCACTCTCTGGACTCACTGCACTGCATCCCCTGTGGTGCCAGTACACTCTCTGGACTCACTGCAGTGCATCCCCAGTGGTGCCTGTGTACTCTCTGGACTCACTGCACTGCATCACCAGCGGTGCCAGTGCACTCTCTGGACTCACTGCAGTGCATCCCCAGTGGTGCCAGTGCACTTTCTCGAGTCACTGCAGTGCATCCCCTTTTGTGCCAGTGCACTCTCTGCACTCACTGCACTGCATCCCCAGAAGTGCCAGTGCACTCTCTGGACTCACTGCAGTGCATCCCCAGTGGTGCCATTGCACTCTCTGGTCTCACTGCATTGGATCCCCAGTGGTGTCAGTGCACTCTCTGGACTCAGTGCAGTGCATCCCCAGTGGTGTCAGTGCACTCTTTCGAGTCACTGCAGTGCATCCCCAGTGGTGCCGGTGCACTCTTTTGAGTCACTGCAGTGCATCCCCAGTGGTGCCAGTGCACTCTCTGGAATCACTGCACTGCATCCCCAGTGGTGCCAGTGCACTCTCTGGACTCACTGCAGTGCAGCCCCTGAAGTGCCAGTGTACTCTCTGGACTCACTGCACTGCATCACCATTGGTGCCAGGGCACTCTCCGGACTCACTGCAGTGCATCCCCAGTGGTGCCAGTGCACTCTTTCGAGTCACTGCACTGCATCCCCAGTGGTGCCAGTGCATTCTCTGGACTCACTGCAGTGCATCCCCATTGGTGCCAGTGCAGTCTCTGGAGTCACTGCAGTGCATCCCCAGTGGTGCCAGTGCACTCTCTGGACTCACTGCACTGCATCACCAGTGCTGACAGTGCACTCTCTGGACTCACTGCACTGCATCCCCAGTGGTGCCAGTGTACTCTCTGGACTCAGTGCACTGCTTCCCCAGTGGTGCCAGTGTACTCTCTGGACTCACTGCACTGCATCAACAGTGGTGCCAGTGCACTCTCTGGACTCACTGCAGTGCATCCCCTTTTGTGCCAGTGCACTCTCTGGACTCACTGAACTGCATCCCCAGTGGTGCCAGTGCACTCTCTAGAGTCACTGCACTGCATCCCCAGTGGTGCCAGTGCACTCTCTGGAATCACTGCACTGCATCCCCAGTGGTGCCAGTGCACTCTCTGCACTGACTGCACTGCATCCCCAGTGTTCCCCGAGCACTCTCTGGACTCACTGCAGTGCATCCCCAGTGGTGCCAGTGCACTCTCTGGACTCACTGCAGTGCATCCCCAGTGGTGCCACTGCACTCTCTGGACTCACTGCACTGCATCACCATTGGTGCCAGGGCACTCTCCGGACTCACTGCAGTGCATCCGCAGTGGTGCCAGTGCACTCTTTCGATTCACTGCACTGCATCCCCATTAGTTCCAGTGCATTCTCTGGACTCATTGCAGTGCATCCCCAGTGGTGCCAGTGCACTCTCTGGACTCACTGCACTGCATCCCCAGTGGTGCCAGTGCACTCTCTGGGCTCACTGCACTGCATCCCCAGTGCTGACAGTGCACTCTCTGGACTCACTGCAGTTCATCACCAGTGCTGACAGTGCACTCTCTGGACTCACTGCAGTGCATCCCCAGTGGTGCCAGTGCACTGTCTGGACTCACTACACTGCATCCCCAGTGGTGCCAGTGCACTCTCTGGACTAACTGCACTGCATCCCTAATGGTGCCAGTGCACTCTCTGGACTCACTGCAGTGCATCCCCAGTGGTGCCAGTGCACTCTCTGGACTCACTGCACTGCATCCCCAGTGGTGCCAGTGCACTCTCTGGACTCACTGCAGTGCAGCCCCTGAGGTGCCAGTGTACTCTCTGGACTCACTGCACTGCATCCCCAGTGGTGCCAGTGCACTCTCTGGAAACACTGCAGTGCATCCCCAGTAGTGCCAGTGCACTCTCTGCACTCACTGCACTGCATCCCCAGTGGTGTCTGTGCACTCTCTTGAGTCACTGCACTGCATCCCCAGTGGAGCCAGTGCACTCTCTGGACTCACTGCAGTGCATCCCCAGTGGTGCCAGTGCACTCTCTGGACTCACTGCACTGCATCCCCAGTGGTGCCAGTGCACTCTCTGGACTCACTGCAGTGCAGCCCCTGAAGTGCCAGTGTACTCTCTGGACTCACTGCACTGCATCACCATTGGTGCCAGGGCACTCTCCGGACTCACTGCAGTGCATCCCCAGTGGTGCCAGTGCACTCTTTCGAGTCACTGCACTGCATCCCCAGTGGTGCCAGTGCATTCTCTGGACTCACTGCAGTGCATCCCCATTGGTGCCAGTGCAGTCTCTGGAGTCACTGCAGTGCATCCCCAGTGGTGCCAGTGCACTCTCTGGACTCACTGCACTGCATCACCAGTGCTGACAGTGCACTCTCTGGACTCACTGCACTGCATCCCCAGTGGTGCCAGTGTACTCTCTGGACTCAGTGCACTGCTTCCCCAGTGGTGCCAGTGTACTCTCTGGACTCACTGCACTGCATCACCTGTGGTGCCAGTGCACTCTCTGGACTCACTGCACTGCATCACCACTGGTGCCAGTGCACTCTCTGGACTCACTGCACTGCATCCCCAGTGGTGCCAGTGCACTCTCTGCACTCACTGCACTGCATCCCCAGTGCTGACAGTGCACTCTCTGGACTCACTGCACTGCATCCCCAGTGCTTACAGTGCACTCTCTGGACTCACTGCACTGCATCCCCAGTGGTGCCAGTGCACTCTCTGGTCTCACTGCAGTGCATCCCCAGTTGTGCCAGTGCACTCTCTGGACTCACTGTAGTGCATCCCCAGTGGTGCCAGTGCACTCTCTGGACTCACTGCACTGCATCCCCGGTGTCCCAGAGCACTCTCTGGACTCACCGAGGTGCATCCCCAGTGGTGCCAGTGCACTCTCTGGACTCACCGCACTGCATCACCAGTGGTGCCAGTGCACTCTCTGGACTCACTGCAGTGCAGCCCCTGAGGTGCCACTGCACTCTCTGGATCACTGCACTGCATCACCATTGGTGCCAGGGCACTCTCCGGACTCACTGCAGTGCATCCCCAGTGGTGCCAGTGCACTCTTTCGAGTCACTGCACTGCATCCCCAGTGGTGCCAGTGCACTCTCTGGACTCACTGCACTGCATCCCCAGTGGTGCCAGTGCACTCTCTGGACTCACTGCAGTGCATCTCCTTTTGCGCCAGTGCACTCTCTGGACTCACTGCACTGCATCCCCAGTGGTGCCTGTGAAGTCTCTGGACTCACTGCAGTGCATCCCCAGTGCTGACAGTGCACTCTCTGGACTCACTGCACTGCATCCCCAGTGGTGCCAGTGCACTCTCTGGACTCACTGCACTGCATCTCCTTTTGCGCCAGTGCACTCTCTGGACTCACTGCACTGCATCCCCAGTGGTGCCTGTGAAGTCTCTGGACTCACTGCAGTGCATCCCCAGTGGTGCCAGTGTACTCTCTGGACTCACTGCACTGCATCCCCAGTGGAGACAGTGCACTCTCTGTAGTCACTGCGCTGCATCCCCAGTGGTTCCAGGGCACTCTCTCGACTCACTGCACTGCAACTCCAGTGGTGCCAGTGCACTCTCTGGACTCACTGCACTGCATCCCCAGTGGTGCCAGTGCACTCTCTGGAGTCACTGCGCTGAATCCCCAGTGGTGCCAGTGCCCTCTGTGGACTCACTGCACTACATCCCCTGTGGGGCCAGTGCACTCTCTGGACTCACTGCAGTGCATCCCCAGTGGTGCGAGTGCACTCTCTGGACTCACCGGGGTGCATCCCCAGTGGTGCCAGTGCACTCTCTGGACTCACCGGGGTGCATCCCCAGTGGTGCAAGTGCACTCTCTGGACTCACTGCAGTGCTTCCTCACTGGTGCCAGTGCACTCTCTGCACTCACTGCACTGCATCAACAGTGGTGCCTCTGCACTCTCTGGAGTCACTGCACTGCATCCCCAGTGGTGCCAGTGCACTCTCTGGATTCACTGTAGTGCATCCCCAGTGGTGCCAGTGCACTCTCTGGACTCACTGTAGTGCATCACCAGTGGTGCCAGTGCACTCTCTGGACTCACTGCACTGCGTCCCCAGTGGTGCCAGTGCACTCCCTGGACTCACTGCACTGCGTCCCCAGTGGTGCCAGTGCACTCTCTGGACTCACTGCACTGCATCCCCAGTGGTGCCAGTGTACTCTCTGAGCTCACTGCAGTGCATCCCCAGTGGTGCCACTGCACTCTCTGGACTCACTGCACTGCATCCCCAGTGGTGCCAGTGCACTCTCTGGACTCACTGCACTGCATCAACAGTGGTGCCAGTGCACTCTCTGCACTCACTGCACTGCATCCCCAGTGGTGCCAGTGTAGTCTCTGGACTCACAGCAGTGCATCCCCAGTGGTGCCAGTGCAACTACTGGACTCACTGCAGTGTAGCTCAGTGGTGCCAGTGCACTCTCTGGACTCACTGCACTGCATCCCCAGTGGTGCCAGTGCACTCTCTGGACTCACTGCACTGCATCCCCAGTGGTGCCAGTGCACTGTCTGGACTCACTGCAGTGTATCGCCATTGGAGCCGGTGCACTCTCTGGACTCACTAAACTGCATCCCCAGTGGTGCCAGTGCACTCTCTGGTCTCACTGCAGTGCATCCCCAGTGGTGCCAGTGCACTCTCTGGACTCACTGCATCCCCAGTGGTGCCAGGGCACTCTCTGGACTCACAGCACTGCATCCCCATTGGTGCCAGTGCACTCTCTGGACTCACTGCACTAAAACCCCAGTGGTGCCAGTGCAGTCTCTGGACTCACTGCACTGCATCCCCAGTGGTGCCCGTGCACTCTCTGGACTCACCGGGGTGCATCCCCAGTGGTGCCAGTGCACTCTCTGGACTCACTGCACTGCATCCCCTGTGGTGCCAGTGTACTCTCTGGACTCACTGCAGTGCATCCCCAGTGGTGCCAGTGTACTCTCTGGACTCACTGCACTGCATCACCAGCGGTGCCAGTGCACTCTCTGGACTCACTGCAGTGCATCCCCAGTGGTGCCAGTGCACTTTCTGGAGTCACTGCAGTGCATCCCCTGTTGTGCCAGTGCACTCTCTGCACTCACTGCACTGCATCCCCAGAAGTGCCAGTGCACTCACTGGACTCACTGCGCTGCATCCCCAGTGGTTCCATTGCACTCTCTGGACTCACTGCATTGGATCCCCAGTGGTGTCAGTGCACTCTCTGGACTCAGTGCAGTGCATCCCCAGTGGTGCCAGTGCACTCTCTGGACTCACTGCAGTGCTTCCCCACTGGTGCCAGTGCACTCTCTGGACTCACTGCACTGCATCCCCAGTGGTGCCAGTGCACTCTCTGGACTCACTGCAGTGCATCACCAGTGGTGCCAGTGCACTCTCTGGAGTCACTGCACTGCATCCCCAGTGGAGCCAGTGCACTCTCTGCCCTCACTGCACTGCATTCCCAGTGGTGCCAGTGCACTCTATGGACTCACTGCACTGCATCCCCAGTGGTGCCAGTGCACTCTCTGGACCCACTGCAGTGCATCCCCACTGGTGCCAGTGCACTCTCTGGACTCACTGCACTGCATCCCCAATGGTGCCAGTGCACTCTCTGTAGTCACTGCACTGCATCCCCAGTGGTGCCAGTGCACTCTCTGGACTCACTGCAGTGTATCCCCTGTGGTGCCAGTGCACTCTGTGGACTCACTGCACTGCATCCCAGTGGTGCCAGTGCGCTCTCTGGACTCACTGCACTGCATCCCCAAGGTGCCAGTGCACTCTCTGGACTCAACTGCACTGCATCCCCAGTGGTGCCAGTGCACTCTCTGGACTCACTGCATTGCATCCCCAGTGGTGCCAGTGCACTCTCTGGACTCACTGCACTGCATCCCCAGTGGTGCCAGTGCACTCTCTGGACTCACTGCACTGCATCACCATTGGTGCCAGTGCACTCCCCGGACTCACTGCAGTGCATCCGCAGTGGTGCCAGTGCACTCTTTTGAGTCACTGCAGTGCATCCCCAGTGGTGCCAGTGCACTCTCTGGACTCACTGCAGTGCATCCCCAGTGGTGCCAGTGCACTCTCTGCACTCACTGCACTACATCACCAGTGCTGACAGTGCACTCTCTGGAGTCACTGCACTGCATCCCCAGTGCTGCCAGTGCACTCTCTGGACTCACTGCACTGCATCCCCAGTGGTGCCACTGCACTCTCTGGACTCACTGCAGTGCATCCCCAGTGGTGCCAGTGCACTCTCTGGACTCACTGCACTGCATCCCCAGTGGTGCCAGTGCACTCTCTGGACTCACTGCACTGCATCCCCAATGGTGCCAGTGCACTCTCTGTAGTCACTGCACTGCGTCCCCAGTGGTGCCAGTGCACTCTCTGGACTCACTGCAGTGTATCCCCTGTGGTGCCAGTGCACTCTGTGGACTCACTGCACTGCATCCCAGTGGTGCCAGTGCGCTCTCTGGACTCACTGCACTGCATCCCCAAGGTGCCAGTGCACTCTCTGGACTCAACTGCACTGCATCCCCAGTGCTGCCATTGCACTCTCTGGACTCACTGCATTGCATCCCCAGTGGTGCCAGTGCACTCTCTGGACTCACTGCACTGCATCCCCAGTGGTTCCAGGGCACTCTCTGGACTCACTGCACAGCATCACCATTGGTGCCAGTGCACTCTCCGGACTCACTGCAGTGCATCCGCAGTGGTGCCAGTGCACTCTTTTGAGTCACTGCAGTGCATCCCCAGTGGTGCCAGTGCACTCTCTGGACTCACTGCACTGCATCCCCAGTGGTGCCAGTGCACTCTCTGCACTCACTGCACTACATCACCAGTGGTGCCAGTGCACTCTCTGGACTCACTGCACTGCATCCCCAGTGCTGACAGTGCACTCTCTGGAGTCACTGCACTGCATCCCCAGTGCTGCCAGTGCACTCTCTGGACTCACTGCAGTGCATCCCCAGTGGTGCCAGTGCACTCTCTGGACTCACTGCAGTGCATCCCCAGTGGTGCCAGTGCACTCTCTGGACTCATGCACTGCATCCCCAGTGGTGCCAGTGCACTCTCTGGACTCACTGCACTTCATCCCCAGTGGTGCCAGTGCACTCTCTGGACTCACTACATTGCATCCCCAGTGGTGCCAGTGCACTCTCTGGACTCACTGCACTGCATCCCCAGTGGTGCTACTGCACTCTCTGGACTCACTGCACTGAATCACCATTGGTGCCAGGGCACTCTCCGGACTCACTGCAGTGCATCCGCAGTGGTGCCAGTGCACTCTTTCGAGTCACTGCACTGCATCCCCAGTGGTGCCAGTGCACTCTCTGGACTCACTGCAGTGCATCCCCAGTGGTGCCAGTGCACTCTCTGCACTCACTGCACTGCATCACCAGTGTTCCCCGAGCACTCTCTGGACTCACTGCAGTGCACCCCCAGTGGTGCCAGTGCACTCTCTGCACTCACTGCAGTGCATCCCCAGTGGTGCCAGTGCACTCTCTGGACTCACTGCACTGCATCCCCAGTGGTGCCACTGCACTCTCTGGACTCACTGCACTGCATCACCATTGGTGCCAGGGCACTCTCCGGACTCACTGCAGTGCATCCGCAGTGGTGCCAGTGCACTCTTTCGAGTCACTGCACTGCATCCCCATTAGTTCCAGTGCATTCTCTGGACTCATTGCAGTGCATCCCCAGTGGTGCCAGTGCACTCTCTGGACTCACTGCAGTGCATCCCCAGTGGTGCCAGTGCACTCTCTGGACTCATTGCAGTGCATCCCCAGTGGTGCCAGTGCACTCTCTAGACTCACTGCAGTGCATCCCCAGTGGTGCCAGTGCACTCTCTGGACTCACTGCAGTGCATCCCCAGTGGTGCCAGTGCACTCTATGGACTAACTGCACTGCATACCCAGTGGTGCCAGTGCACTCTCTGGAATCACTGCACTGCCTCCCCAGTGGTGCCAGTGCACTCTCTGGACTCACTGCACTGCATCCCCAGTGGTTCCAGTGCACTCTCTGGATCACTGCACTGCATCACCATTGGTGCCAGGGCACTCTCCGGACTCACTGCAGTGCATCCCCAGTGGTGCCAGTGCACTCTTTCGAGTCACTGCAGTGCATCCCCAGTGGTGCCAGTGCATTCTCTGGACTCACTGCAGTGCATCCCCATTGGTGCCAGTGCAGTCTCTGGAGTCACTGCAGTGCATCCCCAGTGGTGCAAGTGCACTCTCTGGACTCACTGCACTGCATCCCCAGTGCTGACAGTGCACTCTCTGGACTCACTGCACTGCATCCCCAGTGGTGCCAGTGCACTCTCTGCACTCACTGCACTGCATCCCCGGTGTTCCCAGAGCACTCTCTGGACTCACCGAGGTGCATCCCCAGTGGTGCCAGTGCACTCTCTGGACTCACTGCACTGCATCCCCAGTGGTGCCAGTGCACTCTCTGGACTCACTGCAGTGCAGCCCCTGAGGTGCCAGTGTACTCTCTGGACTCACTGCACTGCATCCCCAGTGGTGACAGTGCACTCTCTGGAATCACTGCAGTGCATCCCCAGTAGTGCCAGTGCACTCTCTGGACTCACTGCACTGCATCCCCAGTGGTGCCAGTGCACTCTCTGGACTCACTGCAGTACATCCCCAGTGGTGCCAGTGCACTCTCTGGACTCACTGCACTGCATCCCCTGTGGTGCCAGTACACTCTCTGGACTCACTGCAGTGCATCCCCAGTGGTGCCAGTGTACTCTCTGGACTCAATGCACTGCATCACCAGCGGTGCCAGTGCACTCTCTGGACTCACTGCAGTGCATCCCCAGTGGTGCCAGTGCACTCTCTGGACTCACTGCAGTACATCCCCAGTGGTGCCAGTGCACTCTCTGGACTCACTGCACTGCATCCCCTGTGGTGCCAGTACACTCTCTGGACTCACTGAAGTGCATCCCCAGTGGTGCCAGTGTACTCTCTGGACTCACTGCACTGCATCACCAGCGGTGCCAGTGCACTCTCTGGACTCACTGCAGTGCATCCCCAGTGGTGCCAGTGCACTTTCTGGAGTCACTGCAGTGCATCCCCTTTTGTGCCAGTGCACTCTCTGCACTCACTGCACTGCATCCCCAGAAGTGCCAGTGCACTCTCTGGAATCACTGCACTGCATCCCCAGTAGTGCAAGTGCACTCTCTGGACTCACTGCAGTGCATCCCCAGTGGTGCCAGTGCACTCTCTGGACTCACTGCAGTACATCACCAGTGGTGCCAGTGCACTCTCTGGACTCACTGCAGTGCATCACCAGTGGTGCCAGTGCACTCTCTGGAGTCACTGCACTGCATCCCCAGTGGAGCCCGTGCACTCTCTGGACTCACTGCACTGCATTCCCAGTGGTGCCAGTGCACTCTTTGGACTCACTGCACTGCATCCCCACTGGTGCCAGTGCACTCTCTGGACTCACTGCACTGCATCCCCAATGGTGCCAGTGCACTCTCTGGACTCACTGCAGTGCATCCCCAGTGGTGCCAGTGCACTCTCTGGACTCACTGCAGTGCTTCCGCACTGGTGCCAGTGCACTCTCTGCACTCACTGCACTGCATCAACAGTGGTGCCTCTGCACTCTCTGGAGTCACTGCACTGCATCCCCAGTGGTGCCAGTGCACTCTCTGGACTCACTGTAGTGCATCCCCAGTGGTGCCAGTGCACTCTCTGGACTCACTGCACTGCGTCCCCAGTGGTGCCAGTGCACTCTCTGGACTCACTGCACTGCGTCCCCAGTGGTGCCAGTGCACTCTCTGGACTCACTGCACTGCGTCCCCAGTGGTGCCAGTGCACTCTCTGGACTCACTGCACTGCATCCCCAGTGGTGCCAGTGCACTCTCTGAGCTCACTGCAGTTCATCCCCAGTGGTGCCAGTGCACTCTCTGGACTCACTGCACTGCATCCCCAGTGGTGCCAGTGCACTCTCTGGACTCACTGCACTGCATCAACAGTGGTGCCAGTGCACTCTCTGCACTCACTGCACTGCATCCCCAGTGGTGCCAGTGTAGTCTCTGGACTCACAGCAGTGCATCCCCAGTGGTGCCAGTGCAACTACTGGACTCACTGCAGTGTAGCTCAGTGGTGCCAGTGCACTCTCTGGACTCACTGCACTGCATCCCCAGTGGTGCCAGTGCACTGTCTGGACTCACTGCAGTGTATCGCCATTGGAGCCGGTGCACTCTCTGGACTCACTAAACTGCATCCCCAGTGGTGCCAGGGCACTCTCTGGACTCACAGCACTGCATCCCCTTTGGTGCCAGTGCACTCTCTGGACTCACTGCACTAAAACCCCAGTGGTGCCAGTGCAGTCTCTGGACTCACTGCACTGCATCCCCAGTGGTGCCAGTGCACTCTCTGGACTCACCGGGGTGCATCCCCAGTGGTGCCAGTGCACTCTCTGGACTCACTGCACTGCATCTCCTGTGGTGCCAGTGTACTCTCTGGACTCACTGCAGTGCATCCCCAGTGGTGCCAGTGTACTCTCTGGACTCACTGCACTGCATCACCAGCGGTGCCAGTGCACTCTCTGGACTCACTGCAGTGCATCCCCAGTGTTGCCAGTGCACTTTCTGGAGTCACTGCAGTGCATCCACTGTTGTGCCAGTGCACTCTCTGCACTCACTGCACTGCATCCCCAGAAGTGCCAGTGCACTCACTGGACTCACTGCACTGCATCCCCAGTGGTTCCATTGCACTCTCTGGACTCACTGCATTGGATCCCCAGTGGTGTCAGTGCACTCTCTGGACTCACTGCACTGCATCCCCAGTGGTGCCAGTGCACTCTCTGGACTCACTGCACTGCATCACCAGTGGTGCCAGTGCACTCTGTGGACTCACTGCACTGCATCCCCAGTGGAGCCAGTGCACTCTCTGCCCTCACTGCACTGCATTCCCAGTGGTGCCAGTGCACTCTCTGGACTCACTGCACTGCAACCCCAGTGGTGCCAGTGCACTCTCTGGACTCACTGCACTGCATCCCCAGTGGTGCCACTGCACTCTCTGGACTCACTGCACTGCATCCCCAGTGGTGCCAGTGCACTCTCCGGACTCACTGCAGTGCATCCGCAGTGGTGCCAGTGCACTCTTTTGAGTCACTGCAGTGCATCCCCAGTGGTGCCAGTGCACTCTCTGGACTCACTGCAGTGCATCCCCAGTGGTGCCAGTGCACTCTCTGCACTCACTGCACTACATCACCAGTGGTGCCAGTGCACTCTCTGGACTCACTGCACTGCATCCCCAGTGCTGACAGTGCACTCTCTGGAGTCACTGCACTGCATCCCCAGTGCTGCCAGTGCACTCTCTGGACTCACTGCAGTGCATCCCCAGTGGTGCCAGTGCACTCTCTGGACTCACTGCAGTGCATCCCCAGTGGTGCCAGTGCACTCTCTGGACTCACTGCACTGCATCCCCAGTGGTGCCAGTGCACTCTCTGGACTCACTGCACTTCATCCCCAGTGGTGCCAGTGCACTCTCTGGACTCACTGCATTGCATCCCCAGTGGTGCCAGTGCACTCTCTGGACTCCCGGCACTGCATCCCCAGTGGTGCCACTGCACTCTCTGGACTCACTGCACTGAATCACCATTGGTGCCAGGGCACTCTCCGGACTCACTGCAGTGCATCCGCAGTGGTGCCAGTGCACTCTTTCGAGTCACTGCAGTGCATCCCCAGTGGTGCCAGTGCACTCTTTCGACTCACTGCACTGCATCCCCAGTGGTGCCAGTGCATTCTCTGGACTCACTGCAGTGCATCCCCAGTGGTGCCAGTGCAGTCTCTGGAGTCACTGCAGTGCATCCCCAGTGGTGCCAGTGCACTCTCTGGACTCACTGCACTGCATCCCCAGTGCTGACAGTGCACTCTCTGGACTCACTGCACTGCATCCCCAGTGGTGCCAGTGCACTCTCTGGACTCACTGCAGTGCATCTCCTTTTGCGCCAGTGCACTCTCTGGACTCACTGCACTGCATCCCCAGTGGTGCCAGTGCACTCTCTGGAGTCACTGCACTGCATCCCCAGTGGTGCCAGTGTACTCTCTGGACTCACTGCACTGCATCCCCAGTGGAGACAGTGCACTCTCTGTAGTCACTGCGCTGCATCCCCAGTGGTTCCAGGGCACTCTCTCGACTCACTGCACTGCAACTCCAGTGGTGCCAGTGCACTCTCTGGACTCACTGCACTGCATCCCCAGTGGTGCCAGTGCACTCTCTGGACTCACTGCGCTGCATCCCCAGTGGTGCCAGTGCCCTCTGTGGACTCACTGCACTACATCACCTGTGCGGCCAGTGCACTCTCTGGACTCACTGCAGTGCATCCCCAGTGGTGCGAGTGCACTCTCTGGACTCACCGGGGTGCATCCCCAGTGGTGCCAGTGCACTCTCTGGACTCACTGCACTGCATCCCCAGTGGTGCCAGTGCACTCTCTGGACTCACTGCACTGCATCCCCAGTGGTGCCAGTGCACTCTCTGGACTCACTGCAGTGCATCCCCAGTGGCGCCAGTGCACTCTCTGGACTCACTGCACTGCATCCCATTGGTGATGGGCACTCTCTGGACTCACTGCACTGCATCCCCAGTGGTGCCAGTGCACTCTCTGGACTCACTGCAGTGCATCCCCAGTGGTGCCAGTGCACTCTCTGCACTCACTGCACTGCATCAACAGTGGTGCCTCTGCACTCTCTGGAGTCACTGCACTGCATCCCCAGTGGTGCCAGTGCACTCTCTGGTCTCACTGCAGTGCATCCCCAGTGGTGCCAGTGCACTCTCTGGACTCACTGCAGTGCATCCCCAGTGGTGCCAGTGCACTCTCTGGACTCACTGCACTTCATCCCCAGTGGTGCCAGTGCACTCTCTGGACTCACTGCACTGCATCCCCAGTGGTGTCACTGCACTCTCTGGACTCACTGCACTGCATCACCATTGGTGCCAGGGCACTCTCCAGACTCACTGCAGTGCATCCGCAGTGGTGCCAGTGCACTCTTTCGAGTCACTGCAGTGCATCCCCAGTGGTGCCAGTGCACTCTCTGGACTCACTGCACTGCATCCCCAGTGGTGCCAGTGCACTCTCTGAGCTCACTGCAGTGCATCCCCAGTGGTGCCAGTGCACTCTCTGGACTCACTGCACTGCATCCCCAGTGGTGCCAGTGCACTCTCTGGACTCACTGCACTGCATCAACAGTGGTGCCAGTGCACTCTCTGGACTCACTGCACTGCATCCCCAGTGGTGCCAGTGTAGTCTCTGGACTCACAGCAGTGCATCCCCAGTGGTGCCAGTGCAACTACTGGACTCACTGCAGTGTAGCTCAGTGGTGCCAGTGCACTCTCTGGACTCACTGCACTGCATCCCCAGTGGTGCCAGTGCACTCTCTGGACTCACTGCACTGCATCCCCAGTGGTGCCAGTGCACTGTCTGGACTCACTGCAGTGTATCACCATTGGAGCCGGTGCACTCTCTGGACTCACTAAACTGCATCCCCAGTGGTGCCAGAGAACTCTCTGGTCTCACTGCAGTGCATCCCCAGTGGTGCCAGTGCACTCTCTGGACTCACTGCATCCCCAGTGGTGCCAGGGCACTCTCTGGACTCACAGCACTGCATCCCCATTGGTGCCAGTGCACTCTCTGGACTCACTGCACTAAAACCCCAGTGGTGCCAGTGCAGTCTCTGGACTCACTGCACTGCATCCCCAGTGGTGCCAGTGCACTCTCTGGACTCACCGGGGTGCATCCCCAGTGGTGCCAGTGCACTCTCTGGACTCAATGCACTGCATCCCCTGCGGTGCCAGAACACTTTCTGGACTCACTGCAGTGCATCCCCAGTGGTGACAGTGTACTCTCTGGACTCACTGCACTGCATCACCAGCGGTGCCAGTGCACTCTCTGGACTCACTGCAGTGCATCCCCAGTGCTGCCAGTGCACTCTCTGGACTCACTGCAGTGCATCCCCTGTAGTGCCAGTGCACTCTCTGCACTCACTGCACTGCATCCCCAGAAGTGCCAGTGCACTCACTGGACTCACTGCACTGCATCCCCAGTGATTCCATTGCACTCTCTGGACTCACTGCATTGGATCCCCAGTGGTGTCAGTGCACTCTCTGGACTCAGTGCAGTGCATCCCCAGTGGTGCCAGTGCACTCTCTGGACTCACTGCAGTGCTTCCCCAGTGGTGCCAGTGCACTCTCTGGACTCACTGCACTGCATCCCCAGTGGTGCCAGTGCACTCTCTGGACTCACTGCAGTGCATCACCAGTGGTGCCAGTGCACTCTCTGGAGTCACTGCACTGCATCCCCAGTGGAGCCAGTGCACTCTCTGGACTCACTGCACTGCATTCCCAGTGGTGCCAGTGCACTCTATGGACTCACTGCACTGCATCCCCAGTGGTGCCAGTGCACTCTCTGGACCCACTGCAGTGCATCCCCACTGGTGCCAGTGCACTCTCTGGACTCACTGCACTGCATCCCCAATGATGCCAGTGCACTCTCTGTAGTCACTGCACTGCGTACCCAGTGGTGCAAGTGCACTCTCTGGACTCACTGCAGTGTATCCCCTGTGGTGCCAGTGCACTCTGTGGACTCACTGCACTGCATCCCAGTGGTGCCAGTGCACTCTCTGGACTCACTGCACTGCATCCCCAATGTGCCAGTGCACTCTCTGGACTCAACTGCACTGCATCCCCAGTGCTGCCAGTGCACTCTCTGGACTCACTGCAGTGCATCCCCAGTGGTGCCAGTGCACTCTCTGGACTCACTGCAGTGCATCCCCAGTGGTGCCAGTGCACTCTCTGGACTCACTGCACTTCATCCCCAGTGGTGCCAGTGCACTCTCTGGACTCACTGCACTGCATCCCCAGTGGTGTCACTGCACTCTCTGAACTCACTGCACTGCATCACCATTGGTGCCAGGGCACTCTCCAGACTCACTGCAGTGCATCCGCAGTGGTGCCAGTGCACTCTTTCGAGTCACTGCAGTGCATCCCCAGTGGTGCCAGTGCACTCTCTGGACTCACTGCACTGCATCCCCAGTGGTGCCAGTGCACTCTCTGGAATCACTGCAGTGCATCCCCAGTGGTGCCAGTGCACTCTCTGGACTCACTGCATTGCATCCCCAGTGGTGCCAGTGCACTCTCTGGACTCACTGCACTGCATCCCCAGTGGTGCCACTGCACTCTCTGTACTCACTGCACTGCATCACCATTGGTGCCAGTGCACTCTCCGGACTCACAGCAGTGCATCCGCAGTGGTGCCAGTGCACTCTTTTGAGTCACTGCACTGCATCCCCAGTGGTGCCAGTGCACTCTCTGGACTCACTGCACTGCATCCCCAGTGCTGCCAGTGCACTCTCTGGACTCACTGCACTGCATCCCCAGTGCTGACAGTGCACTCTCTGGACTCACTGCAGTGCATCCCCAGTGGTGCCAGTGCACTCTCTGGACTCACTGCACTGCATCCCCAGTGGTGCCAGTGCACTCTCCGGACTCACTGCACTGCATCACTAATGGTGCCAGTGCACTCTCTGGACTCACTGCAGTGCATCCCCAGTGGTTCCAGTGCACTCTCTGGACTCACTACACTGCATCCCCAGTGGTGCCAGAGCACTCTCTGCACTCACTGCACTGCATCCCCGGTGTTCCCAGAGCACTCTCTGGACTCACCGAGGTGCATCCCCAGTGGTGCCAGTGCACTCTCTGGACTCACTGCACTGCATCCCCAGTGGTGCCAGTGCACTCTCTGGACTCACTGCAGTGCAGCCCCTGAGGTGCCAGTGTACTCTCTGGACTCACTGCACTGCATCCCCAGTGGTGACAGTGCACTCTCTGGAATCACTGCACTGCATCCCCAGTAGTGCAAGTGCACTCTCTGGACTCACTGCAGTGCATCCCCAGTGGTGCCAGTGCACTCTCTGGACTCACTGCAGTACATCACCAGTGGTGCCAGTGCACTCTCTGGACTCACTGCAGTGCAGCCCCTGAGGTGCCAGTGTACTCTCTGGACTCACTGCACTGCATCCCCAGTAGTGCAAGTGCACTCTCTGGACTCACTGCAGTGCATCCCCAGTGGTGCCAGTGCACTCTCTGGACTCACTGCAGTGCATCCCCAGTGGTGCCAGTGTACTCTCTGGACTCAATGCACTGCATCACCAGCGGTGCCAGTGCACTCTCTGGACTCACTGCAGTGCATCCCCAGTGGTGCCAGTGCACTTTCTGGAGTCACTGCAGTGCATCCCCTTTTGTGCCAGTGCACTCTCTGCACTCACTGCACTGCATCCCCAGAAGTGCCAGTGCACTCTCTGGACTCACTGCACTGCATCCCCAGTGGTTCCATTGCACTCTCTGGTCTCACTGCATTGGATCCCCAGTGGTGTCAGTGCACTCTCTGGACTCAGTGCAGTGCATCCCCAGTGGTGCCAGTGCACTCTCTGGACTCACTGCACTGCTTCCCCACTGGTGCCAGTGCACTCTCTGGACTCACTGCACTGCATCCCCAGTGGTGCCAGTGCACTCTCTGGACTCACTGCAATGCATCCCCAGTGGTGCCAGTGCACTCTCTGGACTCACTGCACTGCATCCCCAGTGGAGCCAGTGCACTCTCTGGACTCACTGCACTGCATTCCCAGTGGTGCCAGTGCACTCTTTGGACTCACTGCACTGCATCCCCACTGGTGCCAGTGCACTCTCTGGACTCACTGCACTGCATCCCCAATGGTGCCAGTGCACTCTCTGTAGTCACTGCACTGCGTCCCCAGTGGTGCCAGTGCACTCTCTGGACTCACTGCAGTGTATCCCCTGTGGTGCTATTGCACTCTGTGGACTCACTGCACTGCATCCCAGTGGTGCTAGTTCACTCTCTGGACTCACTGCAGTGTATCCCCTGTGGTGCTAGTGCACTCTGTGGACTCACTGCACTGCATCCCAGTGGTGCTAGTGCACTCTCTGGACTCACTGCACTGCATCCCCAAGGTGCCAGTGCACTCTCTGAACTCAACTGCACTGCATCCCCAGTGCTGACAGTGCACTCTCTGGACTCACTGCAGTGCATCCCCAGTGGTGCCAGTGCACTCTCTGGACTCACTGCACTGCATCCCCAGTGGTACCAGTGCACTCTCCGGACTCACTGCACTGCATCACTAATGGTGCCAGTGCACTCTCTGGACTCACTGCAGTGCATCCCCAGTGGTTCCAGTGCACTCTCTGGACTCACTGCACTGCATCCCCAGTGGTGCCAGTGCACTCTCTGCACTCACTGCACTGCATCCCCGGTGTTCCCAGAGCACTCTCTGGACTCACCGAGGTGCATCTCCAGTGGTGCCAGTGTACTCTCTGGACTCACTGCAGTGCATCCCCAGTGGTGCCAGTGCACTCTCTGGACTCACTGCACTGCTTCCCCACTGGTGCCAGTGCACTCTCTGGACTCACTGCACTGCATCCCCAGTGGTGCCAGTGCACTCTCTGGACTCACTGCAATGCATCCCCAGTGGTGCCAGTGCACTCTCTGGACTCACTGCACTGCATCCCCAGTGGAGCCAGTGCACTCTCTGGACTCACTGCACTGCATTCCCAGTGGTGCCAGTGCACTCTTTGGACTCACTGCACTGCATCCCCACTGGTGCCAGTGCACTCTCTGGACTCACTGCACTGCATCCCCAATGGTGCCAGTGCACTCTCTGTAGTCACTGCACTGCGTCCCCAGTGGTGCCAGTGCACTCTCTGGACTCACTGCAGTGTATCCCCTGTGGTGCTAGTGCACTCTGTGGACTCACTGCACTGCATCCCAGTGGTGCTAGTGCACTCTCTGGACTCACTGCAGTGTATCGCCTGTGGTGCTAGTGCACTCTGTGGACTCACTGCACTGCATCCCAGTGGTGCTAGTGCACTCTCTGGACTCACTGCACTGCATCCCCAAGGTGCCAGTGCACTCTCTGAACTCAACTGCACTGCATCCCCAGTGCTGACAGTGCACTCTCTGGACTCACTGAACTGCATCCCCAGTGGTGCCAGTGCACTCTCTGGACTCACTGCACTGCATCCCCAGTGGTACCAGTGCACTCTCCGGACTCACTGCACTGCATCACTAATGGTGCCAGTGCACTCTCTGGACTCACTGCAGTGCATCCCCAGTGGTTCCAGTGCACTCTCTGGACTCACTGCACTGCATCCCCAGTGGTGCCAGTGCACTCTCTGCACTCACGGCACTGCATCCCCGGTGTTCCCAGAGCACTCTCTGGACTCACCGAGGTGCATCTCCAGTGGTGCCAGTGCACTCTCTGGACTCACTGCAGTGCATCCCCAGTGGTGCCAGTGCACTCTCTGGACTCACTGCAGTGCAGCCCCTGAGGTGCCAGTGTACTCTCTGGACTCACTGCACTGCATCCCCAGTGGTGACAGTGCACTCTCTGGAATCACTGCAGTGCATCGCCAGTAGTGCAAGTGCACTCTCTGGACTCACTGCACTGCATCCCCAGTGGTGCCAGTGCATTCTCTGGACTCACTGCAGTACATCCCCAGTGGTGCCAGTGCACTCTCTGGACTCACTGCAGTGCATCCCCAGTGGTGCCAGTGCACTCTCTGGACTCACTGCAGTGCATCACCAGTGGTGCCAGTGTACTCTCTGGACTCACTGCACTGCATCACCAGCGGTGCCAGTGCACTCTCTGGACTCACTGCAGTGCATCCCCAGTGGTGCCAGTGCACTTTCGGGAGTCACTGCAGTGCATCCCCTTTTGTGCCAGTGCACTCTCTGCACTCACTGCACTGCATCCCCAGAAGTGCCAGTGCACTCTCTGGACTCACTGCACTGCATCCCCAGTCGTTCCATTGCACTCTCTGGTCTCACTGCATTGGATCCCCAGTGGTGTCAGTGCACTCTCTGGACTCAGTGCAGTGCATCCCCAGTGGTGCCAGTGCACTCTCTGGACTCACTGCACTGCTTCCCCACTGGTGCCAGTGCACTCTCTGGACTCACTGCACTGCATCCCCAGTGGTGCCAGTGCACTCTCTGGACTCACTGCACTGCATCCCCAGTGCTGCCAGTGCACTCTCTGGACTCACTGCACTGCATTCCCAGTGGTGCCAGTGCACTCTTTGGACTCACTGCACTGCATCCCCACTGGTGCCAGTGCACTCTCTGGACTCACTGCACTGCATCCCCAATGGTGCCAGTGCACTCTCTGTAGTCACTGCACTGCGTCCCCAGTGGTGCCAGTGCACTCTCTGGACTCACTGCAGTGTATCCCCTGTGGTGCTAGCGCACTCTGTGGACTCACTGCACTGCATCCCAGTGGTGCTAGTGCACTCTCTGGACTCACTGCACTGCATCACTAATGGTGCCAGTGCACTCTCTGGACTCAGTGCAGTGCATCCCCAGTGGTTCCAGTGCACTCTCTGGACTCACTGCACTGCATCCCCGGTGTTCCCAGAGCACTCTCTGGACTCACCGAGGTGCATCCCCAGTGGTGCCAGTGCACTCTCTGGACTCACTGCACTGCATCCCCAGTGGTGCCAGTGCACTCTCTGGACTCACTGCAGTGCAGCCCCTGAGGTGCCAGTGTACTCTCTGGACTCACTGCACTGCATCCCCAGTGGTGACAGTGCACTCTCTGGAATCACTGTAGTGCATCGCCAGTAGTGCAAGTGCACTCTCTGGACTCACTGCACTGCATCCCCAGTGGTGCCAGTGCACTCTCTGGACTCACTGCAGTACATCCCCAGTGGTGCCAGTGCACTCTCTGGACTCACTGCACTGCATCCCCTGTGGTGCCAGTACACTCTCTGGACTCACTGCAGTGCATCCCCAGTGGTGCCAGTGTACTCTCTGGACTCACTGCACTGCATCACCAGCGGTGCCAGTGCACTCTCTGGACTCACTGCAGTGCATCCCCAGTGGTGCCAGTGCACTTTCGGGAGTCACTGCAGTGCATCCCCTTTTGTGCCAGTGCACTCTCTGCACTCACTGCACTGCATCCCCAGAAGTGCCAGTGCACTCTCTGGACTCACTGCACTGCATCCCCAGTCGTTCCATTGCACTCTCTGGTCTCACTGCATTGGATCCCCAGTGGTGTCAGTGCACTCTCTGGACTCAGTGCAGTGCATCCCCAGTGGTGCCAGTGCACTCTCTGGACTCACTGCACTGCTTCCCCACTGGTGCCAGTGCACTCTCTGGACTCACTGCACTGCATCCCCAGTGGTGCCAGTGCACTCTTTGGACTCACTGCACTGCATCCCCACTGGTGCCAGTGCACTCTCTGGACTCACTGCACTGCATCCCCAATGGTGCCAGTGCACTCTCTGTAGTCACTGCACTGCGTCCCCAGTGGTGCCAGTGCACTCTCTGGACTCACTGCAGTGTATCCCCTGTGGTGCTAGCGCACTCTGTGGACTCACTGCACTGCATCCCAGTGGTGCTAGTGCACTCTCTGGACTCACTGCACTGCATCCCCAAGGTGCCAGTGCACTCTCTGGACTCAACTGCACTGCATCCCCAGTGCTGCCAGTGCACTCTCTGGACTCACTGCAGTGCATCCCCAGTGGTGCCAGTGCACTCTCTGGACTCACTGCAGTGCATCCCCAGTGGTGCCAGTGCACTCTCTGGACTCACTGCAGTGCATCCCCAGTGGTGCCAGTGCACTCTCTGGACTCACTGCACTGCATCACCATTGGTGCCAGGGCACTCTCCGGACTCAGTGCAGTGCATCCGCAGTGGTGCCAGTGCACTCTTTCGAGTCACTGCAGTGCATCCCCAGTGGTGCCAGTGCACTCTCTGGACTCACTGCACTGCATCCCCAGTCGTGCCAGTGCACTCTCTGGAATCACTGCAGTGCATCCCCAGTGGTGCCAGTGCACTCTCTGGACTCACTGCACTGCATCCCCAGTGCTGACAGTGCACTCTCTGGACTCACTGCATTGCATCCCCAGTGGTGCCAGTGCACTCTCTGGACTCACTGCACTGCATCCCCAGTGGTGCCACTGCACTCTCTGGACTCACTGCACTGCATCACCATTGGTGCCAGTGCACTCTCCGGACTCACTGCAGTGCATCCGCAGTGGTGCCAGTGCACTCTTTTGAGTCACTGCAGTGCATCCCCAGTGGTGCCAGTGCACTCTCTGGACTCACTGCAGTGCATCCCCAGTGGTGCCAGTGCACTCTCTGCACTCACTGCACTGCATCACCAGTGGTGCCAGTGCACTCTCTGGACTCACTGCAGTGCATCCCCAGTGCTGACAGTGCACTCTCTGGAGTCACTGCACTGCATCCCCAGTGCTGCCAGTGCACTCTCTGGACTCACTGCAGTGCATCCCCAGTGGTGCCAGTGCACTCTCTGGACTCACTGCACTGCATCCCCAGAGGTGCCAGTGCACTCTCTGGACTCACTGCACTTCATCCCCAGTGGTGCCAGTGCACTCTCTGGACTCACTGCATTGCATCCCCAGTGGTGCCAGTGCACTCTCTGGACTCACTGCACTGCATCCCCAGTGGTGCCACTGCACTCTCTGGACTCACTGCACTGCATCACCATTGGTGCCAGGGCACTCTCTGTAGTCACTGCACTGCGTCCCCAGTGGTGCCAGTGCACTCTCTGGACTCACTGCAGTGTATCCCCTGTGGTGCTAGCGCACTCTGTGGACTCACTGCACTGCATCCCAGTGGTGCTAGTGCACTCTCTGGACTCACTGCACTGCATCCCCAAGGTGCCAGTGCACTCTCTGGACTCAACTGCACTGCATCCCCAGTGCTGCCAGTGCACTCTCTGGACTCACTGCAGTGCATCCCCAGTGGTGCCAGTGCACTCTCTGGACTCACTGCAGTGCATCCCCAGTGGTGCCAGTGCACTCTCTGGACTCACTGCAGTGCATCCCCAGTGGTGCCAGTGCACTCTCTGGACTCACTGCACTGCATCACCATTGGTGCCAGGGCACTCTCCGGACTCAGTGCAGTGCATCCGCAGTGGTGCCAGTGCACTCTTTCGAGTCACTGCAGTGCATCCCCAGTGGTGCCAGTGCACTCTCTGGACTCACTGCACTGCATCCCCAGTCGTGCCAGTGCACTCTCTGGAATCACTGCAGTGCATCCCCAGTGGTGCCAGTGCACTCTCTGGACTCACTGCACTGCATCCCCAGTGCTGACAGTGCACTCTCTGGACTCACTGCATTGCATCCCCAGTGGTGCCAGTGCACTCTCTGGACTCACTGCACTGCATCCCCAGTGGTGCCACTGCACTCTCTGGACTCACTGCACTGCATCACCATTGGTGCCAGTGCACTCTCCGGACTCACTGCAGTGCATCCGCAGTGGTGCCAGTGCACTCTTTTGAGTCACTGCAGTGCATCCCCAGTGGTGCCAGTGCACTCTCTGGACTCACTGCAGTGCATCCCCAGTGGTGCCAGTGCACTCTCTGCACTCACTGCACTGCATCACCAGTGGTGCCAGTGCACTCTCTGGACTCACTGCAGTGCATCCCCAGTGCTGACAGTGCACTCTCTGGAGTCACTGCACTGCATCCCCAGTGCTGCCAGTGCACTCTGTGGACTCACTGCAGTGCATCCCCAGTGGTGCCAGTGCACTCTCTGGACTCACTGCACTGCATCCCCAGAGGTGCCAGTGCACTCTCTGGACTCACTGCACTTCATCCCCAGTGGTGCCAGTGCACTCTCTGGACTCACTGCATTGCATCCCCAGTGGTGCCAGTGCACTCTCTGGACTCACTGCACTGCATCCCCAGTGGTGCCACTGCACTCTCTGGACTCACTGCACTGCATCACCATTGGTGCCAGGGCAGTCTCCGGACTCACTGCAGTGCATCCGCAGTGGTGCCAGTGCACTCTTTCGAGTCACTGCAGTGCATCCCCAGTGGTGCCAGTGCACTCTCTGGACTCACTGCAGTGCATCCCCAGTGGTGCCAGTGCACTCTCTGGACTCACTGCAGTGCATCCCCAGTGGTGCCAGTGCACTCTCTGGACTCACTGCACTGCATCCCCAGTGGTGCCACTGCACTCTGGACTCACTGCACTGCATCACCATTGGTGCCAGGGCACTCTCTGGACTCACTGCACTGCATCCCCAGTGCTGACAGTGCACTCTCTGGACTCACTGCACTGCATCCCCAGTGCTGACAGTGCACTCTCTGGACTCACTGCACTGCATCCCCAGTGCTGACAGTGCACTCTCTGGACTCACTGCAGTGCATCCCCAGTGGTGCCAGTGCACTCTCTGGACTCACTGCACTGCATCCCCAGTGGTGTCAGTGCACTCTCCGGACTCACTGCACTGAACCCCTAATTGTGCCAGTGCACTCTCTGGACTCACTGCAGTGCATCCCCAGTGGTGCCAGTGCACTCTCTGGACTCACTGCACTGCATCCCCAGTGGTGCCAGTGCACTCTCTGCACTCACTGCACTGCATCCCCGGTGTTCCCAGAGCACTCTCTGGACTCACCGAGGTGCATCCCCAGTGGTGCCAGTGCACTCTCTGGACTCACTGCACTGCATCCCCAGTGGTGCCAGTGCACTCTCTGGACTCACTGCACTGCATCCCAGTGGTGCCAGTGCATTCTCTGGACTCACTGCACTGCATCCCCAAGGTGCCAGTGCACTCTCTGGACTCAACTGCACTGCATCCCCAGTGCTGCCAGTGCACTCTCTGGACTCACTGCATTGCATCCCCAGTGGTGCCAGTGCACTCTCTGGACTCACTGCAGTGCATCCCCAGTGGTGCCACTGCACTCTCTGGACTCACTGCACTGCATCCCCAGTGGTGCCAGTGCACTCTCCGGACTCACTGCAGTGCATCCGCAGTGGTGCCAGTGCACTCTTTTGAGTCACTGCAGTGCATCCCCAGTGGTGCCAGTGCACTCTCTGGACTCACTGCAGTGCATCCCCAGTGGTGCCAGTGCACTCTCTGCACTCACTGCACTACATCACCAGTGGTGCCAGTGCACTCTCTGGAATCACTGCACTGCATCCCCAGTGCTGACAGTGCACTCTCTGGAGTCACTGCACTGCATCCCCAGTGCTGCCAGTGCACTCTCTGGACTCACTGCAGTGCATCCCCAGTGGTGCCAGTGCACTCTCTGGACTCACTGCAGTGCATCCCCAGTGGTGCCAGTGCACTCTCTGGACTCACTGCACTGCATCCCCAGTGGTGCCAGTGCACTCTCTGGACTCACTGCACTTCATCCCCAGTGGTGCCAGTGCACTCTCTGGACTCACTGCATTGCATCCCCAGTGGTGCCAGTGCACTCTCTGGACTCCCGGCACTGCATCCCCAGTGGTGCCACTGCACTCTCTGGACTCACTGCACTGAATCACCATTGGTGCCAGGGCACTCTCCGGACTCACTGCAGTGCATCCGCAGTGGTGCCAGTGCACTCTTTCGAGTCACTGCAGTGCATCCCCAGTGGTGCCAGTGCACTCTTTCGACTCACTGCACTGCATCCCCAGTGGTGCCAGTGCATTCTCTGGACTCACTGCAGTGCATCCCCATTGGTGCCAGTGCAGTCTCTGGAGTCACTGCAGTGCATCCCCAGTGGTGCCAGTGCACTCTCTGGACTCACTGCACTGCATCCCCAGTGCTGACAGTGCACTCTCTGGACTCACTGCACTGCATCCCCAGTGGTGCCAGTGCACTCTCTGGACTCACTGCAGTGCATCTCCTTTTGCGCCAGTGCACTCTCTGGACTCACTGCACTGCATCCCCAGTGGTGCCAGTGCACTCTCTGGAGTCACTGCACTGCATCCCCAGTGGTGCCAGTGTACTCTCTGGACTCACTGCACTGCATCCCCAGTGGAGACAGTGCACTCTCTGTAGTCACTGCGCTGCATCCCCAGTGGTTCCAGGGCACTCTCTCGACTCACTGCACTGCAACTCCAGTGGTGCCAGTGCACTCTCTGGACTCACTGCACTGCATCCCCAGTGGTGCCAGTGCACTCTCTGGAGTCACTGCGCTGCATCCCCAGTGGTGCCAGTGCCCTCTGTGGACTCACTGCACTACATCCCCTGTGCGGCCAGTGCACTCTCTGGACTCACTGCAGTGCATCCCCAGTGATGCGAGTGCACTCTCTGGACTCACCGGGGTGCATCCCAGGTGGTGCCAGTGCACTCTCTGGACTCACTGCACTGCATCCCCAGTGGTGCCAGTGCACTCTCTGGACTCACTGCACTGCATCCCCAGTGGTGCCAGTGCACTCTGTGGACTCACTGCAGTGCATCCCCAGTGTTGCCAGTGCACTCTCTGGAGTCAATGCACTGCATCCCCAGTGGTGCCAGTGCACTCTCTGGACTCACTGCACTGCATCCCCAGTGGTGCCAGTGCACTCTCTGGACTCACTGCAGTGCATCCCCAGTGGCGCCAGTGCACTCTCTGGACTCACTGCACTGCATCCCATTGGTGATGGGCACTCTCTGGACTCACTGCATTGGATCCCCAGTGGTGTCACTGCACTCTCTGGACTCACTGCAGTGCATCCCCAGTGGTGCCAGTGCACTCTCTGGACTCACTGCAGTGCATCCCCAGTGGTGCCAGTGCACTCTCTGGACTCACTGCAGTGCTTCCGCACTGGTGCCAGTGCACTCTCTGCACTCACTGCACTGCATCAACAGTGGTGCCTCTGCACTCTCTGGAGTCACTGCACTGCATCCCCAGTGGTGCCAGTGCACTCTCTGGACTCACTGCAGTGCATCCCCAGTGGTGCCAGTGCACTCTCTGCACTCACTGCAGTGCATCCCCAGTGGTGCCAGTGCACTCTCTGGACTCACTGCACTTCATCCCCAGTGGTGCCAGTGCACTCTCTGGACTCACTGCACTGCATCCCCAGTGGTGTCACTGCACTCTCTGGACTCACTGCACTGCATCACCATTGGTGCCAGGGCACTCTCCAGACTCACTGCAGTGCATCCGCAGTGGTGCCAGTGCACTCTTTCGAGTCACTGCAGTGCATCCCCAGTGGTGCCAGTGCACTCTCTGGACTCACTGCACTGCATCCCCAGTGGTGCCAGTGCACTCTCTGAGCTCACTGCAGTGCATCCCCAGTGGTGCCAGTGCACTCTCTGGACTCACTGCACTGCATCCCCAGTGGTGCCAGTGCACTCTCTGGACTCACTGCACTGCATCAACAGTGGTGCCAGTGCACTCTCTGGACTCACTGCACTGCATCCCCAGTGGTGCCAGTGTAGTCTCTGGACTCACTGCAGTGCATCCGCAGTGGTGCCAGTGCAACTACTGGACTCACTGCAGTGTAGCTCAGTGGTGCCAGTGCACTCTCTGGACTCACTGCACTGCATCCCCAGTGGTGCCAGTGCACTCTCTGGACTCACTGCACTGCATCCCCAGTGGTGCCAGTGCACTGTCTGGACTCACTGCAGTGTATCGCCATTGGAGCCGGTGCACTCTCTGGACTCACTAAACTGCATCCCCAGTGGTGCCAGAGAACTCTCTGGTCTCACTGCAGTGCATCCCCAGTGGTGCCAGTGCACTCTCTGGACTCACTGCATCCCCAGTGGTGCCAGGGCACTCTCTGGACTCACAGCACTGCATCCCCATTGGTGCCAGTGCACTCTCTGGACTCACTGCACTAAAACCCCAGTGGTGCCAGTGCAGTCTCTGGACTCACTGCACTGCATCCCCAGTGGTGCCAGTGCACTCTCTGGACTCACCGGGGTGCATCCCCAGTGGTGCCAGTGCACTCTCTGGACTCACTGCACTGCATCACCAGTGGTGCCAGTGCACTCTCTGGAGTCACTGCACTGCATCCCCAGTGGAGCCAGTGCACTCTATGGACTCACTGCACTGCATCCCCAGTGGTGCCAGTGCACTCTCTGGACCCACTGCAGTGCATCCCCACTGGTGCCAGTGCACTCTCTGGACTCACTGCACTGCATCCCCAATGGTGCCAGTGCACTCTCTGTAGTCACTGCACTGCGTACCCAGTGGTGCCAGTGCACTCTCTGGACTCACTGCAGTGTATCCCCTGTGGTGCCAGTGCACTCTGTGGACTCACTGCACTGCATCCCAGTGGTGCCAGTGCACTCTCTGGACTCACTGCACTGCATCCCCAATGTGCCAGTGCACTCTCTGGACTCAACTGCACTGCATCCCCAGTGGTGCCAGTGCACTCTCTGGACTCACTGCAGTGCATCCCCAGTGGTGCCAGTGCACTCTCTGGACTCACTGCACTGCATCCCCAGTGGTGCCAGTGTAGTCTCTGGACTCACTGCAGTGCATCCGCAGTGGTGCCAGTGCAACTACTGGACTCACTGCAGTGTAGCTCAGTGGTGCCAGTGCACTCTCTGGACTCACTGCACTGCATCCCCAGTGGTGCCAGTGCACTCTCTGGACTCACTGCACTGCATCCCCAGTGGTGCCAGTGCACTGTCTGGACTCACTGCAGTGTATCGCCATTGGAGCCGGTGCACTCTCTGGACTCACTAAACTGCATCCCCAGTGGTGCCAGAGAACTCTCTGGTCTCACTGCAGTGCATCCCCAGTGGTGCCAGTGCACTCTCTGGACTCACTGCATCCCCAGTGGTGCCAGGGCACTCTCTGGACTCACAGCACTGCATCCCCATTGGTGCCAGTGCACTCTCTGGACTCACTGCACTAAAACCCCAGTGGTGCCAGTGCAGTCTCTGGACTCACTGCACTGCATCCCCAGTGGTGCCAGTGCACTCTCTGGACTCACCGGGGTGCATCCCCAGTGGTGCCAGTGCACTCTCTGGACTCACTGCACTGCATCACCAGTGGTGCCAGTGCACTCTCTGGAGTCACTGCACTGCATCCCCAGTGGAGCCAGTGCACTCTATGGACTCACTGCACTGCATCCCCAGTGGTGCCAGTGCACTCTCTGGACCCACTGCAGTGCATCCCCACTGGTGCCAGTGCACTCTCTGGACTCACTGCACTGCATCCCCAATGGTGCCAGTGCACTCTCTGTAGTCACTGCACTGCGTACCCAGTGGTGCCAGTGCACTCTCTGGACTCACTGCAGTGTATCCCCTGTGGTGCCAGTGCACTCTGTGGACTCACTGCACTGCATCCCAGTGGTGCCAGTGCACTCTCTGGACTCACTGCACTGCATCCCCAATGTGCCAGTGCACTCTCTGGACTCAACTGCACTGCATCCCCAGTGGTGCCAGTGCACTCTCTGGACTCACTGCAGTGCATCCCCAGTGGTGCCAGTGCACTCTCTGGACTCACTGCAGTGCATCCCCAGTGGTGCCAGTGCACTCTCTGGACTCACTGCACTGCATCCCCAGTGGTGTCACTGCACTCTCTGAACTCACTGCACTGCATCACCATTGGTGCCAGGGCACTCTCCAGACTCACTGCAGTGCATCCGCAGTGGTGCCAGTGCACTCTTTCGAGTCACTGCAGTGCATCCCCAGTGGTGCCAGTGCACTCTCTGGACTCACTGCACTGCATCCCCAGTGGTGCCAGTGCACTCTCTGGAATCACTGCAGTGCATCCCCAGTGGTGCCAGTGCACTCTCTGGACTCACTGCATTGCATCCCCAGTGGTGCCAGTGCACTCTCTGGACTCACTGCACTGCATCCCCAGTGGTGCCACTGCACTCTCTGTACTCACTGCACTGCATCACCATTGGTGCCAGTGCACTCTCCGGACTCACAGCAATGCATCCGCAGTGGTGCCAGTGCACTCTTTTGAGTCACTGCAGTGCATCCCCAGTGGTGCCAGTGCACTCTCTGGACTCACTGCACTGCATCCCCAGTGCTGCCAGTGCACTCTCTGGACTCACTGCACTGCATCCCCAGTGCTGACAGTGCACTCTCTGGACTCACTGCAGTGCATCCCCAGTGGTGCCAGTGCACTCTCTGGACTCACTGCACTGCATCCCCAGTGGTGCCAGTGCACTCTCCGGACTCACTGCACTGCATCACTAATGGTGCCAGTGCACTCTCTGGACTCACTGCAGTGCATCCCCAGTGGTTCCAGTGCACTCTCTGGACTCACTGCACTGCATCCCCAGTGGTGCCAGTGCACTCTCTGGACTCACTGCAGTGCAGCCCCTGAGGTGCCAGTGTACTCTCTGGACTCACTGCACTGCATCCCCAGTGGTGACAGTGCACTCTCTGGAATCACTGCACTGCATCCCCAGTAGTGCAAGTGCACTCTCTGGACTCACTGCAGTGCATCCCCAGTGGTGCCAGTGCACTCTCTGGACTCACTGCAGTACATCCCCAGTGGTGCCAGTGCACTCTCTGGACTCACTGCACTGCATCCCCTGTGGTGCCAGTACACTCTCTGGACTCACTGCAGTGCATCCCCAGTGGTGCCAGTGTACTCTCTGGACTCACTGCACTGCATCACCAGCGGTGCCAGTGCACTCTCTGGACTCACTGCAGTGCATCCCCAGTGGTGCCAGTGCACTTTCTCGAGTCACTGCAGTGCATCCCCTTTTGTGCCAGTGCACTCTCTGCACTCACTGCACTGCATCCCCAGAAGTGCCAGTGCACTCTCTGGACTCACTGCACTGCATCCCCAGTGGTGCCATTGCACTCTCTGGTCTCACTGCATTGGATCCCCAGTGGTGTCAGTGCACTCTCTGGACTCAGTGCAGTGCATCCCCAGTGGTGTCAGTGCACTCTTTCGAGTCACTGCAGTGCATCCCCAGTGGTGCCAGTGCACTCTTTTGAGTCACTGCAGTGCATCCCCAGTGGTGCCAGTGCACTCTCTGGAATCACTGCACTGCATCCCCAGTGGTGCCAGTGCACTCTCTGGACTCACTGCAGTGCAGCCCCTGAAGTGCCAGTGTACTCTCTGGACTCACTGCACTGCATCACCATTGGTGCCAGGGCACTCTCCGGACTCACTGCAGTGCATCCCCAGTGGTGCCAGTGCACTCTTTCGAGTCACTGCACTGCATCCCCAGTGGTGCCAGTGCATTCTCTGGACTCACTGCAGTGCATCCCCATTGGTGCCAGTGCAGTCTCTGGAGTCACTGCAGTGCATCCCCAGTGGTGCCAGTGCACTCTCTGGACTCACTGCACTGCATCACCAGTGCTGACAGTGCACTCTCTGGACTCACTGCACTGCATCCCCAGTGGTGCCAGTGTACTCTCTGGACTCAGTGCACTGCTTCCCCAGTGGTGCCAGTGTACTCTCTGGACTCACTGCACTGCATCAACAGTGGTGCCAGTGCACTCTCTGGACTCACTGCAGTGCATCCCCTTTTGTGCCAGTGCACTCTCTGGACTCACTGCACTGCATCCCCAGTGGTGCCAGTGCACTCTCTAGAGTCACTGCACTGCATCCCCAGTGGTGCCAGTGCACTCTCTGGAATCACTGCACTGCATCCCCAGTGGTGCCAGTGCACTCTCTGCACTGACTGCACTGCATCCCCAGTGTTCCCCGAGCACTCTCTGGACTCACTGCAGTGCATCCCCAGTGGTGCCAGTGCACTCTCTGGACTCACTGCAGTGCATCCCCAGTGGTGCCACTGCACTCTCTGGACTCACTGCACTGCATCACCATTGGTGCCAGGGCACTCTCCGGACTCACTGCAGTGCATCCGCAGTGGTGCCAGTGCACTCTTTCGATTCACTGCACTGCATCCCCATTAGTTCCAGTGCATTCTCTGGACTCACTGCAGTGCATCCCCAGTGGTGCCAGTGCACTCTCTGGACTCACTGCACTGCATCCCCAGTGGTGCCAGTGCACTCTCTGGACTCACTGCACTGCATCCCCAGTGCTGACAGTGCACTCTCTGGACTCACTGCAGTTCATCACCAGTGCTGACAGTGCACTCTCTGGACTCACTGCAGTACATCCCCAGTGGTGCCAGTGCACTGTCTGGACTCACTACACTGCATCCCCAGTGGTGCCAGTGCACTCTCTGGACTAACTGCACTGCATCCCTAATGGTGCCAGTGCACTCTCTGGACTCACTGCAGTGCATCCCCAGTGGTGCCAGTGCACTCTCTGGACTCACTGCACTGCATCCCCAGTGGTGCCAGTGCACTCTCTGGACTCACTGCAGTGCAGCCCCTGAGGTGCCAGTGTACTCTCTGGACTCACTGCACTGCATCCCCAGTGGTGCCAGTGCACTCTCTGGAAACACTGCAGTGCATCCCCAGTAGTGCCAGTGCACTCTCTGCACTCACTGCACTGCATCCCCAGTGGTGTCTGTGCACTCTCTTGAGTCACTGCACTGCATCCCCAGTGGAGCCAGTGCACTCTCTGGACTCACTGCAGTGCATCCCCAGTGGTGCCAGTGCACTCTCTGGACTCACTGCACTGCATCCCCAGTGGTGCCAGTGCACTCTCTGGACTCACTGCAGTGCAGCCCCTGAAGTGCCAGTGTACTCTCTGGACTCACTGCACTGCATCACCATTGGTGCCAGGGCACTCTCCGGACTCACTGCAGTGCATCCCCAGTGGTGCCAGTGCACTCTTTCGAGTCACTGCACTGCATCCCCAGTGGTGCCAGTGCATTCTCTGGACTCACTGCAGTGCATCCCCATTGGTGCCAGTGCAGTCTCTGGAGTCACTGCAGTGCATCCCCAGTGGTGCCAGTGCACTCTCTGGACTCACTGCACTGCATCACCAGTGCTGACAGTGCACTCTCTGGACTCACTGCACTGCATCCCCAGTGGTGCCAGTGTACTCTCTGGACTCAGTGCACTGCTTCCCCAGTGGTGCCAGTGTACTCTCTGGACTCACTGCACTGCATCAACAGTGGTGCCAGTGCACTCTCTGGACTCACTGCAGTGCATCCCCTTTTGTGCCAGTGCACTCTCTGGACTCACTGCACTGCATCCCCAGTGGTGCCAGTGCACTCTCTAGAGTCACTGCACTGCATCCCCAGTGGTGCCAGTGCACTCTCTGGACTCACTGCAGTGCATCCCCAGTGGTGCCAGTGCACTCTCTGGACTCACTGCACTGCATCACCTGTGGTGCCAGTGCACTCTCTGGACTCACTGCACTGCATCACCACTGGTGCCAGTGCACTCTCTGGACTCACTGCACTGCATCCCCAGTGGTGCCAGTGCACTCTCTGCACTCACTGCACTGCATCCCCAGTGCTGACAGTGCACTCTCTGGACTCACTGCACTGCATCCCCAGTGCTTACAGTGCACTCTCTGGACTCACTGCACTGCATCCCCAGTGGTGCCAGTGCACTCTCTGGTCTCACTGCAGTGCATCCCCAGTTGTGCCAGTGCACTCTCTGGACTCACTGTAGTGCATCCCCAGTGGTGCCAGTGCACTCTCTGGACTCACTGCACTGCATCCCCGGTGTCCCAGAGCACTCTCTGGACTCACCGAGGTGCATCCCCAGTGGTGCCAGTGCACTCTCTGGACTCACCGCACTGCATCACCAGTGGTGCCAGTGCACTCTCTGGACTCACTGCAGTGCAGCCCCTGAGGTGCCACTGCACTCTCTGGATCACTGCACTGCATCACCATTGGTGCCAGGGCACTCTCCGGACTCACTGCAGTGCATCCCCAGTGGTGCCAGTGCACTCTTTCGAGTCACTGCACTGCATCCCCAGTGGTGCCAGTGCACTCTCTGGACTCACTGCACTGCATCCCCAGTGGTGCCAGTGCACTCTCTGGACTCACTGCAGTGCATCTCCTTTTGCGCCAGTGCACTCTCTGGACTCACTGCACTGCATCCCCAGTGGTGCCTGTGAAGTCTCTGGACTCACTGCAGTGCATCCCCAGTGCTGACAGTGCACTCTCTGGACTCACTGCACTGCATCCCCAGTGGTGCCAGTGCACTCTCTGGACTCACTGCAGTGCATCTCCTTTTGCGCCAGTGCACTCTCTGGACTCACTGCACTGCATCCCCAGTGGTGCCTGTGAAGTCTCTGGACTCACTGCAGTGCATCCCCAGTGGTGCCAGTGTACTCTCTGGACTCACTGCACTGCATCCCCAGTGGAGACAGTGCACTCTCTGTAGTCACTGCGCTGCATCCCCAGTGGTTCCAGGGCACTCTCTCGACTCACTGCACTGCAACTCCAGTGGTGCCAGTGCACTCTCTGGACTCACTGCACTGCATCCCCAGTGGTGCCAGTGCACTCTCTGGAGTCACTGCGCTGAATCCCCAGTGGTGCCAGTGCCCTCTGTGGACTCACTGCACTACATCCCCTGTGGGGCCAGTGCACTCTCTGGACTCACTGCAGTGCATCCCCAGTGGTGCGAGTGCACTCTCTGGACTCACCGGGGTGCATCCCCAGTGGTGCCAGTGCACTCTCTGGACTCACCGGGGTGCATCCCCAGTGGTGCAAGTGCACTCTCTGGACTCACTGCACTGCATCCCATTGGTGCTAGTGCACTCTCTGGACTCACTGCACTGCATCCCCAGTGGTGCCAGTGCACTCTCTGGACTCACTGCACTGCATCCCCAGTGGTGCCAGTGCACTCTCTGGACTCACTGCAGTGCATCCCCAGTGGTGCCAGTGCACTCTCTGGACTCACTGCAGTGCTTCCTCACTGGTGCCAGTGCACTCTCTGCACTCACTGCACTGCATCAACAGTGGTGCCTCTGCACTCTCTGGAGTCACTGCACTGCATCCCCAGTGGTGCCAGTGCACTCTCTGGATTCACTGTAGTGCATCCCCAGTGGTGCCAGTGCACTCTCTGGACTCACTGTAGTGCATCACCAGTGGTGCCAGTGCACTCTCTGGACTCACTGCACTGCGTCCCCAGTGGTGCCAGTGCACTCCCTGGACTCACTGCACTGCGTCCCCAGTGGTGCCAGTGCACTCTCTGGACTCACTGCACTGCATCCCCAGTGGTGCCAGTGCACTCTCTGAGCTCACTGCAGTGCATCCCCAGTGGTGCCACTGCACTCTCTGGACTCACTGCACTGCATCCCCAGTGGTGCCAGTGCACTCTCTGGACTCACTGCACTGCATCAACAGTGGTGCCAGTGCACTCTCTGCACTCACTGCACTGCATCCCCAGTGGTGCCAGTGTAATCTCTGGACTCACAGCAGTGCATCCCCAGTGGTGCCAGTGCAACTACTGGACTCACTGCAGTGTAGCTCAGTGGTGCCAGTGCACTCTCTGGACTCACTGCACTGCATCCCCAGTGGTGCCAGTGCACTCTCTGGACTCACTGCACTGCATCCCCAGTGGTGCCAGTGCACTGTCTGGACTCACTGCAGTGTATCGCCATTGGAGCCGGTGCACTCTCTGGACTCACTAAACTGCATCCCCAGTGGTGCCAGTGCACTCTCTGGTCTCACTGCAGTGCATCCCCAGTGGTGCCAGTGCACTCTCTGGACTCACTGCATCCCCAGTGGTGCCAGGGCACTCTCTGGACTCACAGCACTGCATCCCCATTGGTGCCAGTGCACTCTCTGGACTCACTGCACTAAAACCCCAGTGGTGCCAGTGCAGTCTCTGGACTCACTGCACTGCATCCCCAGTGGTGCCCGTGCACTCTCTGGACTCACCGGGGTGCATCCCCAGTGGTGCCAGTGCACTCTCTGGACTCACTGCACTGCATCCCCTGTGGTGCCAGTGTACTCTCTGGACTCACTGCAGTGCATCCCCAGTGGTGCCAGTGTACTCTCTGGACTCACTGCACTGCATCACCAGCGGTGCCAGTGCACTCTCTGGACTCACTGCAGTGCATCCCCAGTGGTGCCAGTGCACTTTCTGGAGTCACTGCAGTGCATCCCCTGTTGTGCCAGTGCACTCTCTGCACTCACTGCACTGCATCCCCAGAAGTGCCAGTGCACTCACTGGACTCACTGCGCTGCATCCCCAGTGGTTCCATTGCACTCTCTGGACTCACTGCATTGGATCCCCAGTGGTGTCAGTGCACTCTCTGGACTCAGTGCAGTGCATCCCCAGTGGTGCCAGTGCACTCTCTGGACTCACTGCAGTGCTTCCCCACTGGTGCCAGTGCACTCTCTGGACTCACTGCACTGCATCCCCAGTGGTGCCAGTGCACTCTCTGGACTCACTGCAGTGCATCACCAGTGGTGCCAGTGCACTCTCTGGAGTCACTGCACTGCATCCCCAGTGGAGCCAGTGCACTCTCTGCCCTCACTGCACTGCATTCCCAGTGGTGCCAGTGCACTCTATGGACTCACTGCACTGCATCCCCAGTGGTGCCAGTGCACTCTCTGGACCCACTGCAGTGCATCCCCACTGGTGCCAGTGCACTCTCTGGACTCACTGCACTGCATCCCCAATGGTGCCAGTGCACTCTCTGTAGTCACTGCACTGCATCCCCAGTGGTGCCAGTGCACTCTCTGGACTCACTGCAGTGTATCCCCTGTGGTGCCAGTGCACTCTGTGGACTCACTGCACTGCATCCCAGTGGTGCCAGTGCGCTCTCTGGACTCACTGCACTGCATCCCCAAGGTGCCAGTGCACTCTCTGGACTCAACTGCACTGCATCCCCAGTGGTGCCAGTGCACTCTCTGGACTCACTGCATTGCATCCCCAGTGGTGCCAGTGCACTCTCTGGACTCACTGCACTGCATCCCCAGTGGTGCCAGTGCACTCTCTGGACTCACTGCACTGCATCACCATTGGTGCCAGTGCACTCCCCGGACTCACTGCAGTGCATCCGCAGTGGTGCCAGTGCACTCTTTTGAGTCACTGCAGTGCATCCCCAGTGGTGCCAGTGCACTCTCTGGACTCACTGCAGTGCATCCCCAGTGGTGCCAGTGCACTCTCTGCACTCACTGCACTACATCACCAGTGCTGACAGTGCACTCTCTGGAGTCACTGCACTGCATCCCCAGTGCTGCCAGTGCACTCTCTGGACTCACTGCAGTGCATCCCCAGTGGTGCCAGTGCACTCTCTGGACTCACTGCAGTGCATCCCCAGTGGTGCCAGTGCACTCTCTGGACTCACTGCACTGCATCCCCAGTGGTGCCAGTGCACTCTCTGGACTCACTGCACTGCATCCCCAATGGTGCCAGTGCACTCTCTGTAGTCACTGCACTGCGTCCCCAGTGGTGCCAGTGCACTCTCTGGACTCACTGCAGTGTATCCCCTGTGGTGCCAGTGCACTCTGTGGACTCACTGCACTGCATCCCAGTGGTGCCAGTGCGCTCTCTGGACTCACTGCACTGCATCCCCAAGGTGCCAGTGCACTCTCTGGACTCAACTGCACTGCATCCCCAGTGCTGCCATTGCACTCTCTGGACTCACTGCATTGCATCCCCAGTGGTGCCAGTGCACTCTCTGGACTCACTGCACTGCATCCCCAGTGGTTCCAGTGCACTCTCTGGACTCACTGCACAGCATCACCATTGGTGCCAGTGCACTCTCCGGACTCACTGAGGTGCATCCGCAGTGGTGCCAGTGCACTCTTTTGAGTCACTGCAGTGCATCCCCAGTGGTGCCAGTGCACTCTCTGGACTCACTGCACTGCATCCCCAGTGGTGCCAGTGCACTCTCTGCACTCACTGCACTACATCACCAGTGGTGCCAGTGCACTCTCTGGACTCACTGCACTGCATCCCCAGTGCTGACAGTGCACTCTCTGGAGTCACTGCACTGCATCCCCAGTGCTGCCAGTGCACTCTCTGGACTCACTGCAGTGCATCCCCAGTGGTGCCAGTGCACTCTCTGGACTCACTGCAGTGCATCCCCAGTGGTGCCAGTGCACTCTCTGGACTCATGCACTGCATCCCCAGTGGTGCCAGTGCACTCTCTGGACTCACTGCACTTCATCCCCAGTGGTGCCAGTGCACTCTCTGGACTCACTACATTGCATCCCCAGTGGTGCCAGTGCACTCTCTGGACTCACTGCACTGCATCCCCAGTGGTGCTACTGCACTCTCTGGACTCACTGCACTGAATCACCATTGGTGCCAGGGCACTCTCCGGACTCACTGCAGTGCATCCGCAGTGGTGCCAGTGCACTCTTTCGAGTCACTGCACTGCATCCCCAGTGGTGCCAGTGCACTCTCTGGACTCACTGCAGTGCATCCCCAGTGGTGCCAGTGCACTCTCTGCACTCACTGCACTGCATCACCAGTGTTCCCCGAGCACTCTCTGGACTCACTGCAGTGCACCCCCAGTGGTGCCAGTGCACTCTCTGCACTCACTGCAGTGCATCCCCAGTGGTGCCAGTGCACTCTCTGGACTCACTGCACTGCATCCCCAGTGGTGCCACTGCACTCTCTGGACTCACTGCACTGCATCACCATTGGTGCCAGGGCACTCTCCGGACTCACTGCAGTGCATCCGCAGTGGTGCCAGTGCACTCTTTCGAGTCACTGCACTGCATCCCCATTAGTTCCAGTGCATTCTCTGGACTCATTGCAGTGCATCCCCAGTGGTGCCAGTGCACTCTCTGGACTCACTGCAGTGCATCCCCAGTGGTGCCAGTGCACTCTCTGGACTCATTGCAGTGCATCCCCAGTGGTGCCAGTGCACTCTCTAGACTCACTGCAGTGCATCCCCAGTGGTGCCAGTGCACTCTCTGGACTCACTGCAGTGCATCCCCAGTGGTGCCAGTGCACTCTATGGACTAACTGCACTGCATACCCAGTGGTGCCAGTGCACTCTCTGGAATCACTGCACTGCATCCCCAGTGGTGCCAGTGCACTCTCTGGACTCACTGCACTGCATCCCCAGTGGTTCCAGTGCACTCTCTGGATCACTGCACTGCATCACCATTGGTGCCAGGGCACTCTCCGGACTCACTGCAGTGCATCCCCAGTGGTGCCAGTGCACTCTTTCGAGTCACTGCAGTGCATCCCCAGTGGTGCCAGTGCACTCTCTGGACTCACTGCAGTGCAGCCCCTGAGGTGCCAGTGTACTCTCTGGACTCACTGCACTGCATCACCAGTGGTAACATTGCACTCTCTGGAATCACTGCAGTGCATCCCCAGTAGTGCCAGTGCACTCTCTGGACTCACTGCACTGCATCCCCAGTGGTGCCAGTGCACTCTCTGGACTCACTGCAGTACATCCCCAGTGGTGCCAGTGCACTCTCTGGACTCACTGCACTGCATCCCCTGTGGTGCCAGTACACTCTCTGGACTCACTGCAGTGCATCCCCAGTGGTGCCAGTGTACTCTCTGGACTCACTGCACTGCATCACCAGCGGTGCCAGTGCACTCTCTGGACTCACTGCAGTGCATCCCCAGTGGTGCCAGTGCACTTTCTGGAGTCACTGCAGTGCATCCCCTTTTGTGCCAGTGCACTCTCTGCACTCACTGCACTGCATCCCCAGAAGTGCCAGTGCACTCTCTGGACTCACTGCACTGCATCCCCAGTGGTTCCATTGCACTCTCTGGACTCACTGCAGTGCATCCCCAGTGGTGCCAGTGCACTCTCTGGACTCACTGCACTGCTTCCCCACTGGTGCCAGTGCACTCTCTGGACTCACTGCACTGCA
This sequence comes from Anser brachyrhynchus, assembly GCF_964034855.1. NCBI lineage: Eukaryota > Metazoa > Chordata > Aves > Anseriformes > Anatidae > Anser > Anser brachyrhynchus. Next base: position 1,249,488 of record NW_027663925.1, read on the forward strand.
TCCCCAGTGGTGCCAGTGCACTCTCTGGACTCACTGCAGTGCATCCCCAGTGGTGCCAGTGCACTCTCTGGACTCACTGCACTGCATCAACAGTGGTGCCAGTGCACTCTCTGCACTCACTGCACTGCATCCCCAGTGGTGCCAGTGTAGTCTCTGGACTCACAGCAGTGCATCCCCAGTGGTGCCAGTGCAACTACTGGACTCACTGCAGTGTAGCTCAGTGGTGCCAGTGCACTCTCTGGACTCACTGCACTGCATCCCCAGTGGTGCCAGTGCACTCTCTGGACTCACTGCACTGCATCCCCAGTGGTGCCAGTGCACTGTCTGGACTCACTGCAGTGTATCGCCATTGGAGCCGGTGCACTCTCTGGACTCACTAAACTGCATCCCCAGTGGTGCCAGAGAACTCTCTGGTCTCACTGCATTGCATCCCCAGTGGTGCCAGTGCACTCTCTGGACTCACTGCATCCCCAGTGGTGCCAGGGCACTCTCTGGACTCACAGCACTGCATCCCCTTTGGTGCCAGTGCACTCTCTGGACTCACTGCACTAAAACCCCAGTGGTGCCAGTGCAGTCTCTGGACTCACTGCACTGCATCCCCAGTGGTGCCAGTGCACTCTCTGGACTCACCGGGGTGCATCCCCAGTGGTGCCAGTGCACTCTCTGGACTCACTGCACTGCATCTCCTGTGGTGCCAGTGTACTCTCTGGACTCACTGCAGTGCATCCCCAGTGGTGCCAGTGTACTCTCTGGACTCACTGCACTGCATCACCAGCGGTGCCAGTGCACTCTCTGGACTCACTGCAGTGCATCCCCAGTGTTGCCAGTGCACTTTCTGGAGTCACTGCAGTGCATCCCCTGTTGTGCCAGTGCACTCTCTGCACTCACTGCACTGCATCCCCAGAAGTGCCAGTGCACTCACTGGACTCACTGCACTGCATCCCCAGTGGTTCCATTGCACTCTCTGGACTCACTGCATTGGATCCCCAGTGGTGTCAGTGCACTCTCTGGACTCACTGCAGTGCATCCCCAGTGGTGCCAGTGCACTCTCTGGACTCACTGCAGTGCTTCCCCACTGGTGCCAGTGCACTCTCTGGACTCACTGCACTGCATTCCCAGTGGTGCCAGTGCACTCTCTGGACTCACTGCACTGCATCACCAGTGGTGCCAGTGCACTCTGTGGACTCACTGCACTGCATCCCCAGTGGAGCCAGTGCACTCTCTGCCCTCACTGCACTGCATTCCCAGTGGTGCCAGTGCACTCTCTGGACTCACTGCACTGCATCCCCAGTGGTGCCAGTGCACTCTCTGGACTCACTGCACTGCATCCCCAGTGGTGCCACTGCACTCTCTGGACTCACTGCACTGCATCCCCAGTGGTGCCAGTGCACTCTCCGGACTCACTGCAGTGCATCCGCAGTGGTGCCAGTGCACTCTTTTGAGTCACTGCAGTGCATCTCCTTTTGCGCCAGTGCACTCTCTGGACTCACTGCAGTGCATCCCCAGTGGTGCCAGTGCACTCTCTGCACTCACTGCACTACATCACCAGTGGTGCCAGTGCACTCTCTGGACTCACTGCACTGCATCCCCAGTGCTGACAGTGCACTCTCTGGAGTCACTGCACTGCATCCCCAGTGCTGCCAGTGCACTCTCTGGACTCACTGCAGTGCATCCCCAGTGGTGCCAGTGTACTCTCTGAGCTCACTGCAGTGCATCCCCAGTGGTGCCAGTGCACTCTCTGGACTCACTGCACTGCATCCCCAGTGGTGCCAGTGCACTCTCTGGACTCACTGCACTTCATCCCCAGTGGTGCCAGTGCACTCTCTGGACTCACTGCATTGCATCCCCAGTGGTGCCAGTGCACTCTCTGGACTCCCGGCACTGCATCCCCAGTGGTGCCACTGCACTCTCTGGACTCACTGCACTGAATCACCATTGGTGCCAGGGCACTCTCCGGACTCACTGCAGTGCATCCGCAGTGGTGCCAGTGCACTCTTTCGAGTCACTGCAGTGCATCCCCAGTGGTGCCAGTGCACTCTTTCGACTCACTGCACTGCATCCCCAGTGGTGCCAGTGCATTCTCTGGACTCACTGCAGTGCATCCCCAGTGGTGCCAGTGCAGTCTCTGGAGTCACTGCAGTGCATCCCCAGTGGTGCCAGTGCACTCTCTGGACTCACTGCACTGCATCCCCAGTGCTGACAGTGCACTCTCTGGACTCACTGCAGTGCATCCCCAGTGGTGCCAGTGCACTCTCTGGACTCACTGCAGTGCATCTCCTTTTGCGCCAGTGCACTCTCTGGACTCACTGCACTGCATCCCCAGTGGTGCCAGTGCACTCTCTGGACTCACTGCACTGCATCCCCAGTGGTGCCAGTGTACTCTCTGGACTCACTGCACTGCATCCCCAGTGGAGACAGTGCACTCTCTGTAGTCACTGCGCTGCATCCCCAGTGGTTCCAGGGCACTCTCTCGACTCACTGCACTGCAACTCCAGTGGTGCCAGTGCACTCTCTGGACTCACTGCACTGCATCCCCAGTGGTGCCAGTGCACTCTCTGGAGTCACTGCGCTGCATCCCCAGTGGTGCCAGTGCCCTCTGTGGACTCACTGCACTACATCCCCTGTGCGGCCAGTGCACTCTCTGGACTCACTGCAGTGCATCCCCAGTGGTGCGAGTGCACTCTCTGGACTCACCGGGGTGCATCCCCAGTGGTGCCAGTGCACTCTCTGGACTCACTGCACTGCATCCCCAGTGGTGCCAGTGCACTCTCTGGACTCACTGCAGTGCATCCCCAGTGGTGCCAGTGCACTCTGTGGACTCACTGCAGTGCATCCCCAGTGTTGCCAGTGCACTCTCTGGAGTCACTGCACTGCATCCCCAGTGGTGCCAGTGCACTCTCTGGACTCACTGCACTGCATCCCCAGTGGTGCCAGTGCACTCTCTGGACTCACTGCAGTGCATCCCCAGTGGCGCCAGTGCACTCTCTGGACTCACTGCACTGCATCCCATTGGTGATGGGCACTCTCTGGACTCACTGCACTGCATCCCCAGTGGTGCCAGTGCACTCTCTGGACTCACTGCACTGCATCCCCAGTGGTGCCAGTGCACTCTCTGGACTCACTGCAGTGCATCCCCAGTGGTGCCAGTGCACTCTCTGGACTCACTGCAGTGCTTCCGCACTGGTGCCAGTGCACTCTCTGCACTCACTGCACTGCATCAACAGTGGTGCCTCTGCACTCTCTGGAGTCACTGCACTGCATCCCCAGTGGTGCCAGTGCACTCTCTGGACTCACTGCAGTGCATCCCCAGTGGTGCCAGTGCACTCTCTGCACTCACTGCAGTGCATTCCCAGTGGTGCCAGTGCACTCTCTGGACTCACTGCACTTCATCCCCAGTGGTGCCAGTGCACTCTCTGGACTCACTGCACTGCATCCCCAGTGGTGTCACTGCACTCTCTGGACTCACTGCACTGCATCACCATTGGTGCCAGGGCACTCTCCAGACTCACTGCAGTGCATCCGCAGTGGTGCCAGTGCACTCTTTCGAGTCACTGCAGTGCATCCCCAGTGGTGCCAGTGCACTCTCTGGACTCACTGCACTGCATCCCCAGTGGTGCCAGTGCACTCTCTGAGCTCACTGCAGTGCATCCCCAGTGGTGCCAGTGCACTCTCTGGACTCACTGCACTGCATCCCCAGTGGTGCCAGTGCACTCTCTGGACTCACTGCACTGCATCAACAGTGGTGCCAGTGCACTCTCTGGACTCACTGCACTGCATCCCCAGTGGTGCCAGTGTAGTCTCTGGACTCACAGCAGTGCATCCCCAGTGGTGCCAGTGCAACTACTGGACTCACTGCAGTGTAGCTCAGTGGTGCCAGTGCACTCTCTGGACTCACTGCACTGCATCCCCAGTGGTGCCAGTGCACTCTCTGGACTCACTGCACTGCATCCCCAGTGGTGCCAGTGCACTGTCTGGACTCACTGCAGTGTATCACCATTGGAGCCGGTGCACTCTCTGGACTCACTAAACTGCATCCCCAGTGGTGCCAGAGAACTCTCTGGTCTCACTGCAGTGCATCCCCAGTGGTGCCAGTGCACTCTCTGGACTCACTGCATCCCCAGTGGTGCCAGGGCACTCTCTGGACTCACAGCACTGCATCCCCATTGGTGCCAGTGCACTCTCTGGAATCACTGCACTAAAACCCCAGTGGTGCCAGTGAAGTCTCTGGACTCACTGCACTGCATCCCCAGTGGTGCCAGTGCACTCTCTGGACTCACCGGGGTGCATCCCCAGTGGTGCCAGTGCACTCTCTGGACTCACTGCACTGCATCCCCTGTGGTGCCAGTACACTTTCTGGACTCACTGCAGTGCATCCCCAGTGGTGACAGTGTACTCTCTGGACTCACTGCACTGCATCACCAGCGGTGCCAGTGCACTCTCTGGACTCACTGCAGTGCATCCCCAGTGGTGCCAGTGCACTTTCTGGAGTCACTGCAGTGCATCCCCTGTAGTGCCAGTGCACTCTCTGCACTCACTGCACTGCATCCCCAGAAGTGCCAGTGCACTCACTGGACTCACTGCACTGCATCCCCAGTGATTCCATTGCACTCTCTGGACTCACTGCATTGGATCCCCAGTGGTTTCAGTGCACTCTCTGGACTCAGTGCAGTGCATCCCCAGTGGTGCCAGTGCACTCTCTGGACTCACTGCAGTGCTTCCCCAGTGGTGCCAGTGCACTCTCTGGACTCACTGCACTGCATCCCCAGTGGTGCCAGTGCACTCTCTGGACTCACTGCAGTGCATCACCAGTGGTGCCAGTGCACTCTCTGGAGTCACTGCACTGCATCCCCAGTGGAGCCAGTGCACTCTCTGGACTCACTGCACTGCATTCCCAGTGGTGCCAGTGCACTCTATGGACTCACTGCACTGCATCCCCAGTGGTGCCAGTGCACTCTCTGGACCCACTGCAGTGCATCCCCACTGGTGCCAGTGCACTCTCTGGACTCACTGCACTGCATCCCCAATGGTGCCAGTGCACTCTCTTTAGTCACTGCACTGCGTACCCAGTGGTGCCAGTGCACTCTCTGGACTCACTGCAGTGTATCCCCTGTGGTGCCAGTGCACTCTGTGGACTCACTGCACTGCATCCCAGTGGTGCCAGTGCACTCTCTGGACTCACTGCACTGCATCCCCAATGTGCCAGTGCACTCTCTGGACTCAACTGCACTGCATCCCCAGTGCTGCCAGTGCACTCTCTGGACTCACTGCAGTGCATCCCCAGTGGTGCCAGTGCACTCTCTGGACTCACTGCAGTGCATCCCCAGTGGTGCCAGTGCACTCTCTGGACTCACTGCACTTCATCCCCAGTGGTGCCAGTGCACTCTCTGGACTCACTGCACTGCATCCCCAGTGGTGTCACTGCACTCTCTGAACTCACTGCACTGCATCACCATTGGTGCCAGGGCACTCTCCAGACTCACTGTAGTGCATCCGCAGTGGTGCCAGTGCACTCTTTCGAGTCACTGCAGTGCATCCCCAGTGGTGCCAGTGCACTCTCTGGACTCACTGCACTGCATCCCCAGTGGTGCCAGTGCACTCTCTGGACTCACTGCACTGCATCCCCAGTGGTGCCACTGCACTCTCTGTACTCACTGCACTGCATCACCATTGGTGCCAGTGCACTCTCCGGACTCACAGCAGTGCATCCGCAGTGGTGCCAGTGCACTCTTTTGAGTCACTGCAGTGCATCCCCAGTGGTGCCAGTGCACTCTCTGGACTCACTGCACTGCATCCCCAGTGCTGCCAGTGCACTCTCTGGACTCACTGCACTGCATCCCCAGTGCTGACAGTGCACTCTCTGGACTCACTGCAGTGCATCCCCAGTGGTGCCAGTGCACTCTCTGGACTCACTGCACTGCATCCCCAGTGGTGCCAGTGCACTCTCCGGACTCACTGCACTGCATCACTAATGGTGCCAGTGCACTCTCTGGACTCACTGCAGTGCATCCCCAGTGGTTCCAGTGCACTCTCTGGACTCACTGCACTGCATCCCCAGTGGTGCCAGAGCACTCTCTGCACTCACTGCACTGCATCCCCGGTGTTCCCAGAGCACTCTCTGGACTCACCGAGGTGCATCCCCAGTGGTGCCAGTGCACTCTCTGGACTCACTGCACTGCATCCCCAGTGGTGCCAGTGCACTCTCTGGACTCACTGCAGTGCAGCCCCTGAGGTGCCAGTGTACTCTCTGGACTCACTGCACTGCATCCCCAGTGGTGACAGTGCACTCTCTGGAATCACTGCACTGCATCCCCAGTAGTGCAAGTGCACTCTCTGGACTCACTGCAGTGCATCCCCAGTGGTGCCAGTGCACTCTCTGGACTCACTGCAGTACATCCCCAGTGGTGCCAGTGCACTCTCTGGACTCACTGCACTGCATCCCCTGTGGTGCCAGTACACTCTCTGGACTCACTGCAGTGCATCCCCAGTGGTGCCAGTGTACTCTCTGGACTCACTGCACTGCATCACCAGCGGTGCCAGTGCACTCTCTGGACTCACTGCAGTGCATCCCCAGTGGTGCCAGTGCACTTTCTGGAGTCACTGCAGTGCATCCCCTTTTGTGCCAGTGCACTCTCTGCACTCACTGCACTGCATCCCCAGAAGTGCCAGTGCACTCTCTGGACTCACTGCACTGCATCCCCAGTGGTTCCATTGCACTCTCTGGTCTCACTGCATTGGATCCCCAGTGGTGTCAGTGCACTCTCTGGACTCAGTGCAGTGCATCCCCAGTGGTGCCAGTGCACTCTCTGGACTCACTGCACTGCTTCCCCACTGGTGCCAGTGCACTCTCTGGACTCACTGCACTGCATCCCCAGTGGTGCCAGTGCACTCTCTGGACTCACTGCAATGCATCCCCAGTGGTGCCAGTGCACTCTCTGGACTCACTGCACTGCATCCCCAGTGGAGCCAGTGCACTCTCTGGACTCACTGCACTGCATCCCCAGTGGTGCCAGTGCACTCTTTGGACTCACTGCACTGCATCCCCACTGGTGCCAGTGCACTCTCTGGACTCACTGCACTCCATCCCCAATGGTGCCAGTGCACTCTCTGTAGTCACTGCACTGCGTCCCCAGTGGTGCCAGTGCACTCTCTGGACTCACTGCAGTGTATCCCCTGTGGTGCTAGTGCACTCTGTGGACTCACTGCACTGCATCCCAGTGGTGCTAGTGCACTCTCTGGACTCACTGCAGTGTATCCCCTGTGGTGCTAGTGCACTCTGTGGACTCACTGCACTGCATCCCAGTGGTGCTAGTGCACTCTCTGGACTCACTGCACTGCATCCCCAAGGTGCCAGTGCACTCTCTGAACTCAACTGCACTGCATCCCCAGTGCTGACAGTGCACTCCCTGGACTCACTGCAGTGCATCCCCAGTGGTGCCAGTGCACTCTCTGGACTCACTGCACTGCATCCCCAGTGGTACCAGTGCACTCTCCGGACTCACTGCACTGCATCACTAATGGTGCCAGTGCACTCTCTGGACTCACTGCAGTGCATCCCCAGTGGTTCCAGTGCACTCTCTGGACTCACTGCACTGCATCCCCAGTGGTGCCAGTGCACTCTCTGCACTCACTGCACTGCATCCCCGGTGTTCCCAGAGCACTCTCTGGACTCACCGAGGTGCATCTCCAGTGGTGCCAGTGCACTCTCTGGACTCACTGCAGTGCATCCCCAGTGGTGCCAGTGCACTCTCTGGACTCACTGCAGTGCAGCCCCTGAGGTGCCAGTGTACTCTCTGGACTCACTGCACTGCATCCCCAGTGGTGACAGTGCACTCTCTGGAATCACTGCAGTGCATCGCCAGTAGTGCAAGTGCACTCTCTGGACTCACTGCACTGCATCCCCAGTGGTGCCAGTGCACTCTCTGGACTCACTGCAGTACATCCCCGATGGTGCCAGTGCACTCTCTGGACTCACTGCACTGCATCCCCTGTGGTGCCAGTACACTCTCTGGACTCACTGCAGTGCATCCCCAGTGGTGCTAGTGTACTCTCTGGACTCACTGCACTGCATCACCAGCGGTGCCAGTGCACTCTCTGGACTCACTGCACTGCATCACCAGTGGTGCCAGTGCACTTTCGGGAGTCACTGCAGTGCATCCCCTTTTGTGCCAGTGCACTCTCTGCACTCACTGCACTGCATCCCCAGAAGTGCCAGTGCACTCTCTGGACTCACTGCACTGCATCCCCAGTCGTTCCATTGCACTCTCTGGTCTCACTGCATTGGATCCCCAGTGGTGTCAGTGCACTCTCTGGACTCAGTGCAGTGCATCCCCAGTGGTGCCAGTGCACTCTCTGGACTCACTGCACTGCTTCCCCACTGGTGCCAGTGCACTCTCTGGACTCACTGCACTGCATCCCCAGTGGTGCCAGTGCACTCTCTGGACTCACTGCACTGCATCCCCAGTGGAGCCAGTGCACTCTCTGGACTCACTGCACTGCATTCCCAGTGGTGCCAGTGCACTCTTTGGACTCACTGCACTGCATCCCCACTGGTGCCAGTGCACTCTCTGGACTCACTGCACTGCATCCCCAATGGTGCCAGTGCACTCTCTGTAGTCACTGCACTGCGTCCCCAGTGGTGCCAGTGCACTCTCTGGACTCACTGCAGTGTATCCCCTGTGGTGCTAGCGCACTCTGTGGACTCACTGCACTGCATCCCAGTGGTGCTAGTGCACTCTCTGGACTCACTGCACTGCATCACTAATGGTGCCAGTGCACTCTCTGGACTCACTGCAGTGCATCCCCAGTGGTTCCAGTGCACTCTCTGGACTCACTGCACTGCATCCCCGGTGTTCCCAGAGCACTCTCTGGACTCACCGAGGTGCATCCCCAGTGGTGCCAGTGCACTCTCTGGACTCACTGCACTGCATCCCCAGTGGTGCCAGTGCACTCTCTGGACTCACTGCAGTGCAGCCCCTGAGGTGCCAGTGTACTCTCTGGACTCACTGCACTGCATCCCCAGTGGTGACAGTGCACTCTCTGGAATCACTGCAGTGCATCGCCAGTAGTACAAGTGCACTCTCTGGACTCACTGCACTGCATCCCCAGTGGTGCCAGTGCACTCTCTGGACTCACTGCAGTACATCCCCAGTGGTGCCAGTGCACTCTCTGGACTCACTGCACTGCATCCCCTGTGGTGCCAGTACACTCTCTGGACTCACTGCAGTGCATCCCCAGTGGTGCCAGTGTACTCTCTGGACTCACTGCACTGCATCACCAGCGGTGCCAGTGCACTCTCTGGACTCACTGCAGTGCATCCCCAGTGGTGCCAGTGCACTTTCGGGAGTCACTGCAGTGCATCCCCTTTTGTGCCAGTGCACTCTCTGCACTCACTGCACTGCATCCCCAGAAGTGCCAGTGCACTCTCTGGACTCACTGCACTGCATCCCCAGTCGTTCCATTGCACTCTCTGGTCTCACTGCATTGGATCCCCAGTGGTGTCAGTGCACTCTCTGGACTCAGTGCAGTGCATCCCCAGTGGTGCCAGTGCACTCTCTGGACTCACTGCACTGCTTCCCCACTGGTGCCAGTGCACTCTCTGGACTCACTGCACTGCATCCCCAGTGGTGCCAGTGCACTCTCTGGACTCACTGCACTGCATCCCCAGTGGAGCCAGTGCACTCTCTGGACTCACTGCACTGCATTCCCAGTGGTGCCAGTGCACTCTTTGGACTCACTGCACTGCATCCCCACTGGTGCCAGTGCACTCTCTGGACTCACTGCACTGCATCCCCAATGGTGCCAGTGCACTCTCTGTAGTCACTGCACTGCGTCCCCAGTGGTGCCAGTGCACTCTCTGGACTCACTGCAGTGTATCTCCTGTGGTGCTAGCGCACTCTGTGGACTCACTGCACTGCATCCCAGTGGTGCTAGTGCACTCTCTGGACTCACTGCACTGCATCCCCAAGGTGCCAGTGCACTCTCTGGACTCAACTGCACTGTATCCCCAGTGCTGCCAGTGCACTCTCTGGACTCACTGCAGTGCATCCCCAGTGGTGCCAGTGCACTCTCTGGACTCACTGCAGTGCATCCCCAGTGGTGCCAGTGCACTCTCTGGACTCACTGCAGTGCATCCCCAGTGGTGCCAGTGCACTCTCTGGACTCACTGCACTGCATCACCATTGGTGCCAGGGCACTCTCTGGACTCAGTGCAGTGCATCCGCAGTGGTGCCAGTGCACTCTTTCGAGTCACTGCAGTGCATCCCCAGTGGTGCCAGTGCACTCTCTGGACTCACTGCACTGCATCCCCAGTCGTGCCAGTGCACTCTCTGGAATCACTGCAGTGCATCCCCAGTGGTGCCAGTGCACTCTCTGGACTCACTGCACTGCATCCCCAGTGCTGACAGTGCACTCTCTGGACTCACTGCATTGCATCCCCAGTGGTGCCAGTGCACTCTCTGGACTCACTGCACTGCATCCCCAGTGGTGCCACTGCACTCTCTGGACTCACTGCACTGCATCACCATTGGTGCCAGTGCACTCTCCGGACTCACTGCAGTGCATCCGCAGTGGTGCCAGTGCACTCTTTTGAGTCACTGCAGTGCATCCCCAGTGGTGCCAGTGCACTCTCTGGACTCACTGCAGTGCATCCCCAGTGGTGCCAGTGCACTCTCTGCACTCACTGCACTGCATCACCAGTGGTGCCAGTGCACTCTCTGGACTCACTGCAGTGCATCCCCAGTGCTGACAGTGCACTCTCTGGAGTCACTGCACTGCATCCCCAGTGCTGCCAGTGCACTCTCTGGACTCACTGCAGTGCATCCCCAGTGGTGCCAGTGCACTCTCTGGACTCACTGCACTGCATCCCCAGAGGTGCCAGTGCACTCTCTGGACTCACTGCACTTCATCCCCAGTGGTGCCAGTGCACTCTCTGGACTCACTGCATTGCATCCCCAGTGGTGCCAGTGCACTCTCTGGACTCACTGCACTGCATCCCCAGTGGTGCCACTGAACTCTCTGGACTCACTGCACTGCATCACCATTGGTGCCAGGGCAGTCTCTGGACTCACTGCAGTGCATCCGCAGTGGTGCCAGTGCACTCTTTCGAGTCACTGCAGTGCATCCCCAGTGGTGCCAGTGCACTCTCTGGACTCACTGCAGTGCATCCCCAGTGGTGCCAGTGCACTCTCTGGACTCACTGCAGTGCATCCCCAGTGGTGCCAGTGCACTCTCTGGACTCACTGCACTGCATCCCCAGTGGTGCCACTGCACTCTCTGGACTCACTGCACTGCATAACCATTGGTGCCAGGGCACTCTCTGGACTCACTGCACTGCATCCCCAGTGCTGACAGTGCACTCTCTGGACTCACTGCACTGCATCCCCAGTGCTGACAGTGCACTCTCTGGACTCACTGCACTGCATCCCCAGTGCTGACAGTGCACTCTCTGGACTCACTGCACTGCATCCCCAGTGGTGCCAGTGCACTCTCTGGACTCACTGCACTGCATCCCCAGTGGTGTCAGTGCACTCTCCGGACTCACTGCACTGAACCCCTAATTGTGCCAGTGCACTCTCTGGACTCACTGCAGTGCATCCCCAGTGGTTCCAGTGCACTCTCTGGACTCACTGCACTGCATCCCCAGTGGTGCCAGTGCACTCTCTGGACTCACTGCACTGCATCCCCGGTGTTCCCAGAGCACTCTCTGGACTCACCGAGGTGCATCCCCAGTGGTGCCAGTGCACTCTCTGGACTCACTGCACTGCATCCCCTGTGGTGCCAGTACACTCTCTGGACTCACTGCAGTGCATCCCCAGTGGTGCCAGTGTACTCTCTGGACTCACTGCACTGCATCACCAGCGGTGCCAGTGCACTCTCTGGACTCACTGCAGTGCATCCCCAGTGGTGCCAGTGCACTTTCGGGAGTCACTGCAGTGCATCCCCTTTTGTGCCAGTGCACTCTCTGCACTCACTGCACTGCATCCCCAGAAGTGCCAGTGCACTCTCTGGACTCACTGCACTGCATCCCCAGTCGTTCCATTGCACTCTCTGGTCTCACTGCATTGGATCCCCAGTGGTGTCAGTGCACTCTCTGGACTCAGTGCAGTGCATCCCCAGTGGTGCCAGTGCACTCTCTGGACTCACTGCACTGCTTCCCCACTGGTGCCAGTGCACTCTCTGGACTCACTGCACTGCATCCCCAGTGGTGCCAGTGCACTCTCTGGACTCACTGCACTGCATCCCCAGTGGAGCCAGTGCACTCTCTGGACTCACTGCACTGCATTCCCAGTGGTGCCAGTGCACTCTTTGGACTCACTGCACTGCATCCCCACTGGTGCCAGTGCACTCTCTGGACTCACTGCACTGCATCCCCAATGGTGCCAGTGCACTCTCTGTAGTCACTGCACTGCGTCCCCAGTGGTGCCAGTGCACTCTCTGGACTCACTGCAGTGTATCTCCTGTGGTGCTAGCGCACTCTGTGGACTCACTGCACTGCATCCCAGTGGTGCTAGTGCACTCTCTGGACTCACTGCACTGCATCCCCAAGGTGCCAGTGCACTCTCTGGACTCAACTGCACTGTATCCCCAGTGCTGCCAGTGCACTCTCTGGACTCACTGCAGTGCATCCCCAGTGGTGCCAGTGCACTCTCTGGACTCACTGCAGTGCATCCCCAGTGGTGCCAGTGCACTCTCTGGACTCACTGCAGTGCATCCCCAGTGGTGCCAGTGCACTCTCTGGACTCACTGCACTGCATCACCATTGGTGCCAGGGCACTCTCTGGACTCAGTGCAGTGCATCCGCAGTGGTGCCAGTGCACTCTTTCGAGTCACTGCAGTGCATCCCCAGTGGTGCCAGTGCACTCTCTGGACTCACTGCACTGCATCCCCAGTCGTGCCAGTGCACTCTCTGGAATCACTGCAGTGCATCCCCAGTGGTGCCAGTGCACTCTCTGGACTCACTGCACTGCATCCCCAGTGCTGACAGTGCACTCTCTGGACTCACTGCATTGCATCCCCAGTGGTGCCAGTGCACTCTCTGGACTCACTGCACTGCATCCCCAGTGGTGCCACTGCACTCTCTGGACTCACTGCACTGCATCACCATTGGTGCCAGTGCACTCTCCGGACTCACTGCAGTGCATCCGCAGTGGTGCCAGTGCACTCTTTTGAGTCACTGCAGTGCATCCCCAGTGGTGCCAGTGCACTCTCTGGACTCACTGCAGTGCATCCCCAGTGGTGCCAGTGCACTCTCTGCACTCACTGCACTGCATCACCAGTGGTGCCAGTGCACTCTCTGGACTCACTGCAGTGCATCCCCAGTGCTGACAGTGCACTCTCTGGAGTCACTGCACTGCATCCCCAGTGCTGCCAGTGCACTCTCTGGACTCACTGCAGTGCATCCCCAGTGGTGCCAGTGCACTCTCTGGACTCACTGCACTGCATCCCCAGAGGTGCCAGTGCACTCTCTGGACTCACTGCACTTCATCCCCAGTGGTGCCAGTGCACTCTCTGGACTCACTGCATTGCATCCCCAGTGGTGCCAGTGCACTCTCTGGACTCACTGCACTGCATCCCCAGTGGTGCCACTGAACTCTCTGGACTCACTGCACTGCATCACCATTGGTGCCAGGGCAGTCTCTGGACTCACTGCAGTGCATCCGCAGTGGTGCCAGTGCACTCTTTCGAGTCACTGCAGTGCATCCCCAGTGGTGCCAGTGCACTCTCTGGACTCACTGCAGTGCATCCCCAGTGGTGCCAGTGCACTCTCTGGACTCACTGCAGTGCATCCCCAGTGGTGCCAGTGCACTCTCTGGACTCACTGCACTGCATCCCCAGTGGTGCCACTGCACTCTCTGGACTCACTGCACTGCATAACCATTGGTGCCAGGGCACTCTCTGGACTCACTGCACTGCATCCCCAGTGCTGACAGTGCACTCTCTGGACTCACTGCACTGCATCCCCAGTGCTGACAGTGCACTCTCTGGACTCACTGCACTGCATCCCCAGTGCTGACAGTGCACTCTCTGGACTCACTGCACTGCATCCCCAGTGGTGCCAGTGCACTCTCTGGACTCACTGCACTGCATCCCCAGTGGTGTCAGTGCACTCTCCGGACTCACTGCACTGAACCCCTAATTGTGCCAGTGCACTCTCTGGACTCACTGCAGTGCATCCCCAGTGGTTCCAGTGCACTCTCTGGACTCACTGCACTGCATCCCCAGTGGTGCCAGTGCACTCTCTGGACTCACTGCACTGCATCCCCGGTGTTCCCAGAGCACTCTCTGGACTCACCGAGGTGCATCCCCAGTGGTGCCAGTGCACTCTCTGGACTCACTGCACTGCATCCCCAGTGGTGCCAGTGCACTCTCTGGACTCACTGCACTGCATCCCAGTGGTGCCAGTGCACTCTCTGGACTCACTGCACTGCATCCCCAAGGTGCCAGTGCACTCTCTGGACTCAACTGCACTGCATCCCCAGTGCTGCCAGTGCACTCTCTGGACTCACTGCATTGCATCCCCAGTGGTGCCAGTGCACTCTCTGGACTCACTGCACTGCATCCCCAGTGGTGCCACTGCACTCTCTGGACTCACTGCACTGCATCCCCAGTGGTGCCAGTGCACTCTCCGGACTCACTGCAGTGCATCCGCAGTGGTGCCAGTGCACTCTTTTGAGTCACTGCAGTGCATCCCCAGTGGTGCCAGTGCACTCTCTGGACTCACTGCAGTGCATCCCCAGTGGTGCCAGTGCACTCTCTGCACTCACTGCACTACATCACCAGTGGTGCCAGTGCACTCTCTGGACTCACTGCACTGCATCCCCAGTGCTGACAGTGCACTCTCTGGAGTCACTGCACTGCATCCCCAGTGCTGCCAGTGCACTCTCTGGACTCACTGCAGTGCATCCCCAGTGGTGCCAGTGCACTCTCTGGACTCACTGCAGTGCATCCCCAGTGGTGCCAGTGCACTCTCTGGACTCACTGCACTGCATCCCCAGTGGTGCCAGTGCACTCTCTGGACTCACTGCACTTCATCCCCAGTGGTGCCAGTGCACTCTCTGGACTCACTGCATTGCATCCCCAGTGGTGCCAGTGCACTCTCTGGACTCCCGGCACTGCATCCCCAGTGGTGCCACTGCACTCTCTGGACTCACTGCACTGAATCACCATTGGTGCCAGGGCACTCTCCGGACTCACTGCAGTGCATCCGCAGTGGTGCCAGTGCACTCTTTCGAGTCACTGCAGTGCATCCCCAGTGGTGCCAGTGCACTCTTTCGACTCACTGCACTGCATCCCCAGTGGTGCCAGTGCATTCTCTGGACTCACTGCAGTGCATCCCCAGTGGTGCCAGTGCAGTCTCTGGAGTCACTGCAGTGCATCCCCAGTGGTGCCAGTGCACTCTCTGGACTCACTGCACTGCATCCCCAGTGCTGACAGTGCACTCTCTGGACTCACTGCACTGCATCCCAAGTGGTGCCAGTGCACTCTCTGGACTCACTGCAGTGCATCTCCTTTTGCGCCAGTGCACTCTCTGGACTCACTGCACTGCATCCCCAGTGGTGCCAGTGCACTCTCTGGAGTCACTGCACTGCATCCCCAGTGGTGCCAGTGTACTCTCTGGACTCACTGCACTGCATCCCCAGTGGAGACAGTGCACTCTCTGTAGTCACTGCGCTGCATCCCCAGTGGTTCCAGGGCACTCTCTCGACTCACTGCACTGCAACTCCAGTGGTGCCAGTGCACTCTCTGGACTCACTGCACTGCATCCCCAGTGGTGCCAGTGCACTCTCTGGAGTCACTGCGCTGCATCCCCAGTGGTGCCAGTGCCCTCTGTGGACTCACTGCACTACATCCCCTGTGCGGCCAGTGCACTCTCTGGACTCACTGCAGTGCATCCCCAGTGGTGCGAGTGCACTCTCTGGACTCACCGGGGTGCATCCCCAGTGGTGCCAGTGCACTCTCTGGACTCACTGCACTGCATCCCCAGTGGTGCCAGTGCACTCTCTGGACTCACTGCAGTGCATCCCCAGTGGTGCCAGTGCACTCTGTGGACTCACTGCAGTGCATCCCCAGTGTTGCCAGTGCACTCTCTGGAGTCACTGCACTGCATCCCCAGTGGTGCCAGTGCACTCTCTGGACTCACTGCACTGCATCCCCAGTGGTGCCAGTGCACTCTCTGGACTCACTGCAGTGCATCCCCAGTGGCGCCAGTGCACTCTCTGGACTCACTGCAGTGCATCCCATTGGTGATGGGCACTCTCTGGACTCACTGCACTGCATCCCCAGTGGTGCCAGTGCACTCTCTGGACTCACTGCAGTGCATCCCCAGTGGTGCCAGTGCACTCTCTGGACTCACTGCACTGCATCCCCAGTGCTGACAGTGCACTCTCTGGACTCACTGCACTGCATCCCAAGTGGTGCCAGTGCACTCTCTGGACTCACTGCAGTGCATCTCCTTTTGCGCCAGTGCACTCTCTGGACTCACTGCACTGCATCCCCAGTGGTGCCAGTGCACTCTCTGGAGTCACTGCACTGCATCCCCAGTGGTGCCAGTGTACTCTCTGGACTCACTGCACTGCATCCCCAGTGGAGACAGTGCACTCTCTGTAGTCACTGCGCTGCATCCCCAGTGGTTCCAGGGCACTCTCTCGACTCACTGCACTGCAACTCCAGTGGTGCCAGTGCACTCTCTGGACTCACTGCACTGCATCCCCAGTGGTGCCAGTGCACTCTCTGGAGTCACTGCGCTGCATCCCCAGTGGTGCCAGTGCCCTCTGTGGACTCACTGCACTACATCCCCTGTGCGGCCAGTGCACTCTCTGGACTCACTGCAGTGCATCCCCAGTGGTGCGAGTGCACTCTCTGGACTCACCGGGGTGCATCCCCAGTGGTGCCAGTGCACTCTCTGGACTCACTGCACTGCATCCCCAGTGGTGCCAGTGCACTCTCTGGACTCACTGCAGTGCATCCCCAGTGGTGCCAGTGCACTCTGTGGACTCACTGCAGTGCATCCCCAGTGTTGCCAGTGCACTCTCTGGAGTCACTGCACTGCATCCCCAGTGGTGCCAGTGCACTCTCTGGACTCACTGCACTGCATCCCCAGTGGTGCCAGTGCACTCTCTGGACTCACTGCAGTGCATCCCCAGTGGCGCCAGTGCACTCTCTGGACTCACTGCAGTGCATCCCATTGGTGATGGGCACTCTCTGGACTCACTGCACTGCATCCCCAGTGGTGCCAGTGCACTCTCTGGACTCACTGCACTGCATCCCCAGTGGTGCCAGTGCACTCTCTGGACTCACTGCAGTGCATCCCCAGTGGTGCCAGTGCACTCTCTGGACTCACTGCAGTGCTTCCGCACTGGTGCCAGTGCACTCTCTGCACTCACTGCACTGCATCAACAGTGGTGCCTCTGCACTCTCTGGAGTCACTGCACTGCATCCCCAGTGGTGACAGTGCACTCTCTGGACTCACTGCAGTGCATCCCCAGTGGTGCCAGTGCACTCTCTGCACTCACTGCAGTGCATCCCCAGTGGTGCCAGTGCACTCTCTGGACTCACTGCACTTCATCCCCAGTGGTGCCAGTGCACTCTCTGGACTCACTGCACTGCATCCCCAGTGGTGTCACTGCACTCTCTGGACTCACTGCACTGCATCACCATTGGTGCCAGGGCACTCTCCAGACTCACTGCAGTGCATCCGCAGTGGTGCCAGTGCACTCTTTCGAGTCACTGCAGTGCATCCCCAGTGGTGCCAGTGCACTCTCTGGACTCACTGCACTGCATCCCCAGTGGTGCCAGTGCACTCTCTGAGCTCACTGCAGTGCATCCCCAGTGGTGCCAGTGCACTCTCTGGACTCACTGCACTGCATCCCCAGTGGTGCCAGTGCACTCTCTGGACTCACTGCACTGCATCAACAGTGGTGCCAGTGCACTCTCTGGACTCACTGCACTGCATCCCCAGTGGTGCCAGTATAGTCTCTGGACTCACAGCAGTGCATCCCCAGTGGTGCCAGTGCAACTACTGGACTCACTGCAGTGTAGCTCAGTGGTGCCAGTGCACTCTCTGGACTCACTGCACTGCATCCC
The DNA here is from genome assembly GCF_964034855.1 of Anser brachyrhynchus. Taxonomy (NCBI): domain Eukaryota; kingdom Metazoa; phylum Chordata; class Aves; order Anseriformes; family Anatidae; genus Anser; species Anser brachyrhynchus. The sequence continues at coordinate 1,267,569 of NW_027663925.1, forward strand.
CAGTGGTGCCAGTGCACTCTCTGGACTCACTGCACTGCATCCCCAGTGGTGCCAGTGCACTCTCTGGACTCACTGCACTGCATCCCCAGTGGTGCCAGTGCACTCTCTGGACTCACTGCAGTGCATCCCCAGTGGTGCCAGTGCACTCTATGGACTCACTGCAGTGCTTCCGCACTGGTGCCAGTGCACTCTCTGCACTCACTGCACTGCATCAACAGTGGTGCCTCTGCACTCTCTGGAGTCACTGCACTGCATCCCCAGTGGTGCCAGTGCACTCTCTGGACTCACTGCAGTGCATCCCCAGTGGTGCCAGTGCACTCTCTGCACTCACTGCAGTGCATCCCCAGTGGTGCCAGTGCACTCTCTGGACTCACTGCACTTCATCCCCAGTGGTGCCAGTGCACTCTCTGGACTCACTGCACTGCATCCCCAGTGGTGTCACTGCACTCTCTGGACTCACTGCACTGCATCACCATTGGTGCCAGGGCACTCTCCAGACTCACTGCAGTGCATCCGCAGTGGTGCCAGTGCACTCTTTCGAGTCACTGCAGTGCATCCCCAGTGGTGCCAGTGCACTCTCTGGACTCACTGCACTGCATCCCCAGTGGTGCCAGTGCACTCTCTGAGCTCACTGCAGTGCATCCCCAGTGGTGCCAGTGCACTCTCTGGACTCACTGCACTGCATCCCCAGTGGTGCCAGTGCACTCTCTGGACTCACTGCACTGCATCAACAGTGGTGCCAGTGCACTCTCTGGACTCACTGCACTGCATCCCCAGTGGTGCCAGTATAGTCTCTGGACTCACAGCAGTGCATCCCCAGTGGTGCCAGTGCAACTACTGGACTCACTGCAGTGTAGCTCAGTGGTGCCAGTGCACTCTCTGGACTCACTGCACTGCATCCCCAGTGGTGCCAGTGCACTCTCTGGACTCACTGCACTGCATCCCCAGTGGTGCCAGTGCACTGTCTGGACTCACTGCAGTGTATCGCCATTGGAGCCGGTGCACTCTCTGGACTCACTAAACTGCATCCCCAGTGGTGCCAGAGAACTCTCTGTTCTCACTGCAGTGCATCCCCAGTGGTGCCAGTGCACTCTCTGGACTCACTGCATCCCCAGTGGTGCCAGGGCACTCTCTGGACTCACAGCACTGCATCCCCATTGGTGCCAGTGCACTCTCTGGACTCACTGCACTAAAACCCCAGTGGTGCCAGTGCAGTCTCTGGACTCACTGCACTGCATCCCCAGTGGTGCCAGTGCACTCTCTGGACTCACCGGGGTGCATCCCCAGTGGTGCCAGTGCACTCTCTGGACTCACTGAACTGCATCCCCTGTGGTGCCAGTACACTTTCTGGACTCACTGCAGTGCATCCCCAGTGGTGACAGTGTACTCTCTGGACTCACTGCACTGCATCACCAGCGGTGCCAGTGCACTCTCTGGACTCACTGCAGTGCATCCCCAGTGGTGCCAGTGCACTTTCTGGAGTCACTGCAGTGCATCCCCTGTAGTGCCAGTGCACTCTCTGCACTCACTGCACTGCATCCCCAGAAGTGCCAGTGCATTCACTGGACTCACTGCAGTGCATCCCCAGTGATTCCATTGCACTCTCTGGACTCACTGCATTGGATCCCCAGTGGTGTCAGTGCACTCTCTGGACTCAGTGCAGTGCATTCCCAGTGGTGCCAGTGCACTCTCTGGACTCACTGCACTGCATCCCCAGTGCTGACAGTGCACTCTCTGGACTCACTGCACTGCATCCCCAGTGGAGCCAGTGCACTCTCTGGACTCACTGCACTGCATTCCCAGTGGTGCCAGTGCACTCTATGGACTCACTGCACTGCATCCCCAGTGGTGCCAGTGCACTCTCTGGACCCACTGCAGTGCATCCCCACTGGTGCCAGTGCACTCTCTGGACTCACTGCACTGCATCCCCAATGGTGCCAGTGCACTCTCTGTAGTCACTGCACTGCGTACCCAGTGGTGCCAGTGCACTCTCTGGACTCACTGCAGTGTATCCCCTGTGGTGCCAGTGCACTCTGTGGACTCACTGCACTGCATCCCAGTGGTGCCAGTGCACTCTCTGGACTCACTGCACTGCATCCCCAATGTGCCAGTGCACTCTCTGGACTCAACTGCACTGCATCCCCAGTGCTGCCAGTGCACTCTCTGGACTCACTGCAGTGCATCCCCAGTGGTGCCAGTGCACTCTCTGGACTCACTGCAGTGCATCCCCAGTGGTGCCAGTGCACTCTCTGGACTCACTGCACTTCATCCCCAGTGGTGCCAGTGCACTCTCTGGACTCACTGCACTGCATCCCCAGTGGTGTCACTGCACTCTCTGAACTCACTGCACTGCATCACCATTGGTGCCAGGGCACTCTCCAGACTCACTGCAGTGCATCCGCAGTGGTGCCAGTGCACTCTTTCGAGTCACTGCAGTGCATCCCCAGTGGTGCCAGTGCACTCTCTGGACTCACTGCACTGCATCCCCAGTGGTGCCAGTGCACTCTCTGGAATCACTGCAGTGCATCCCCAGTGGTGCCAGTGCACTCTCTGGACTCACTGCATTGCATCCCCAGTGGTGCCAGTGCACTCTCTGGACTCACTGCACTGCATCCCCAGTGGTGCCACTGCACTCTCTGTACTCACTGCACTGCATCACCATTGGTGCCAGTGCACTCTCCGGACTCACAGCAGTGCATCCGCAGTGGTGCCAGTGCACTCTTTTGAGTCACTGCAGTGCATCCCCAGTGGTGCCAGTGCACTCTCTGGACTCACTGCACTGCATCCCCAGTGCTGCCAGTGCACTCTCTGGACTCACTGCACTGCATCCCCAGTGCTGACAGTGCACTCTCTGGACTCACTGCAGTGCATCCCCAGTGGTGCCAGTGCACTCTCTGGACTCACTGCACTGCATCCCCAGTGGTGCCAGTGCACTCTCCGAACTCACTGCACTGCATCACTAATGGTGCCAGTGCACTCTCTGGACTCACTGCAGTGCATCCCCAGTGGTTCCAGTGCACTCTCTGGACTCACTGCACTGCATCCCCAGTGGTGCCAGTGCACTCTCTGGACTCACTGCAGTGCAGCCCCTGAGGTGCCAGTGTACTCTCTGGACTCACTGCACTGCATCCCCAGTGGTGACAGTGCACTCTCTGGAATCACTGCACTTCATCCCCAGTAGTGCAAGTGCACTCTCTGGACTCACTGCAGTGCATCCCCAGTGGTGCCAGTGCACTCTCTGGACTCACTGCAGTACATCCCCAGTGGTGCCAGTGCACTCTCTGGACTCACTGCACTGCATCCCCTGTGGTGCCAGTACACTCTCTGGACTCACTGCAGTGCATCCCCAGTGGTGCCAGTGTACTCTCTGGACTCACTGCACTGCATCACCAGCGGTGCCAGTGCACTCTCTGGACTCACTGCAGTGCATCCCCAGTGGTGCCAGTGCACTTTCTGGAGTCACTGCAGTGCATCCCCTTTTGTGCCAGTGCACTCTCTGCACTCACTGCACTGCATCCCCAGAAGTGCCAGTGCACTCTCTGGACTCACTGCACTGCATCCCCAGTGGTGCCATTGCACTCTCTGGTCTCACTGCATTGGATCCCCAGTGGTGTCAGTGCACTCTCTGGACTCAGTGCAGTGCATCCCCAGTGGTGCCAGTGCACTCTCTGGACTCACTGCACTGCTTCCCCACTGGTGCCAGTGCACTCTCTGGACTCACTGCACTGCATCCCCAGTGGTGCCAGTGCACTCTCTGGACTCACTGCAATGCATCCCCAGTGGTGCCAGTGCACTCTCTGGACTCACTGCACTGCATCCCCAGTGGAGCCAGTGCACTCTCTGGACTCACTGCACTGCATTCCCAGTGGTGCCAGTGCACTCTTTGGACTCACTGCACTGCATCCCCACTGGTGCCAGTGCACTCTCTGGACTCACTGCACTGCATCCCCAATGGTGCCAGTGCACTCTCTGTAGTCACTGCACTGCGTCCCCAGTGGTGCCAGTGCACTCTCTGGACTCACTGCAGTGTATCCCCTGTGGTGCTAGTGCACTCTGTGGACTCACTGCACTGCATCCCAGTGGTGCTAGTGCACTCTCTGGACTCACTGCAGTGTATCCCCTGTGGTGCTAGTGCACTCTGTGGACTCACTGCACTGCATCCCAGTGGTGCTAGTGCACTCTCTGGACTCACTGCACTGCATCCCCAAGGTGCCAGTGCACTCTCTGAACTCAACTGCACTGCATCCCCAGTGCTGACAGTGCACTCTCTGAACTCACTGCAGTGCATCCGCAGTGGTGCCAGTGCACTCTCTGGACTCACTGCACTGCATCCCCAGTGGTACCAGTGCACTCTCCGGACTCACTGCACTGCATCACTAATGGTGCCAGTGCACTCTCTGGACTCACTGCAGTGCATCCCCAGTGGTTCCAGTGCACTCTCTGGACTCACTGCACTGCATCCCCAGTGGTGCCAGTGCACTCTCTGCACTCACTGCACTGCATCCCCGGTGTTCCCAGAGCACTCTCTGGACTCACCGAGGTGCATCCCCAGTGGTGCCAGTGCACTCTCTGGACTCACTGCACTGCATCCCCAGTGGTGCCAGTGCACTCTCTGGACTCACTGCAGTGCAGCCCCTGATGTGCCAGTGTACTCTCTGGACTCACTGCACTGCATCCCCAGTGGTGACAGTGCACTCTCTGGAATCACTGCAGTGCATCGCCAGTAGTGCAAGTGCACTCTCTGGACTCACTGCACTGCATCCCCAGTGGTGCCAGTGCACTCTCTGGACTCACTGCAGTACATCCCCAGTGGTGCCAGTGCACTCTCTGGACTCACTGCACTGCATCCCCAGAGGTGCCAGTACACTCTCTGGACTCACTGCAGTGCATCCCCAGTGGTGCCAGTGTACTCTCTGGACTCACTGCACTGCATCACCAGCGGTGCCAGTGCACTCTCTGGACTCACTGCAGTGCATCCCCAGTGGTGCCAGTGCACTTTCGGGAGTCACTGCAGTGCATCCCCTTTTGTGCCAGTGCACTCTCTGCACTCACTGCACTGCATCCCCAGAAGTGCCAGTGCACTCTCTGGACTCACTGCACTGCATCCCCAGTCGTTCCATTGCACTCTCTGGTCTCACTGCATTGGATCCCCAGTGGTGTCAGTGCACTCTCTGGACTCAGTGCAGTGCATCCCCAGTGGTGCCAGTGCACTCTCTGGACTCACTGCACTGCTTCCCCACTGGTGCCAGTGCACTCTCTGGACTCACTGCACTGCATCCCCAGTGCTGACAGTGCACTCTCTGGACTCACTGCAGTGCATCCCCAGTGGTGCCAGTGCACTCTCTGGACTCACTGCACTGCATCCCCAGTGGTGTCAGTGCACTCTCCGGACTCACTGCACTGAACCCCTAATTGTGCCAGTGCACTCTCTGGACTCACTGCACTGCATCCCCAGTGGTGCCAGTGCACTCTCTGCACTCACTGCACTGCATCCCCGGTGTTCCCAGAGCACTCTCTGGACTCACCGAGGTGCATCCCCAGTGGTGCCAGTGCACTCTCTGGACTCACTGCACTGCATCCCCAGTGGTGCCAGTGCACTCTCTGGACTCACTGCAGTGCAGCCCCTGAGGTGCCAGTGTACTCTCTGGAATCACTGCACTGCATTCCCAGTAGTGCCAGTGCACTCTCTGGACTCACTGCACTGCATCCCCAGTGGTGCCAGTGCACTCTCTGGACTCACTGCACTGCATCCCCTTTTGTGCCAGTGCACTCTCTGGACTCACTGCAGTGCATCCCCAGTGGTGCCAGTGCACTCTTTTGAGTCACTGCACTGCATCCCCAGTGCTGAGAGTGCATTCTCTGGACTCACTGCAGTGCATCCCCAGTGGTGCCAGTGCAGTCTCTGGACTCACTGCAGTGCATCCCCAGTGGTGCCAGTGCACTCTCTGGACTCACTGCACTGCATCACCAGTGCTGACAGTGCACTCTCTGGACTCACTGCACTGCATCCCCAGTGGTGCCACTGCACTCTCTGGACTCACTGCAGTGCATCCCCAGTGGTGCCAGTGCACTCTCTGGACTCACTGCACTGCATCCCCAGTGGTGCCAGTGCACTCTCTGGACTCACTGCAGTGCATCCCCATTGGTGCCAGTGCAGTCTCTGGACTCACTGCAGTGCATCCCCAGTGGTGCCAGTGCACTCTCTGGACTCACTGCACTGCATCACCAGTGGTGCCAGTGTACTCTCTGGACTCAGTGCACTGCTTCCCCAGTGGTGCCACTGCACTCTCTGGACTCACTGCAGTGCATCCCCAGTGGTGCCAGTGCAGTCTCTGGACTCACTGCAGTGCATCCCCAGTGGTGCCAGTGCACTCTCTGGACTCACTGCACTGCATCACCAGTGCTGACAGTGCACTCTCTGGACTCACTGCAGTGCATCCCCAGTGGTGCCAGTGCACTCTTTCGAGTCACTGCACTGCATCCCCAGTGGTGCCAGTGCATTTTCTGGACTCACTGCAGTGCATCCCCATTGGTGCCAGTGCAGTCTCTGGACTCACTGCAGTGCATCCCCAGTGGTGCCAGTGCACTCTCTGGACTCACTGCACTGCATCACCAGTGCTGACAGTGCACTCTCTGGACTCACTGCACTGCATCCCCAGTGGTGCCACTGCACTCTGTGGACTCACTGCAGTGCATCCCCAGTGGTGCCAGTGCACTCTCTGGACTCACTGCACTGCATCCCCAGTGGTGCCAGTGCACTCTCTAGAGTCACTGCACTGCATCCCCAGTGGTGCCAGTGCACTCTCTGGACTCACTGCAGTGCATCCCCAGTGGTGCCACTGCACTCTCTGGACTCACTGCACTGCATCCCCAGTGCTTACAGTGCACTCTCTGGACTCACTGCACTGCATCCCCAGTGGTGCCACTGCACTCTCTGGACTCACTGCAGTGCATCCCCAGTGGTGCCAGTGCACTCTCTGGACTCACTGCACTGCATCCCCAGTGCTGACAGTGCACTCTCTGGACTCACTGCACTGCATCCCCAGTGCTGACAGTGCACTCTCTGGACTCACTGCAGTGCATCCCCAGTGGTGCCAGTGCACTCTCTGGACTCACTGCACTGCATCCCTACTGGTGCCAGTGCACTCTCCGGACTCACTGCACTGCATCCCCAGTGGTGCCAGTGCACTCTCTGGACTCACTGCAGTGCAGCCCCTGAGGTGCCAGTGCACTCTCTGGATCACTGCACTGCATCACCATTGGTGCCAGGGCACTCTCCGGACTCACTGCAGTGTATCCCCAGTGGTGCCAGTGCACTCTTTCGAGTCACTGCACTGCATCCCCAGTGGTGCCAGTGCATTCTCTGGACTCACTGCAGTGCATCCCCATTGGTGCCAGTGCACTCTCTGGACTCACTGCACTGCATCCCCAGTGCTGACAGTGCACTCTCTGGACTCACTGCACTGCATCCCCAGTGGTGCCAGTGCACTCTCTGGACTCACTGCAGTGCATCTACTTTTGCGCCAGTGCACTCTCTGGACTCACTGCACTGCATCCCCTTTGGTGCCAGTGCCCTCTGTGGACTCACTGCACTACATCCCCTGTGGGGCCAGTGCACTCTCTGGACTCACTGCAGTGCATCCCCAGTGGTGCGAGTGCACTCTCTGGACTCACCGGGGTGCATCCCCAGTGGTGCCAGTGCACTCTCTGGACTCACCGGGGTGCATCCCCAGTGGTGCCAGTGCACTCTCTGGACTCACTGCAGTGCATCCCCAGTGGTGCCAGTGCACTCTGTGGACTCACTGCACTGCATCCCCAGTGTTGCCAGTGCACTCTCTGGAGTCACTGCACTGCATCCCCAGTGGTGCCAGTGCACTCTCTGGACTCACTGCACTGCATCCCCAGTGGTGCCAGTGCACTCTCTGGACTCACTGCAGTGCATCCCCAAGGCGCCAGTGCACTCTCTGGACTCACTGCACTGCATCCCATTGGTGCTAGTGCACTCTCTGGACTCACTGCACTGCATCCCCAGTGGTGCCAGTGCACTCTCTGGACTCACTGCACTGCATCCCCAGTGGTGCCAGTGCACTCTCTGGACTCACTGCAGTGCATCCCCAGTGGTGCCAGTGCACTCTCTGGACTCACTGCAGTGCATCCCCAGTGGTGCCAGTGCACTCTCTGCACTCACTGCACTGCATCAACAGTGGTGCCTCTGCACTCTCTGGAGTCACTGCACTGCATCCCCAGTGGTGCCAGTGCACTCTCTGGACTCACTGTAGTGCATCCCTAGTGGTGCCAGTGCACTCTCTGGACTCACTGCACTGCATCCCCAGTGGTTCCAGGGCACTCTCTCGACTCACTGCACTGCAACTCCAGTGGTGCCAGTGCACTCTCTGGACTCACTGCACTGCATCCCCAGTGGTGCCAGTGCACTCTCTGGACTCACTGCACTGCATCCCCAGTGGTGCCAGTGCACTCTCTGAGCTCACTGCAGTGCATCCCCAGTGGTGCCAGTGCACTCTCTGGACTCACTGCACTGCAACCCCATTGGTGCCAGTGCACTCCCTGGACTCACTGCACTGCATCAACAGTGGTGCCAGTGCACTCTCTGCACTCACTGCACTGCATCCCCAGTGGTGCCAGTGTAGTCTCTGGACTCACAGCAGTGCATCCCCAGTGGTGCCAGTGCAACTACAGGACTCACTGCAGTGTAGCTCAGTGGTGCCAGTGCACTCTCTGGACTCACTGCACTGCATCCCCAGTGGTGCCAGTGCACTCTCTGGACTCACTGCACTGCATCCCCAGTGGTGCCAGTGCACTGTCTGGACTCACAGCAGTGTATCACCATTGGAGCCGGTGCACTCTCTGGACTCACTAAACTGCATCCCCAGTGGTGCCAGTGCACTCTCTGGACTCACTGCAGTGCATCACCAGTGGTGCAAGTGCACTCTCTGCACTCACTGCACTGCATCCCCAGTGTTCCCCGAGCACTCTCTGGACTCACTGCACTGCATTCCCAGTGGTGCCAGTGCACTCTATGGACTCACTGCACTGCATCCCCAGTGGTGCCAGTGCACTCTCTGGACCCACTGCAGTGCATCCCCAATGGTGCCAGTGCACTCTCTGTAGTCACTGCACTGCGTCCCCAGTGGTGCCAGTGCACTCTCTGGACTCACTGCAGTGTATCCCCTGTGGTGCCAGTGCACTCTCTGGACTCACTGCACTAAAACCCCAGTGGTGCCAGTGCAGTCTCTGGACTCACTGCACTGCATCCCCAGTGGTGCCAGTGCACTCTCTGGACTCACCGGGGTGCATCCCCAGTGGTGCCAGTGCACTCTCTGGACTCACTGCACTGCATCCCCTGTGGTGCCAGTGTACTCTCTGGACTCACTGCACTGCATCACCAGCGGTGCCAGTGCACTCTCTGGACTCACTGCAGTGCATCCCCAGTGGTGCCAGTGCACTTTCTGGAGTCACTGCAGTGCATCCCCTGTTGTGCCAGTGCACTCACTGGACTCACTGCACTGCATCCCCAGTGGTTCCATTGCACTCTCTGGACTCACTGCATTGGATCCCCAGTGGTGTCAGTGCACTCTCTGGACTCAGTGCAGTGCATCCCCAGTGGTGCCAGTGCACTCTCTGGACTCACTGCACTGCTTCCCCAGTGGTGCCAGTGCACTCTCTGGACTCACTGCACTGCATCCCCAGTGGTGCCAGTGCACTCTCTGGACTCACTGCAGTGCATCACCAGTGGTGCAAGTGCACTCTCTGCACTCACTGCACTGCATCCCCAGTGTTCCCCGAGCACTCTCTGGACTCACTGCACTGCATTCCCAGTGGTGCCAGTGCACTCTATGGACTCACTGCACTGCATCCCCAGTGGTGCCAGTGCACTCTCTGGACCCACTGCAGTGCATCCCCACTGGTGCCAGTGCACTCTCTGTAGTCACTGCACTGCATCCCCAATGGTGCCAGTGCACTCTCTGTAGTCACTGCACTGCGTCCCCAGTGGTGCCAGTGCACTCTCTGGACTCACTGCAGTGTATCCCCTGTGGTGCCAGTGCACTCTGTGGACTCACTGCACTGCATCCCAGTGGTGCCAGTGCACTCTCTGGACTCACTGCACTGCATCCCCAAGGTGCCAGTGCACTCTCTGGACTCAACTGCACTGCATCCCCAGTGGTGCCAGTGCACTCTCTGGACTCACTGCACTGAATCACCATTGGTGCCAGGGCACTCTCCGGACTCACTGCAGTGCATCCGCAGTGGTGCCAGTGCACTCTTTCGAGTCACTGCAGTGCATCCCCAGTGGTGCCAGTGCACTCTCTGGACTCACTGCACTGCATCCCCAGTGGTGCCAGTGCACTCTCTGGACTCACTGCAGTGCATCCCCAGTGGTGCCAGTGCACTCTCTGGACTCACTGCACTGCATCCCCAGTGGTGCCACTGCACTCTCTGGACTCACTGCACTGCATCACCATTGGTGCCAGGGCACTCTCTGGACTCACTGCAGTGCATCCGCAGTGGTGCCAGTGCACTCTTTCGAGTCACTGCACTGCATCCCCATTAGTTCCAGTGCATTCTCTGGACTCATTGCAGTGCATCCCCAGTGGTGCCAGTGCACTCTCTGGACTCACTGCACTGCATCCCCAGTGGTGCCAGTGCACTCTCTGGACTCACTGCAGTGCATCCCCAGTGGTGCCAGTGCACTCTCTGGACTCACTGCACTGCATCCAAAGTGCTGACAGTGCACTCTCTGGACTCACTGCAGTGCATCCCCAGTGGTGCCAGTGCACTCTCTGGACTCACTGCACTGCATCCCCAGTGGTGCCTGTGCACTCTCCGGACTCACTGCACTGCATCCCTAATGGTGCCAGTGCACTCTCTGGACTCACTGCAGTGCATCCCCAGTGGTTCCAGTGCACTCTGGACTCACTGCACTGCATCCCCAGTGGTGCCAGTGCACTCTCTGGACTCACTGCACTGCATCCCCGGTGTTCCCAGAGCACTCTCTGGACTCACCGAGGTGCATTCCCAGTGGTGCCAGTGCACTCTCTGGACTCACTGCACTGCATCCCCAGTGGTGCCAGTGCACTCTCTGGACTCACTGCAGTGCAGCCTCTGAGGTGCCAGTGTACTCTCTGGACTCACTGCACTGCATCCCCAGTGGTGACAGTGCACTCTCTGGAATCACTGCAGTGCATCCCCGGTAGTGCCAGTGCACTCTCTGGACTCACTGCACTGCATCCCCAGTGGTTCCAGTGCACTCTCTGGACTCACTGCAGTGCATCCCCAGTGGTGCCAGTGCACTCTCTGGACTCACTGCACTGCATCCCCTGTGGTGCCAGTACACTCTCTGGACTCACTGCAGTGCATCCCCAGTGGTGCCAGTGCACTCTCTGGACTCACTGCACTGCATCCCCAGTGGTGCCAGTGCACTTTCTGGAGTCACTGCAGTGCATCCCCTTTTGTGCCAGTGCACTCTTTGCACTCACTGCACTGCATCCCCAGAAGTGCCAGTGCACTCTCTGGACTCACTGCACTGCATCCCCAGTGGTTCCATTGCACTCTCTGGACTCACTGCATTGGATCACCAGTGGTGTCAGTGCACTCTCTGGACTCAGTGCAGTGCATCCCCAGTGGTGCCAGTGCACTCTCTGGACTCACTGCACTGCTTCCCCACTGGTGCCAGTGCACTCTCTGGACTCACTGCACTGCATCCCCAGTGGTGCCAGTGCACTCTCTGGACTCACTGCAGTGCATCACCAGTGGTGCCAGTGCACTCTCTGGAGTCACTGCACTGCATCCCCAGTGGAGCCAGTGCACTCTCTGCACTCACTGCACTGCATTCCCAGTGGTGCCAGTGCACTCTTTGGACTCACTGCACTGCATCCCCAGTGGTGCCAGTGCACTCTCTGGACCCACTGCAGTGCATCCCCACTGGTGCCAGTGCACTCTCTGGACTCACTGCACTGCATCCCCAATGGTGCCAGTGCACTCTCTGTAGTCACTGCACTGGGTCCCCAGTGGTGCCAGTGCACTCTCTGGACTCACTGCACTGCATCCCCAGTGGTGTCACTGCACTCTCTGGACTCACTGCACTGCATCACCATTGGTGCCAGGGCACTCTCCGGACTCACTGCAGTGCATCCCCAGTGGTGCCAGTGCACTCTCTGGACTCACTGCACTGCATCCCCAGTGGTGCCAGTGCACTCTCTGGAATCACTGCAGTGCATCCCCAGTGGTGCCAGTGCACTCTCTGGACTCACTGCACTGCATCCCCAGTGGTGCCAGTGCACTCTCTGCACTCACTGCATTGCATCCCCAGTGGTGCCAGTGCACTCTCTGGACTCACTGCACTGCATCCCCAGTGGTGCCACTGCACTCTCTGGACTCACTGCACTGCATCACCATTGGTGCCAGTGCACTCTCCGGACTCACTGCAGTGCATCCGCAGTGGTGCCAGTGCACTCTTTTGAGTCACTGCAGTGCATCCCCAGTGGTGCCAGTGCACTCTCTGGACTCACTGCACTGCATCCCCAGTGGTGCCAGTGCACTCTCTGGAATCACTGCAGTGCATCCCCAGTGGTGCCAGTGCACTCTCTGGACTCACTGCACTGCATCCCCAGTGGTGCCAGTGCACTCTCTGGACTCACTGCATTGCGTCCCCAGTGCTGCCAGTGCACTCTCTGGACTCACTGCACTGCATCCCCAGTGGTGCCACTGCACTCTCTGGACTCACTGCACTGCATCACCATTGGTTCCAGTGCACACTCCGGACTCACTGCAGTGCATCCGCAGTGGTGCTAGTGCACTCTTTTGAGTCACTGCAGTGCATCCCCAGTGGTGCCAGTGCACTCTCTGGACTCACTGCACTGCATCCCCAGTGGTGCCAGTGCACTCTCTGCACTCACTGCACTGCATCCCCAGTGCTGACAGTGCACTCTCTGGACTCACTGCACTGCATCCCCAGTGCTGACAGTGCACTCTCTGGACTCACTGTAGTGCATCCCCAGTGCTGCCAGTGCACTCTCTGGACTCACTGCACTGCATCCCCATTGGTGCCAGTGCACTCTCTGGACTCACTGCACTGCATCCCCAGTGGTGCCAGTGCACTCTCTGTACTCACTGCACTTCATCCCCAGTGGTGCCAGTGCACTCTCTGGACTCACTGCACTGCATCCCCAGTGGTGCCACTGCACTCTCTGGACTCACTGCACTGCATCACCATTGGTGCCAGGGCACTCTCCGGACTCACTGCAGTGCATCCGCAGTGGTGCCAGTGCACTCTTTCGAGTCACTGCAGTGCATCCCCAGTGGTGCCAGTGCACTCTCTGGACTCACTGCACTGCATCCCCACTGGTGCCAGTGCACTCTCTGGAATCACTGCAGTGCATCCCCAGTAGTGCCAGTGCACTCTCTGGACTCACTGCACTGCATCCCCAGTGGTGCCAGTGCACTCTCTGGACTCACTGCACTGCATCACCAGCGGTGCCAGTGCACTCTCTGGACTCACTGCACTGCATCCCCAGTGGTGCCAGTGCGCTTTCTGGAGTCACTGCAGTGCATCCCCTTTTGTGCCAGTGCACTCTTTGCACTCACTGCACTGCATCCCCAGAAGTGCCAGTGCACTCTCTGGACTCACTGCACTGCATCCCCAGTGGTTCCATTGCACTCTCTGGACTCACTGCATTGGATCACCAGTGGTGTCAGTGCACTCTCTGGACTCAGTGCAGTGCATCCCCAGTGGTGCCAGTGCACTCTCTGGACTCACTGCACTGCTTCCCCACTGGTGCCAGTGCACTCTCTGGACTCACTGCACTGCATACCCAGTGGTGCCAGTGCACTCTCTGGACTCACTGCAGTGCATCACCAGTGGAGCCAGTGCACTCTCTGGAGTCACTGCACTGCATCCCCAGTGGAGCCAGTGCACTCTCTGGACTCACTGCACTGCATTCCCAGTGGTGCCAGTGCACTCTTTGGACTCACTGCACTGCATCCTCAGTGGTGCCAGTGCACTCTCTGGACCCACTGCAGTGCATCCCCAGTGGTGCCAGTGCACTCTCTGGACTCACTGCACTGCATCCCCAATGGTGCCAGTGCACTCTGTGTAGTCACTGCACTGCGTCCCCAGTGGTGCCAGTGCACTCTCTGGACTCACTGCACTGCATCCCCAGTGGTGTCACTGCACTCTCTGGACTCACTGCACTGCATCACCATTGGTGCCAGGGCACTCTCCGGACTCACTGCAGTGCATCAGCAGTGGTGCCAGTGCACTCTCTGGACTCACTGCACTGCATCCCCAGTGGTGCCAGTGCACTCTCTGGAATCACTGCAGTACATCCCCAGTGGTGCCAGTGCACTCTCTGGACTCACTGCACTGCATCCCCAGTGGTGCCAGTGCACTCTCTGCACTCACTGCATTGCATCCCCAGTGGTGCCAGTGCACTCTCTGTACTCACTGCACTGCATCCCCAGTGGAGCCAGAGCACTCTCTGGACTCACTGCAGTGCATCCCCAGTGGTGACAGTGCACTCTCTGTAGTCACTGCGCTGCATCCCCAGTGGTGACAGTGCACTCTCTGGACTCACTGTGCTGCATCCCCAGTGGTGCCAGTGCACTCTCTGGACTCACTGCACTGCATCCCCAGTGGTGCCAGTGCACTCTCTGGACTCACTGCAGTGCAGCCCCTGAGGTGCCACTGTACTCTCTGGACTCACTGCACTGCATCCCCAGTGGTGCCAGTGCACTCTCTGGAATCACTGCAGTGCATCCCCAGTAGTGCCAGTGCACTCTCTGCACTCACTGCACTGCATCCCCAGTGGTGCCAGTGCACTCTCTGGACTCACTGCACTGCATCCCCAGTGGTGCCAGTGCATTCTCTGGACTCACTGCAGTGCATCCCCATTGGTGCCAGTGCAGTCTCTGGAGTCACTGCAGTGCATCCCCAGTGGTGCCAGTGCACTCTCTGGACTCACTGCACTGCATCACCAGTGCTGACAGTGCACTCTCTGGACTCACTGCACTGCGTCCCCAGTGGTGCCAGTGTACTCTCTGGTCTCAGTGCACTGCTTCCCCAGTGGTGCCACTGCACTCTCTGGACTCACTGCACTGCATCCCCAGTGGTGCCAGTGCACTCTCTGGACTCACTGCAGTGCATCCCCTTTTGTGCCAGTGCACTCTCTGGACTCACTGCACTGCATCCCCAGTGGTGCCAGTGCACTCTCTGTAGTCACTGCGCTGCATCCCCAGTGGTGACAGTGCACTCTCTGGACTCACTGTGCTGCATCCCCAGTGGTGCCAGTGCACTCTCTGGACTCACTGCACTGCATCCCCAGTGGTGCCAGTGCACTCTCTGGACTCACTGCACTGCATCCCCAGTGGTGCCAGTGCACTCTCTGGAATCACTGCAGTGCATCCCCAGTAGTGCCAGTGCACTCTCTGCACTCACTGCACTGCATCCCCAGTGGTGCCAGTGCACTCTCTGGACTCACTGCACTGCATCCCCAGTGGTGCCAGTGCATTCTCTGGACTCACTGCAGTGCATCCCCATTGGTGCCAGTGCAGTCTCTGGAGTCACTGCAGTGCATCCCCAGTGGTGCCAGTGCACTCTCTGGACTCACTGCACTGCGTCCCCAGTGGTGCCAGTGTACTCTCTGGTCTCAGTGCACTGCTTCCCCAGTGGTGCCACTGCACTCTCTGGACTCACTGCACTGCATCCCCAGTGGTGCCAGTGCACTCTCTGGACTCACTGCAGTGCATCCCCTTTTGTGCCAGTGCACTCTCTGGACTCACTGCACTGCATCCCCAGTGGTGCCAGTGCACTCTCTGTAGTCACTGCGCTGCATCCCCAGTGGTGACAGTGCACTCTCTGGACTCACTGTGCTGCATCCCCAGTGGTGCCAGTGCACTCTCTGGACTCACTGCACTGCATCCCCAGTGGTGCCAGTGCACTCTCTGGACTCACTGCACTGCATCACCAGTGCTGACAGTGCACTCTCTGGACTCACTGCACTGCATCCCCAGTGGTGCCAGTGTACTCTCTGGTCTCAGTGCACTGCTTCCCCAGTGGTGCCACTGCACTCTCTGGACTCACTGCACTGCATCCCCAGTGGTGCCAGTGCACTCTCTGGACTCACTGCAGTGCATCCCCTTTTGTGCCAGTGCACTCTGGGAATCACTGCACTGCATCCCCAGTGGTGCCAGTGCACTCTCTGTAGTCACTGCGCTGCATCCCCAGTGGTGACAGTGCACTCTCTGGACTCACTGTGCTGCATCCCCAGTGGTGCCAGTGCACTCTCTGGACTCACTGCACTGCATCCCCAGTGGTGCCAGTGCACTCTCTGGACTCACTGCACTGCATCCCCAGTGGTGCCAGTGCACTCTCTGGAATCACTGCAGTGCATCCCCAGTAGTGCCAGTGCACTCTCTGCACTCACTGCACTGCATCCCCAGTGGTGCCAGTGCACTCTCTGGACTCACTGCACTGCATCCCCAGTGGTGCCAGTGCATTCTCTGGACTCACTGCAGTGCATCCCCATTGGTGCCAGTGCAGTCTCTGGAGTCACTGCAGTGCATCCCCAGTGGTGCCAGTGCACTCTCTGGACTCACTGCACTGCGTCCCCAGTGGTGCCAGTGTACTCTCTGGTCTCAGTGCACTGCTTCCCCAGTGGTGCCACTGCACTCTCTGGACTCACTGCACTGCATCCCCAGTGGTGCCAGTGCACTCTCTGGACTCACTGCAGTGCATCCCCTTTTGTGCCAGTGCACTCTCTGGACTCACTGCACTGCATCCCCAGTGGTGCCAGTGCACTCTCTGTAGTCACTGCGCTGCATCCCCAGTGGTGACAGTGCACTCTCTGGACTCACTGTGCTGCATCCCCAGTGGTGCCAGTGCACTCTCTGGACTCACTGCACTGCATCCCCAGTGGTGCCAGTGCACTCTCTGGACTCACTGCACTGCATCACCAGTGCTGACAGTGCACTCTCTGGACTCACTGCACTGCATCCCCAGTGGTGCCAGTGTACTCTCTGGTCTCAGTGCACTGCTTCCCCAGTGGTGCCATTGCACTCTCTGGACTCACTGCACTGCATCCCCAGTGGTGCCAGTGCACTCTCTGGACTCACTGCAGTGCATCCCCTTTTGTGCCAGTGCACTCTCTGGACTCACTGCACTGCATCCCCAGTGGTGCCAGTGCACTTTCTGGAGTCACTGCAGTGCATCCCCAGTTGTTCCATTGCACTCTCTGGACTCACTGCATTGGATCCCCAGTGGTGTCAGTGCACTCTCTGGACTCAGTGCAGTGCATCCCCAGTGGTGCCAGTGCACTCTCTGGACTGTGTGCACTGCATCACCAATGGTGCCAGTGCACTCTATGTAGTCACTGCACTGCGTCCCCATTGCTGCCAGTGCACTCTCTGGACTCACTGCAGTGTATCCCAGTGGTGCCTCTGCACTCTCTGGACTCACTGCAGTGCATCCCCAGTGGTGCCAGTGCACTCTCTGTACTCACTGCAGTGCATTCACAGTGGTGTCAGTGCACTCTCTGGACTCACTGCAGTGAATCTCCCTTGGTGCCAGTGCACTCTCTGGACTCACTGCACTGCATCCCCAGTGGTGCCAGTTCACTCTCTGGACTCACTGAACTGCATCCCCAGTGGTGCCAGTGCACTCTCTGGACTCACTGCACTGCATCCCCAGTGGTGCCTGTGAAGTTTCTGGACTCACTGCAGTGCAACCCCAGTGGTGCCAATGTAGTCTCTGGACTCAAGGCACAGTAACCCCAGTGGTGCCAGTGCAATCTAAGGACTCACAGCAGTGCCGCTAAAATTGGTGCCAGTGCACTCTCTGGACTCACTGCACTGCATCCCCAGTTGTGCCAGTGCACTCTCTGGACTCACTGCACTACATCCTCTTTGGTGCCAGTGCACTCTCTGGACTCACTGCAGTGCATCCACTGTGGTGCCAGTGCACTCTCAGGACTCACTGCACTGCATCCCCAGTGGTGCCAGTGCACTCTCTGGACTCATTGAAGTGTATCCCCAGTGGAGCCATTGCTCTCTGTGGACTCACTGCACTGCATCCCCAGTGGTGCCAGTGCACTCTCTGGACTCACTGCACTGCATCCCCAGTGGAGCCAGAGCACTCTCTGGACTCACTGCAGTGCATCCCCAGTGGTGACAGTGCACTCTCTGTAGTCACTGCGCTGCATCCCCAGTGGTGACAGTGCACTCTCTGGACTCACTGTGCTGCATCCCCAGTGGTGCCAGTGCACTCTCTGGACTCACTGCACTGCATCCCCAGTGGTGCCAGTGCACTCTCTGGACTCACTGCAGTGCAGCCCCTGAGGTGCCAGTGTACTCTCTGGACTCACTGCACTGCATCCCCAGTGGTGCCAGTGCACTCTCTGGAATCACTGCAGTGCATCCCCAGTAGTGCCAGTGCACTCTCTGCACTCACTGCACTGCATCCCCAGTGGTGCCAGTGCACTCTCTGGACTCACTGCACTGCATCCCCAGTGGTGCCACTGCACTCTCTGGACTCACTGCACTGCATCACCATTGGTGCCAGTGCAGTCTCTGGAGTCACTGCAGTGCATCCCCAGTGGTGCCAGTGCACTCTCTGGACTCACTGCACTGCATCACCAGTGCTGACAGTGCACTCTCTGGACTCACTGCACTGCATCCCCAGTGGTGCCAGTGTACTCTCTGGTCTCAGTGCACTGCTTCCCCAGTGGTGCCACTGCACTCTCTGGACTCACTGCACTGCATCCCCAGTGGTGCCAGTGCACTCTCTGGACTCACTGCAGTGCATCCCCTTTTGTGCCAGTGCACTCTCTGGACTCACTGCACTGCATCCCCAGTGGTGCCAGTGCACTCTCTGTAGTCACTGCGCTGCATCCCCAGTGGTGACAGTGCACTCTCTGGACTCACTGTGCTGCATCCCCAGTGGTGCCAGTGCACTCTCTGGACTCACTGCACTGCATCCCCAGTGGTGCCAGTGCACTCTCTGGACTCACTGCACTGCATCCCCAGTGGTGCCAGTGCACTCTCTGGAATCACTGCAGTGCATCCCCAGTAGTGCCAGTGCACTCTCTGCTCTCACTGCACTGCATCCCCAGTGCTGACAGTGCACTCTCTGGACTCACTGCACTGCATCCCCAGTGCTTACAGTGCACTCTCTGGACTCACTGCACTGCATCCTCTTTGGTGCCAGTGCACTCTCTGGACTCATCGCAGTGCATCCACTGTGGTGCCAGTGCACTCTCAGGACTCACTGCACTGCATCCCCAGTGGTGCCAGTGCACTCTCTGGACTCATTGAAGTGCATCCCCAGTGGAGCCATTGCTCTCTGTGGACTCACTGTACTGCATCCCCAGTGGTGCCAGTGCACTCTCTGGACTCACTGCAGTGCATCCCCAGTGGTGACAGTGCACTCTCTATAGTCACTGCGCTGCATCCCCAGTGGTGACAGTGCACTCTCTGGACTCACTGCACTGCATCCCCAGTGGTGCCAGTGCACTCTCTGGACTCATTGAAGTGCATCCCCAGTGGAGCCATTGCTCTCTGTGGACTCACTGTACTGCATCCCCAGTGGTGCCAGTGCACTCTCTGGACTCACTGCAGTGCATCCCCAGTGGTGACAGTGCACTCTCTATAGTCACTGCGCTGCATCCCCAGTGGTGACAGTGCACTCTCTGGACTCACTGTGCTGCATCCCCAGTGGTGACAGTGCACACTCTGGACTCACTGCAGTGTATCCCCTGTGGTGCCAGTGCACTCTGTGGACTCACTGCACTGCATCCCAGTGGTGCCAGTGCACTCTCTGGACTCACTGCACTGCATCCCCAAGGTGCCAGTGCACTCTCTGGACTCACTGCAGTGCATCCCCAGTGGTGCCAGTGCACTCTCTGGACTCACTGCAGTGCATCCCCAGTGGTGCCAGTGCACTCTCTGGACTCACTGCACTTCATCCCCAGTGGTGCCAGTGCACTCTCTGGACTCACTGCATTGCATCCCCAGTGGTGCCAGAGCACTCTCTGGACTCACTGCACTGCATCCCCAGTGGTGTCACTGCACTCTCTGGACTCACTGCACTGCATCCCCAGTGGTGCCAGTGCACTCTCTGGACTCACTGCACTGCATCCCCAGTGGTGCCACTGCACTCTCTGGACTCACTGCACTGCATCACCATTGGTGCCAGGGCACTCTCCGGACTCACTGCAGTGCATCCGCAGTGGTGCCATTGCACTCTCTGGACTCACTGCAGTGCATCCCCAGTGGTGCCAGTGCACTCTCTGCACTCACTGCACTGCATCCCCAGTGTTCCCCGAGCACTGTCTGGACTCACTGCAGTGCATCCCCAGTGGTGCCAGTGCACTCTCTGGACTCACTGCAGTGCATCCCCAGTGGTGCCAGTGCACTCTCTGGACTCACTGCACTGCATCCCCAGTGGTGCCACTGCACTCTCTGGACTCACTGCACTGCATCACCATTGGTGCCAGGGCACTCTCCGGACTCACTGCAGTGCATCCGCAGTGGTGCCAGTGCACTCTTTCGAGTCACTGCACTGCATCCCCATTAGTTCCAGTGCATTCTCTGGACTCATTGCAGTGCATCCCCAGTGGTGCCAGTGCACTCTCTGGACTCACTGCACTGCATCCCCAGTGGTGCCAGTGCACTCTCTGGACTCACCGCACTGCATCCCCAGTGCTGACAGTGCACTCTCTGGACTCACTGCACTGCATCCCCAGTGGTGCCAGTGCACTCTCCGGACTCACTGCACTGCATCCCTAATGGTGCCAGTGCACTCTCTGGACTCACTGCAGTGCATCCCCAGTGGTTCCAGTGCACTCTCTGGACTCACTGCACTGCATCCCCGGTGTTCCCAGAGCACTCTCTGGACTCACCGAGGTGCATCCCCAGTGGTGCCAGTGCACTCTCTGGACTCACTGCAGTGCATCCCCAGTGGTGCCAGTGCACTCTCTGGACTCACTGCAGTGCAGCCCCTGAGGTGCCAGTGTGCTCTCTGGACTCACTGCATTGCATCCCCAGTGATGACAGTGCACTCTCTGGAATCACTGCAGTGCATCCCCGGTAGCGCCAGTGCACTCTCTGGACTCACTGCACTGCATCCCCAGTGGTGCCAGTGCACTCTCTGGACTCACTGCAGTGCATCCCCAGTGGTGCCAGTGCACTCTCTGGACTCACTGCACTGCATACCCTGTGGTGCCAGTACACTCTCTGGACTCACTGCAGTGCATCCCCAGTGGTGCCAGTGTACTCTCTGGACTCACTGCACTGCATCACCAGCGGTGCCAGTGCACTCTCTGGACTCACTGCAGTGCATCCCCAGTGGTGCCAGTGCACTTTCTGGAGTCACTGCACTGCATCCCCAGTGGTGCCAGTGCACTCTCTGGACTCACTGCAGTGCATCCCTTTTGGTGCCTTTGCACTATCAGGACTCACTGCACTGCATCCCCAGTGGTGCCAGTGCACTCTCTGGAGTCACAGCACTGCATCCCCAGTGGTGCCAGTGCACTCTCTGGACTCACTGCATTGCATCCCCAGTGGTGCCAGTGTAGTCTCTGGACTCACAGCAGTGCATCCCCAGTGGTGCCAGTGCAACTACTGGACTCACTGCAGTGTAGCTCAGTGGTGCCAGAGCACTCTCTGGACTCACTGCACTGCATCCCCAGTGGTGCCAGTGCACTCTCTGGACTCACTGCACTGCATCCCCAGTGGTGCCAGTGCACTGTCTGGACTCACTGCAATGTATCGCCATTGGAGCCGGTGCACTCTCTGGAATCACAAAACTGAATCCCCAGTGGTGCCAGAGAACACTCTGTTCTCACTGCAGTGCATCCCCAGTGGTGCCAGTGCACTGTCTGGACTCACTGCATCCCCAGTGGTGCCAGGGCACTCTCTGGACTCACAGCACTGCATCCCCATTGGGGCCAGTGTACTCTCTGGACTCACTGCACTGCAACACCAGCGGTGCCAGTGCACTCTCTGGACTCACTTCAGTGCATCCCCAGTGGTGCCAGTGCACTTTCTGGAGTCACTGCAGTGCATCCCCAGTTGTTCCATTGCACTCTCTGGACTCACTGCATTGGATCCCCAGTGGTGTCAGTACACTCTCTGGACTCAGTGCAGTGCATCCCCAGTGGTGCCAGTGCACTCTCTGGACTGTGTGCACTGCATCACCAATGGTGCCAGTGCACTCTATGTAGTCACTGCACTGCGTCCCCATTGCTGCCAGTGCACTTTCTGGACTCACTGCAGTGTATCCCAGTGGTGCCTCTGCACTCTCTGGACTCACTGCAGTGCATCCCCAGTGGTGCCAGTGCACTCTCTGTACTCACTGCAGTGCATTCACAGTGGTGTCAGTGCACTCTCTGGACTCACTGCAGTGAATCTCCCTTGGTGCCAGTGCACTCTCTGGACTCACTGCACTGCATCCCCAGTGGTGCCAGTTCACTCTCTGGACTCACTGAACTGCATCCCCAGTGGTGCCAGTGCACTCTCTGGACTCACTGCACTGCATCCCCAGTGGTGCCTGTGAAGTTTCTGGACTCACTGCAGTGCAACCCCAGTGGTGCCAATGTAGTCTCTGGACTCAAGGCACAGTAACCCCAGTGGTGCCAGTGCAATCTAAGGACTCACAGCAGTGCAGCTAAAATTGGTGCCAGTGCACTCTCTGGACTCACTGCACTGCATCCCCAGTTGTGCCAGTGCACTCTCTGGACTCACTGCACTACATCCTCTTTGGTGCCAGTGCACTCTCTGGACTCACTGCAGTGCATCCACTGTGGTGCCAGTGCACTCTCAGGACTCACTGCACTGCATCCCCAGTGGTGCCAGTGCACTCTCTGGACTCATTGAAGTGTATCCCCAGTGGAGCCATTGCTCTCTGTGGACTCACTGCACTGCATCCCCAGTGGTGCCAGTGCACTCTCTGGACTCACTGCACTGCATCCCCAGTGGAGCCAGAGCACTCTCTGGACTCACTGCAGTGCATCCCCAGTGGTGACAGTGCACTCTCTGTAGTCACTGCGCTGCATCCCCAGTGGTGACAGTGCACTCTCTGGACTCACTGTGCTGCATCCCCAGTGGTGCCAGTGCACTCTCTGGACTCACTGCACTGCATCCCCAGTGGTGCCAGTGCACTCTCTGGACTCACTGCAGTGCAGCCCCTGAGGTGCCAGTGTACTCTCTGGACTCACTGCACTGCATCCCCAGTGGTGCCAGTGCACTCTCTGGAATCACTGCAGTGCATCCCCAGTAGTGCCAGTGCACTCTCTGCACTCACTGCACTGCATCCCCAGTGGTGCCAGTGCACTCTCTGGACTCACTGCACTGCATCCCCAGTGGTGCCAGTGCATTCTCTGGACTCACTGCAGTGCATCCCCATTGGTGCCAGTGCAGTCTCTGGAGTCACTGCAGTGCATCCCCAGTGGTGCCAGTGCACTCTCTGGACTCACTGCACTGCATCACCAGTGCTGACAGTGCACTCTCTGGACTCACTGCACTGCGTCCCCAGTGGTGCCAGTGTACTCTCTGGTCTCAGTGCACTGCTTCCCCAGTGGTGCCACTGCACTCTCTGGACTCACTGCACTGCATCCCCAGTGGTGCCAGTGCACTCTCTGGACTCACTGCACTGCATCCCCTTTTGTGCCAGTGCACTCTCTGGACTCACTGCACTGCATCCCCAGTGGTGCCAGTGCACTCTCTGTAGTCACTGCGCTGCATCCCCAGTGGTGACAGTGCACTCTCTGGACTCACTGTGCTGCATCCCCAGTGGTGCCAGTGCACTCTCTGGACTCACTGCACTGCATCCCCAGTGGTGCCAGTGCACTCTCTGGACTCACTGCACTGCATCCCCAGTGGTGCCAGTGCACTCTCTGGAATCACTGCACTGCATCCCCAGTAGTGCCAGTGCACTCTCTGCACTCACTGCACTGCATCCCCAGTGGTGCCAGTGCACTCTCTGGACTCACTGCACTGCATCCCCAGTGGTGCCAGTGCATTCTCTGGACTCACTGCAGTGCATCCCCATTGGTGCCAGTGCAGTCTCTGGAGTCACTGCAGTGCATCCCCAGTGGTGCCAGTGCACTCTCTGGACTCACTGCACTGCATCCCCAGTGGTGCCAATGTACTCTCTGGTCTCAGTGCACTGCTTCCCCAGTGGTGCCACTGCACTCTCTGGACTCACTGCACTGCATCCCCAGTGGTGCCAGTGCACTCTCTGGACTCACTGCAGTGCATCCCCTTTTGTGCCAGTGCACTCTCTGCACTCACTGCACTGCATCCCCAGTGGTGCCAGTGCACTTTCTGGAGTCACTGCAGTGCATCCCCAGTTGTTCCATTGCACTCTCTGGACTCACTGCATTGGATCCCCAGTGGTGTCAGTGCACTCTCTGGACTCAGTGCAGTGCATCCCCAGTGGTGCCAGTGCACTCTCTGGACTGTGTGCACTGCATCACCAATGGTGCCAGTGCACTCTATGTAGTCACTGCACTGCGTCCCCATTGCTGCCAGTGCACTCTCTGGACTCACTGCAGTGTATCCCAGTGGTGCCTCTGCACTCTCTGGACTCACTGCAGTGCATCCCCAGTGGTGCCAGTGCACTCTCTGTACTCACTGCAGTGCATTCACAGTGGTGTCAGTGCACTCTCTGGACTCAGTGCAGTGAATCTCCCTTGGTGCCAGTGCACTCTCTGGACTCACTGCACTGCATCCCCAGTGGTGCCAGTTCACTCTCTGGACTCACTGAACTGCATCCCCAGTGGTGCCAGTGCACTCTCTGGACTCACTGCACTGCATCCCCAGTGGTGCCTGTGAAGTTTCTGGACTCACTGCAGTGCAACCCCAGTGGTGCCAATGTAGTCTCTGGACTCAAGGCACAGTAACCCCAGTGGTGCCAGTGCAATCTAAGGACTCACAGCAGTGCAGCTAAAATTGGTGCCAGTGCACTCTCTGGACTCACTGCACTGCATCCCCAGTTGTGCCAGTGCACTCTCTGGACTCACTGCACTACATCCTCTTTGGTGCCAGTGCACTCTCTGGACTCACTGCAGTGCATCCACTGTGGTGCCAGTGCACTCTCAGGACTCACTGCACTGCATCCCCAGTGGTGCCAGTGCACTCTCTGGACTCATTGAAGTGTGTCCCCAGTGGAGCCATTGCTCTCTGTGGACTCACTGCACTGCATCCCCAGTGGTGACAGTGCACTCTCTGTAGTCACTGCGCTGCATCCCCAGTGTTGACAGTGCACTCTCTGGACTCACTGTGCTGCATCCCCAGTGGTGCCAGTGCACTCTCTGGACTCACTGCGCTGCATCCCCAGTGGTGCCAGTGCACTCTCTGGACTCACTGCAGTGCAGCCCCTGAGGTGCCAGTGTACTCTCTGGACTCACTGCACTGCATCCCCAGTGGTGCCAGTGCACTCTCTGGAATCACTGCAGTGCATCCCCAGTAGTGCCAGTGCACTCTCTGCACTCACTGCACTGCATCCCCAGTGGTGCCAGTGCACTCTCTGGACTCACTGCACTGCATCCCCAGTGGTGCCAGTGCATTCTCTGGACTCACTGCAGTGCATCCCCATTGGTGCCAGTGCTGTCTCTGGAGTCACTGCAGTGCATCCCCAGTGGTGCCAGTGCACTCTCTGGACTCACTGCACTGCATCACCAGTGCTGACAGTGCACTCTCTGGACTCACTGCACTGCATCCCCAGTGGTGCCAGTGTACTCTCTGGTCTCAGTGCACTGCTTCCCCAGTGGTGCCACTGCACTCTCTGGACTCACTGCACTGCATCCCCAGTGGTGCCAGTGCACTCTCTGGACTCACTGCAGTGCATCCCCTTTTGTGCCAGTGCACTCTCTGGACTCACTGCACTGCATCCCCAGTGGTGCCAGTGCACTCTCTAGAGTCACTGCACTGCATCCCCAGTGGTGCCAGTGCACTCTCTGGACTCACTGCAGTGCATCCCCAGTGGTGCCAGTCCACTCTCTGGACTCACTGCACTGCATCACCTGTGATGCCAGTGCACTCTCTGGACTCACTGCACTGCATCACCAGTGGTGCCAGTGCACTCTCTGGACTCACTGCACTGCATCCCCAGTGGTGCCAGTGCACTCTCTGCACTCACTGCACTGCATCCCCAGTGCTGACAGTGCACTCTCTGGACTCACTGCACTGCATCCCCAGTGCTTACAGTGCACTCTCTGGACTCACTGCACTGCATCCCCAGTGGTGCCAGTGCACTCTCTGGTCTCACTGCACTGCATCCCCAGTGGTGCCAGTGCACTCTCTGGACTCACTGTAGTGCATCCCCAGTGGTGCCAGTGCACTCTCTGGACTCACTGCACTGCATCCCCAGTGGTGCCAGTGCACTCTCTGGACTCACTGCAGTGCATCCCTTTTGGTGCCTTTGCACTCTCAGGACTCACTGCACTGCATCCCCAGTGGTGCCAGTGCACTCTCTGGAGTCACAGCACTGCATCCCCAGTGGTGCCAGTGCACTCTCTGGACTCACTGCATTGCATCCCCAGTGGTGCCAGTGTAGTCTCTGGACTCACAGCAGTGCATCCCCAGTGGTGCCAGTGCAACTACTGGACTCACTGCAGTGTAGCTCAGTGGTGCCAGAGCACTCTCTGGACTCACTGCACTGCATCCGCAGTGGTGCCAGTGCACTCTTTCGAGTCACTGCACTGCATCCCCATTAGTTCCAGTGCATTCTCTGGACTCATTGCAGTGCATCCCCAGTGGTGCCAGTGCACTCTCTGGACTCACTGCACTGCATCCCCAGTGGTGCCAGTGCACTCTCTGGACTCACCGCACTGCATCCCCAGTGCTGACAGTGCACTCTCTGGACTCACTGCACTGCATCCCCAGTGGTGCCAGTGCACTCTCCGGACTCACTGCACTGCATCCCTAATGGTGCCAGTGCACTCTCTGGACTCACTGCAGTGCATCCCCAGTGGTTCCAGTGCACTCTCTGGACTCACTGCACTGCATCCCCAGTGGTGCCAGTGCACTCTCTGCACTCACTGCACTGCATCCCCGGTGTTCCCAGAGCACTCTCTGGACTCACCGAGGTGCATCCCCAGTGGTGCCAGTGCACTCTCTGGACTCACTGCAGTGCATCCCCAGTGGTGCCAGTGCACTCTCTGGACTCACTGCAGTGCAGCCCCTGAGGTGCCAGTGTGCTCTCTGGACTCACTGCATTGCATCCCCAGTGATGACAGTGCACTCTCTGGAATCACTGCAGTGCATCCCCGGTAGCGCCAGTGCACTCTCTGGACTCACTGCACTGCATCCCCAGTGGTGCCAGTGCACTCTCTGGACTCACTGCAGTGCATCCCCAGTGGTGCCAGTGCACTCTCTGGACTCACTGCACTGCATACCCTGTGGTGCCAGTACACTCTCTGGACTCACTGCAGTGCATCCCCAGTGGTGCCAGTGTACTCTCTGGACTCACTGCACTGCATCACCAGCGGTGCCAGTGCACTCTCTGGACTCACT
The DNA here is from genome assembly GCF_964034855.1 of Anser brachyrhynchus. NCBI lineage: Eukaryota > Metazoa > Chordata > Aves > Anseriformes > Anatidae > Anser > Anser brachyrhynchus. The sequence continues at coordinate 1,295,094 of NW_027663925.1, forward strand.
GCAGTGCATCCCCAGTGGTGCCAGTGCACTTTCTGGAGTCACTGCAGTGCATCCCCTTTTGTGCCAGTGCACTCTCTGCACTCACTGCACTGCATCCCCAGAAGTGCCAGTGCACTCTCTGGACTCAGTGCAGTGCATCCCCAGTGGTGCCAGTGCACTCTCTGGACTCACTGCACTGCATCCCCAGTGGTGCCAGTGCACTCTCTGGACTCACTGCAGTGCATCCCTTTTGGTGCCTTTGCACTATCAGGACTCACTGCACTGCATCCCCAGTGGTGCCAGTGCACTCTCTGGAGTCACAGCACTGCATCCCCAGTGGTGCCAGTGCACTCTCTGGACTCACTGCATTGCATCCCCAGTGGTGCCAGTGTAGTCTCTGGACTCACAGCAGTGCATCCCCAGTGGTGCCAGTGCAACTACTGGACTCACTGCAGTGTAGCTCAGTGGTGCCAGAGCACTCTCTGGACTCACTGCACTGCATCCCCAGTGGTGCCAGTGCACTCTCTGGACTCACTGCACTGCATCCCCAGTGGTGCCAGTGCACTGTCTGGACTCACTGCAATGTATCGCCATTGGAGCCGGTGCACTCTCTGGAATCACTAAACTGCATCCCCAGTGGTGCCAGAGAACACTCTGTTCTCACTGCAGTGCATCCCCAGTGGTGCCAGTGCACTGTCTGGACTCACTGCATCCCCAGTGGTGCCAGGGCACTCTCTGGACTCACAGCACTGCATCCCCATTGGGGCCAGTGTACTCTCTGGACTCACTGCACTGCAACACCAGCGGTGCCAGTGCACTCTCTGGACTCACTTCAGTGCATCCCCAGTGGTGCCAGTGCACTTTCTGGAGTCACTGCAGTGCATCCCCAGTTGTTCCATTGCACTCTCTGGACTCACTGCATTGGATCCCCAGTGGTGTCAGTGCACTCTCTGGACTCACTGCACTGCATCCCCGGTGTTCCCAGAGCACTCTCTGGACTCACCGAGGTGCATCCCCAGTGGTGCCAGTGCAGTCTCTGGACTCACTGCAGTGCATCCCCAGTGGTGCCAGTGCACTCTCTGGACTCACTGCAGTGCAGCCCCTGAGGTGCCAGTGTGCTCTCTGGACTCACTGCATTGCATCCCCAGTGATGACAGTGCACTCTCTGGAATCACTGCAGTGCATCCCCGGTAGCGCCAGTGCACTCTCTGGACTCACTGCACTGCATCCCCAGTGGTGCCAGTGCACTCTCTGGACTCACTGCAGTGCATCCCCAGTGGTGCCAGTGCACTCTCTGGACTCACTGCACTGCATACCCTGTGGTGCCAGTACACTCTCTGGACTCACTGCAGTGCATCCCCAGTGGTGCCAGTGTACTCTCTGGACTCACTGCACTGCATCACCAGCGGTGCCAATGCACTCTCTGGACTCACTGCAGTGCATCCCCAGTGGTGCCAGTGCACTTTCTGGAGTCACTGCAGTGCATCCCCTTTTGTGCCAGTGCACTCTCTGCACTCACTGCACTGCATCCCCAGAAGTGCCAGTGCACTCTCTGGACTCAGTGCAGTGCATCCCCAGTGGTGCCAGTGCACTCTCTGGACTCACTGCACTGCATCCCCAGTGGTGCCAGTGCACTCTCTGGACTCACTGCAGTGCATCCCTTTTGGTGCCTTTGCACTATCAGGACTCACTGCACTGCATCCCCAGTGGTGCCAGTGCACTCTCTGGAGTCACAGCACTGCATCCCCAGTGGTGCCAGTGCACTCTCTGGACTCACTGCATTGCATCCCCAGTGGTGCCAGTGTAGTCTCTGGACTCACAGCAGTGCATCCCCAGTGGTGCCAGTGCAACTACTGGACTCACTGCAGTGTAGCTCAGTGGTGCCAGAGCACTCTCTGGACTCACTGCACTGCATCCCCAGTGGTGCCAGTGCACTCTCTGGACTCACTGCACTGCATCCCCAGTGGTGCCAGTGCACTGTCTGGACTCACTGCAATGTATCGCCATTGGAGCCGGTGCACTCTCTGGAATCACTAAACTGCATCCCCAGTGGTGCCAGAGAACACTCTGTTCTCACTGCAGTGCATCCCCAGTGGTGCCAGTGCACTGTCTGGACTCACTGCATCCCCAGTGGTGCCAGGGCACTCTCTGGACTCACAGCACTGCATCCCCATTGGGGCCAGTGTACTCTCTGGACTCACTGCACTGCAACACCAGCGGTGCCAGTGCACTCTCTGGACTCACTTCAGCGCATCCCCATTGGTGCCAGTGCACTTTCTGGAGTCACTGCAGTGCATCCCCAGTTGTTCCATTGCACTCTCTGGACTCACTGCATTGGATCCCCAGTGGTGTCAGTGCACTCTCTGGACTCAGTGCAGTGCATCACCAATGGTGCCAGTGCACTCTATGTAGTCACTGCACTGCGTCCCCATTGCTGCCAGTGCACTCTCTGGACTCACTGCAGTGTATCCCAGTGGTGCCTCTGCACTCTCTGGACTCACTGCAGTGCATCCCCAGTGGTGCCAGTGCACTCTCTGTACTCACTGCAGTGCATTCACAGTGGTGTCAGTGCACTCTCTGGACTCACTGCAGTGAATCTCCCTTGGTGCCAGTGCACTCTCTGGACTCACTGCACTGCATCCCCAGTGGTGCCAGTTCACTCTCTGGACTCACTGAACTGCATCCCCAGTGGTGCCAGTGCACTCTCTGGACTCACTGCACTGCATCCCCAGTGGTGCCTGTGAAGTTTCTGGACTCACTGCAGTGCAACCCCAGTGGTGCCAATGTAGTCTCTGGACTCAAGGCACAGTAACCCCAGTGGTGCCAGTGCAATCTAAGGACTCACAGCAGTGCAGCTAAAATTGGTGCCAGTGCACTCTCTGGACTCACTGCACTGCATCCCCAGTTGTGCCAGTGCACTCTCTGGACTCACTGCACTACATCCTCTTTGGTGCCAGTGCACTCTCTGGACTCACTGCAGTGCATCCACTGTGGTGCCAGTGCACTCTCAGGACTCACTGCACTGCATCCCCAGTGGTGCCAGTGCACTCTCTGGACTCATTGAAGTGTATCCCCAGTGGAGCCATTGCTCTCTGTGGACTCACTGCACTGCATCCCCAGTGGTGCCAGTGCACTCTCTGGACTCACTGCACTGCATCCCCAGTGGAGCCAGAGCACTCTCTGGACTCACTGCAGTGCATCCCCAGTGGTGACAGTGCACTCTCTGTAGTCACTGCGCTGCATCCCCAGTGGTGACAGTGCACTCTCTGGACTCACTGTGCTGCATCCCCAGTGGTGCCAGTGCACTCTCTGGACTCACTGCACTGCATCCCCAGTGGTGCCAGTGCACTCTCTGGACTCACTGCAGTGCAGCCCCTGAGGTGCCAGTGTACTCTCTGGACTCACTGCACTGCATCCCCAGTGGTGCCAGTGCACTCTCTGGAATCACTGCAGTGCATCCCCAGTAGTGCCAGTGCACTCTCTGCACTCACTGCACTGCATCCCCAGTGGTGCCAGTGCACTCTCTGGACTCACTGCACTGCATCCCCAGTGGTGCCAGTGCATTCTCTGGACTCACTGCAGTGCATCCCCATTGGTGCCAGTGCAGTCTCTGGAGTCACTGCAGTGCATCCCCAGTGGTGCCAGTGCACTCTCTGGACTCACTGCACTGCATCACCAGTGCTGACAGTGCACTCTCTGGACTCACTGCACTGCGTCCCCAGTGGTGCCAGTGTACTCTCTGGTCTCAGTGCACTGCTTCCCCAGTGGTGCCACTGCACTCTCTGGACTCACTGCACTGCATCCCCAGTGGTGCCAGTGCACTCTCTGGACTCACTGCAGTGCATCCCCAGTGGTGCCAGTGCACTCTCTGGACTCACTGCACTGCATCCCCAGTGGTGCCAGTGCACTCTCTGTAGTCACTGCGCTGCATCCCCAGTGGTGACAGTGCACTCTCTGGACTCACTGTGCTGCATCCCCAGTGGTGCCAGTGCACTCTCTGGACTCACTGCACTGCATCCCCAGTGGTGCCAGTGCACTCTCTGGACTCACTGCACTGCATCCCCAGTGGTGCCAGTGCACTCTCTGGAATCACTGCAGTGCATCCCCAGTAGTGCCAGTGCACTCTCTGCACTCACTGCACTGCATCCCCAGTGGTGCCAGTGCACTCTCTGGACTCACTGCACTGCATCCCCAGTGGTGCCAGTGCATTCTCTGGACTCACTGCACTGCATCCCCAGTGGTGCCAGTGCAGTCTCTGGCGTCACTGCAGTGCATCCCCAGTGGTGCCAGTGCACTCTCTGGACTCACTGCACTGCATCCCCAGTGGTGCCAGTGTACTCTCTGGTCTCAGTGCACTGCTTCCCCAGTGGTGCCACTGCACTCTCTGGACTCACTGCACTGCATCCCCAGTGGTGCCAGTGCACTCTCTGGACTCACTGCAGTGCATCCCCTTTTGTGCCAGTGCACTCTCTGGACTCACTGCACTGCATCCCCAGTGGTGCCAGTGCACTTTCTGGAGTCACTGCAGTGCATCCCCAGTTGTTCCATTGCACTCTCTGGACTCACTGCATTGGATCCCCAGTGGTGTCAGTGCACTCTCTGGACTCAGTGCAGTGCATCCCCAGTGGTGCCAGTGCACTCTCTGGACTGTGTGCACTGCATCACCAATGGTGCCAGTGCACTCTATGTAGTCACTGCACTGCGTCCCCATTGCTGCCAGTGCACTCTCTGGACTCACTGCAGTGTATCCCAGTGGTGCCTCTGCACTCTCTGGACTCACTGCAGTGCATCCCCAGTGGTTTCAGTGCACTCTCTGTACTCACTGCAGTGCATTCACAGTGGTGTCAGTGCACTCTCTGGACTCACTGCAGTGAATCTCCCTTGGTGCCAGTGCACTCTCTGGACTCACTGCACTGCATCCCCAGTGGTGCCAGTTCACTCTCTGGACTCACTGAACTGCATCCCCAGTGGTGCCAGTGCACTCTCTGGAATCACTGCACTGCATCCCCAGTGGTGCCTGTGAAGTTTCTGGACTCACTGCAGTGCAACCCCAGTGGTGCCAATGTAGTCTCTGGACTCAAGGCACAGTAACCCCAGTGGTGCCAGTGCAATCTAAGGACTCACTGCAGTGCAGCTAAAATTGGTGCCAGTGCACTCTCTGGACTCACTGCACTGTATCCCCAGTTGTGCCAGTGCACTCTCTGGACTCACTGCACTACATCCTCTTTGGTGCCAGTGCACTCTCTGGACTCACTGCAGTGCATCCACTGTGGTGCCAGTGCACTCTCAGGACTCACTGCACTGCATCCCCAGTGGTGCCAGTGCACTCTCTGGACTCATTGAAGTGTATCCCCAGTGGAGCCATTGCTCTCTGTGGACTCACTGCACTGCATCCCCAGTGGTGCCAGTGCACTCTCTGGACTCACTGCACTGCATCCCCAGTGGAGCCAGAGCACTCTCTGGACTCACTGCAGTGCATCCCCAGTGGTGACAGTGCACTCTCTGTAGTCACTGCGCTGCATCCCCAGTGGTGACAGTGCACTCTCTGGACTCACTGTGCTGCATCCCCAGTGGTGCCAGTGCACTCTCTGGACTCACTGCACTGCATCCCCAGTGGTGCCAGTGCACTCTCTGGACTCACTGCAGTGCAGCCCCTGAGGTGCCAGTGTACTCTCTGGACTCACTGCACTGCATCCCCATTGGTGCCAGTGCAGTCTCTGGAGTCACTGCAGTGCATCCCCAGTGGTGCCAGTGCACTCTCTGGACTCACTGCACTGCATCACCAGTGCTGACAGTGCACTCTCTGGACTCACTGCACTGCATCCCCAGTGGTGCCAGTGTACTCTCTGGTCTCAGTGCACTGCTTCCCCAGTGGTGCCACTGCACTCTCTGGACTCACTGCACTGCATCCCCAGTGGTGCCAGTGCACTCTCTGGACTCACTGCACTGCATCCCCAGTGGTGCCAGTGCACTCTCTGGAATCACTGCAGTGCATCCCCAGTAGTGCCAGTGCACTCTCTGCACTCACTGCACTGCATCCCCAGTGGTGCCAGTGCACTCTCTGGACTCACTGCACTGCATCCCCAGTGGTGCCAGTGCATTCTCTGGACTCACTGCAGTGCAGCCCCATTGGTGCCAGTGCAGTCTCTGGAGTCACTGCAGTGCATCCCCAGTGGTGCCAGTGCACTCTCTGGACTCACTGCACTGCATCACCAGTGCTGACAGTGCACTCTCTGGACTCACTGCACTGCATCCCCAGTGGTGCCAGTGTACTCTCTGGTCTCAGTGCACTGCTTCTCCAGTGGTGCCACTGCACTCTCTGGACTCACTGCACTGCATCCCCAGTGCTGCCAGTGCACTCTCTGGACTCACTGCAGTGCATCCCCTTTTGTGCCAGTGCACTCTCTGGACTCACTGCACTGCATCCCCAGTGGTGCCAGTGCACTCTCTAGAGTCACTGCACTGCATCCCCAGTGGTGCCAGTGCATTCTCTGGACTCACTGCAGTGCATCCCCATTGGTGCCAGTGCAGTCTCTGGAGTCACTGCAGTGCATCCCCAGTGGTGCCAGTGCACTCTCTGGACTCACTGCACTGCATCACCAGTGCTGACAGTGCACTCTCTGGACTCACTGCACTGCATCCCCAGTGGTGCCAGTGTACTCTCTGGTCTCAGTGCACTGCTTCTCCAGTGGTGCCACTGCACTCTCTGGACTCACTGCACTGCATCCCCAGTGGTGCCAGTGCACTCTCTGGTCTCACTGCACTGCATCCCCAGTGGTGCCAGTGCACTCTCTGGACTCACTGTAGTGCATCCCCAGTGGTGCCAGTGCACTCTCTGGACTCACTGCACTGCATCCCCAGTGGTGCCAGTGCACTCTCTGGACTCACTGCAGTGCATCCCTTTTGGTGCCTTTGCACTCTCAGGACTCACTGCACTGCATCCCCAGTGGTGCCAGTGCACTCTCTGGAGTCACAGCACTGCATCCCCAGTGGTGCCAGTGCACTCTCTGGACTCACTGCATTGCATCCCCAGTGGTGCCACTGTAGTCTCTGGACTCACAGCAGTGCATCCCCAGTGGTGCCAGTGCAACTACTGGACTCACTGCAGTGTAGCTCAGTGGTGCCAGAGCACTCTCTGGACTCACTGCACTGCATCCCCAGTGGTGCCAGTGCACTCTCTGGACTCACTGCACTGCATCCCCAGTGGTGCCAGTGCACTGTCTGGACTCACTGCAATGTATCGCCATTGGAGCCGGTGCACTCTCTGGAATCACTAAACTGCATCCCCAGTGGTGCCAGAGAACACTCTGTTCTCACTGCAGTGCATCCCCAGTGGTGCCAGGGCACTCTCTGGACTCACAGCACTGCATCCCCATTGGGGCCAGTGTACTCTCTGGACTCACTGCACTGCAACACCAGCGGTGCCAGTGCACTCTCTGGACTCACTTCAGTGCATCCCCAGTGGTGCCAGTGCACTTTCTGGAGTCACTGCAGTGCATCCCCAGTTGTTCCATTGCACTCTCTGGACTCACTGCATTGGATCCCCAGTGGTGTCAGTGCACTCTCTGGACTCAGTGCAGTGCATCCCCAGTGGTGCCAGTGCACTCTCTGGACTGTGTGCACTGCATCCCCAATGGTGCCAGTGCACTCTATGTAGTCACTGTACTGCGTCCCCATTGCTGCCAGTGCACTCTCTGGACTCACTGCAGTGTATCCCAGTGGTGCCTCTGCACTCTCTGGACTCACTGCAGTGCATCCCCAGTGGTGCCAGTGCACCCTCTGGACTCGCTGCAGTGCATTCCCAGTGGTGTCAGTGCACTCTCTGGACTCACTGCAGTGAATCTCCCTTGGTGCCAGTGCACTCTCTGGACTCACTGCACTGCATCCCCAGTGGTGCCAGTTCACTCTCTGGACTCACTGAACTGCATCCCCAGTGGTGCCAGGGCACTCTGTGGACTCACTGCACTGCATCCCCAGTGGTGCCTGTGAAGTTTCTGGACTCACTGCAGTGCAACCCCAGTGGTGCCAATGTAGTCTCTGGACTCAAGGCACAGTAACCCCAGTGGTGCCAGTGCAATCTAAGGACTCACAGCAGTGCAGCTAAAATTGGTGCCAGTGCACTCTCTGGACTCACTGCACTGCATCCCCAGTTGTGCCTTTGCACTCTCTGGACTCACTGCACTACATCCTCTTTGGTGCCAGTGCACTCTCTGGACTCACTGCAGTGCATCCACTGTGGTGCCAGTGCACTCTCAGGACTCACTGCACTGCATCCCCAGTGGTGCCAGTGCACTCTCTGTACTCATTGAAGTGCATCCCCAGTGGAGCCATTGCTCTCTGTGGACTCACTGTACTGCATCCCCAGTGGTGCCAGTGCACTCTCTGGACTCACTGCAGTGCATCCCCAGTGGTGACAGTGCACTCTCTGTAGTCACTGCGCTGCATCCCCAGTGGTGACAGTGCACTCTCTGGACTCACTGTGCTGCATCCCCAGTGGTGCCAGTGCACTCTCTGGACTGACTGCAGTGTAACCCCTGCGGTGCCTGTGCACTCTGTGCTCTCAGTGCAATGCATCCCCAGTGGTGCCAGAGCTCTCTCTGGACTCAATGCACTGCATCCCCTGTGGTGCCAGTACACTCTCTGGACTCACTGCAGTGCATCCCCTGTGGTGCCATTGCACTCTCAGGACTCACTGCACTGCATCCCCAGTGGTGCCAGTGCACTCTCTGGTCTCACTGCACTGCATCCCCATTGCTGACAGTGCCCTCTCTGGACTCACTGCACTGCATTCCCAGTGGTGCCAGTGCACTCTCTGGACTCACTGTAGTGCATCCCCAGTGGTGCCAGGGCACTCTCTGCAGACAATGCAGTGCATCCCCAAAGGTGACAGTGCACTCTCTGCACTCACTGTACTGCTCGAGCCGCGGCAGCCGCTCCAGCCGCGTTAGCCCCTCCAGCCGCGGCAGCCCCTCCATCCGCGCCATACGCGGCAGCCGCTCCAGGCGCTCCAGCCGCGGCTGCCGCTCCAGCCGTGGCAGCCGCTCCACTCGGTAGCGGCTTTCGCGGCTGCCGCGGCTGGAGCGTCTGCCGCGGCTGCCGCGGCTGGAGCGGCTGCGGCGGCTGGAGCGTCTAGAGCGTCTGCCGCGGCTGGAGGGGCTACCGCGTCTGGAGCGGCTGAGGCGGCTGGAGCGGATGCCGCGGCTGGAGCAGTGCAGTGAGTCCAGAGAGTCAACAGGCACCAGTGAGGATGCAGTACAGTGAGTCCAGAGAGTGCACTGGCACCACAGGGGATGCAATGCAGTTACTCCAGAGAGTGCACTGGAACCATTGGGGATGCAGTTCAGTGAGTCCAGAGAGTGCAATGGCACCACAGGGGATTCAGAGACATTCTCACGCAGTGAGATCCCCAGTAGTGCCAGTGCACTCTCTGGACTCACAGCAGTGCATCCCCAGTGGTGCCAGTGCACTCTCTGTAGTCACTGTGCTGCATCCCCAGTGGTGACAGTGCACTCTCTGGACTCACTGCACTGCATCCCCAAGGTGCCAGTGCACTCTCTGGACTCACTGCAGTGCATCCCCAGTGGTGCCAGTGCACTCTCTGGACTCACTGCAGTGCATCCCCAGTGGTGCCAGTGCACTCTCTGGACTCACTGCACTTCATCCCCAGTGGTGCCAGTGCACTCTCTGGACTCACTGCATTGCATCCCCAGTGGTGCCAGAGCACTCTCTGGACTCACTGCACTGCATCCCCAGTGGTGTCACTGCACTCTCTGGACTCACTGCACTGCATCACCATTGGTGCCAGGGCACTCTCCAGACTCACTGCAGTGCATCCGCAGTGGTGCCAGTGCACTCTTTCGAGTCACGGCAGTGCATCCCCAGTGGTGCCAGTGCACTCTCTGGACTCACTGCACTGCATCCCCAGTGGTGCCAGTGCACTCTCTGGAATCAATGCACTGCATCCCCAGTGGTGCCAGTGCACTCTCTGGAGTCACTGCACTGCATCCCCAGTGCTGCCAGTGCACTCTCTGGACTCACTGCAGTGCATCCCCAGTGGTGCCAGTGCACTCTCTGGACTCACTGCACTGCATCCCCAGTGGTGCCAGTGCACTCTCTGGACTCACTGCACTGCATCCCCAGTGGTGCCAGTGCACTCTCTGGACTCACTGCACTGCATCCCCAGTGGTGCCACTGCACTCTCTGGACTCACTGCACTGCATCACCATTGGTGCCAGGGCACTCTCCGGACTCACTGCAGTGCATCCGCAGTGGTGCCATTGCACTCTCTGGACTCACTGCAGTGCATCCCCAGTGGTGCCAGTGCACTCTCTGCACTCACTGCACTGCATCCCCAGTGTTCCCCGAGCACTGTCTGGACTCACTGCAGTGCATCCCCAGTGGTGCCAGTGCACTCTCTGGACTCACTGCACTGCATCCCCAGTGGTGCCAGTGCACTCTCTGGACTCACCGCACTGCATCCCCAGAGCTGACAGTGCACTCTCTGGACTCACTGCACTGCATCCCCAGTGGTGCCAGTGCACTCTCCGGACTCACTGCACTGCATCCCTAATGGTGCCAGTGCACTCTCTGGACTCACTGCAGTGCATCCCCAGTGGTTCCAGTGCACTCTCTGGACTCACTGCACTGCATCCCCAGTGGTGCCAGTGCACTCTCTGCACTCACTGCACTGCATCCCCGGTGTTCCCAGAGCACTCTCTGGACTCACCGAGGTGCATCCCCAGTGGTGCCAGTGCACTCTCTGGACTCACTGCAGTGCATCCCCAGTGGTGCCAGTGCACTCTCTGGACTCACTGCAGTGCAGCCCCTGAGGTGCCAGTGTGCTCTCTGGACTCACTGCATTGCATCCCCAGTGATGACAGTGCACTCTCTGGAATCACTGCAGTGCATCCCCGGTAGCGCCAGTGCACTCTCTGGACTCACTGCACTGCATCCCCAGTGGTGCCAGTGCACTCTCTGGACTCACTGCAGTGCATCCCCAGTGGTGCCAGTGCACTCTCTGGACTCACTGCACTGCATACCCTGTGGTGCCAGTACACTCTCTGGACTCACTGCAGTGCATCCCCAGTGGTGCCAGTGTACTCTCTGGACTCACTGCACTGCATCACCAGCGGTGCCAGTGCACTCTCTGGACTCACTGCAGTGCATCCCCAGTGGTGCCAGTGCACTTTCTGGAGTCACTGCAGTGCATCCCCTTTTGTGCCAGTGCACTCTCTGCACTCACTGCACTGCATCACCAGAAGTGCCAGTGCACTCTCTGGACTCAGTGCAGTGCATCCCCAGTGGTGCCAGTGCACTCTCTGGACTCACTGCACTGCTTCCCCACTGGTGCCAGTGCACTCTCTGGACTCACTGAACTGCATCCCCAGTGGTGCCAGTGCACTCTCTGGACTCACTGCAGTGCATCACCAGTGGTGCCAGTGCACTCTCTGGACTCACTGCACTGCATCCCCAGTGGTGCCAGTGCACTCTCTGGAATCACTGCACTGCATCCCCAGTGGTGCCACTGCACTCTCTGGACTCACTGCATTGCATCCCCAGTGGTGCCAGTGCACTCTCTGGACTCACTGCACTGCATCCCCAGTGGTGCCAGTGCACTCTCTGGACTCTCTGCAGTGCATCCCCAGTGGTGCCAGTGCACTCTCTGGACTCACTGTAGTGCAACCCCAGTGGTGCCAGTGCAGTCTCTTTACTCCCTGCAGTGCATCCCTAGTGGAGCCAGTGCACTCTCTGGGCTCACTGCACTGCTCCAGCCGCGGCATCCGCTCCAGCCGCCTCAGCCGCTCCAGCCGCGGTAGCCCCTCCAGTCGCGGGAGACGCTCTAGACGCTCCAGCCGCCGCAGCCGCTCCAGCCGCGGGAGCCGCTAAAGCCGCTACCGAGTGGAGCGGCTGCCACGGCTGGAGCGGCTGCCGCGGTTGGAGCGGCTGCCGCGGCTGGAGCGACTGGAGCGGCTGCCGCGGCTGGTGCTCCTGCAGCGGATGGAGCGGCTGCCGCGGCTGGACCGGCTGCCGCGGCTGCCGCGGCTGGACCGGCTGCCGAGGCTGGAGGGGCTACCGCGGCTGGAGCGGCTGCCGTGGCTCGAGCAGTGCAGTGAGTCCAGAGAGTGCACTGGCACCACTGGGGATGCAGTGAAGTGAGTTAAGAGAGTACACTGGCACCACTGTGGATGCACTGCAGTGAGTCCAGAGAGTGCACTGGCACCACTGGTGATGCAGTGCAATGAGTCCACAGAGCCACTGGCACCACTGGGGATGCAGTGCAGTGAGTCCTGAGAGTGCAATGGCACCACAGGGGATGCAGTGCAGTGAGTCCAGAGAGTGCACTGGCACCACAGGTGATCCAGTGCAATGAGTCCACAGAACCACTGGCACCACTGGGGATGCACTGCAGTGAGACCAGAGAGTGCACTGGCACCAATGGGGATGCAGTGCAGTGAGTCCTGAGAGTGCAATGGCACCACAGGGGATGCACTGCAGTGAGTCCAGAGAGTGCACTGTAAGCACTGGGGATGCAGTGCAGTGAGTCCAGAGAGTGCACTGGCACCACTAGGTATGCAGTGCAGTGAGTGCAGAGAGTGCACTGGCACCACAGGTGATCCAGTGCAATGAGTCCACAGAGCCACTGGCACCACTGGGGATGCACTGCAGTGAGACCAGAGAGTGCAATGGCACCACAGGGGATGCACTGCAGTGAGTCCAGAGAGTGCACTGGCAACTCTGAGGATGCACTGCAGTGAGTCCAGAGAGTGCACTGGCACCACTGGGGATGCAGTGCAGTGAGTCCAGAGAGGGCACTGGCACCACTGGCGATGCACCCCGGCAAGTCCAGAGAGTGCACTGGCACCACTGGGGATGCACTGCAGTGAGTCCGGAGAGTGCACTGGCACCACTGGGGATGCAGTACAGTGAGTCCAGAGAGTACACTGGCATCACTGGGGATGCAGTGCAGTGAGTAAAGAGAGTGCAGTGGCACCACTGGGGATGCACTGCAGTGAGTCCAGATAGTGCACTGGCACCACTGGGGATGCAATGCAGTGAGCTCAGAGAGTGCACTGGCACCACTGGGGATGCAGTGCGGTGTGTCCAGAGAGTGCACTGGCACCACTGGGGATGCACTGCAGTGAGTCCAGAGAGTGCACTGGCACCACTGGTGATGCAGTGCAATGAGTCCACAGAGCCACTGGCACCACTGGGGATGCAGTGCAGTGAGTCCACAGATTGCACTGGCACCACTGGGGATGCACTGCAGTGAGTCCAGAGAGTGCACTGGCACCACTGGGTATGCACCCCGGTGAGTCCAGAGAGTGCACTGGCACCACTGGGGATGCACCCCGGCAAGTCCAGAGAGTGCACTGTCACCACTGGGGATGCAGTGCAGTGAGTCCAGAGAGTGCACTGGCACCAATAGGGACGCAGTGCAGTGAGTGCAGAGAGTGCACTGGCACCACTGGGGATGCAGTGCAGTGAGTCCAGAGAGTGCCCCGGCACCACTGGGGATGCACTGCAGTGACTCCAGAGAATGCACTGGCACCACTGGGGATGCACTGCAGTGACTCCAGATGTTAGCCTAGCAACCACATAATCACCAAGTGATTATATGAAGGTGCTTTATTCAGCGCTGGAAGCCGGGCAGGTGCCCAAATCTGGCTTCAAGTCCCGTTACTTCCCAGCCGTTATTTATACATACAATATTGCGTCAGGTATACATATTCTTTACAGGTTGCAACAGCAGCCTCGCTTTTCATTCTAATTAGCTCCCCTCCCCTTTGCACATGCGTGGCGCACTGTGGTGGTGGTCGTCCAGATGAAGTAAGGAGTCTTCCTCTCCGCTTAACTTCTCACCTTTCTTACTCGACGCGTGCTCCCTCCGTTTCTTGGTTCTGCTTCAAATCATTTCATCATTTCGAGGCCCTTATCCAAGGTCAGGTTGTACCTGTTCCCTCCCAAGGTTCCCCTTCAAAGACTCTTTTGATTGGTCAATGTACTCCCTAAGTATCCAGTATACATAGATTAATTGATAATGTAAGTACATTTGGCAATGCTTAATTATACTGTAGGTCCCATTACGTAAGAGACATTACATCCATTCGATTCTCCCCAACACTAACACAGAGACTGCACTGGCACCACTGGGGATGCAGTGCAGTGAGTCCAGAGAGGGCACTGGCACCACTGGGGATGCAGTGCAGTGAGTCCAGAGAGTGCACTGGCACCACTGGCGATGCACTGCAGTGAGTCCAGAGAGTGCACTGGCACCACCTGGGATGCAGTGCACTGAGTCCAGAGAGTGCACTGGCACCACTGGGGAAGCACTGCAGTGAGTCCAGAGAGTGCACTGGCACCACTGGGATGCAGTGCAGTGAGTCCAGAGAGTGCACTGGCACCACTGGGGATGCAGTGCAGTGAGTCCAGAGAGTGCACTGGCACCACTAGGATGCAGTGCAGTGAGTCCAGAGAGTGCACTGGCACCACTGGGATGCAGTGCAGTGAGTCGAGAGAGTGCACTGGCACCACTGGGGATGCAGTGCAGTGAGTCCAGAGAGTGCACTGGCACCACTGGGATGCAGTGCACTGAGTCCACAGAGTGCACTGGCACCTCAGGGGATACACTGCAGTGAGTCCAGAGAGTGCACTGGCACCACTGGGGATGCAGTGCCGTGAGTGCAGAGAGTGCACTGGCACCGCTGCGGTTGCACCCCGGTGTTTTCAGAGAGTGCAGTGGCACCACTGGGGATGCAGTGCAGTGAGTCCAGAGAGTGCACTGTCACCACTGGGGATGCAGTGCAGTGAGTCCAGAGAGTGCACTGGCACCACTGGGGATGCAGTGCAGTGAGTCCAGAGAGTGCACTGGCACCTTCGGGATGCAGTTCAGTGAGTCCAGAGAGTGCACTGGCACAACTGGGGATGCAGTGCAGTGAGTCCAGAGACTACACTGGCACCACTGGAAATGCACTGCAGTGAGTCCAGAGAGTGCACTGGCACCACTGGGGATGCAGTGCAGTGAGTCCAGAGAGTGCACTGGCACCACTGGGGATGCAGTGCAGTGAGTTAAGAGAGTACACTGGCGCCACTGTGGATGCACTGCAGTGAGTCCAGAGAGTGCACTGGCACTACTGGTGATGCAGTGCAATGAGTCCAGAGAGCCACTGGCACCACTGGGGATGCAGTTCATTTAGTCCAGAGAGTGAACTGGCACCACTGCGGATGCAGTGCACTGAGTCCAGAGAGGGCACTGTCATCAATGGGGATGCAGTGCAGTGAGTCCAGAGAGTGCACTGGCACCACTGGGGATGCACTGCAGTGAGTCCAGAGAGTGCACTGGCACCACTGCGGATGCACTGCAGTGAGTCCAGAGAGTGCACTGGCACCACTGGGGATGCAGTGCAGTGAGTCCAGAGAGTGCACTGGCACCACTGGGGATGCACTGCAGTGAGTCCAGAGAGTGCACTCGCACCACTGGTTTTGTAGTGCACTGAGTCCAGAGAGTGCACTGTCACCACTGGGGATGCAGTGCAATGAGTCCAGAGAGTGCACTGTCACCACTGGGGATGCAGTGCAGTGAGTCCAGAGAGTGCACTGGCACCTTCGGGATGCAGTTCAGTGAGTCCAGAGAGTGCACTGGCACCACAGGTGATGCAGTGCAGTGAGTTAAGAGAGTACACTGGCGCCACTGTGGATGCACTGCAGTGAGTCCAGAGAGTGCACTGCCACCACTGGTGATGCAGTGCAATGAGTCCAGAGAGCCACTGGCACCACTGGGGATGGAGTGCATTTAGTCCAGAGAGTGAACTGGCACCACTGCGGATGCAGTGCACTGAGTCCAGAGAGGGCACTGTCATCAATGGGGATTAAGTGCAGTGAGTCCAGAGAGTGCACTGGCTCCACTGGGGATGCAGTGCAGTGAGTCCAGAGAGTGCACTGGCACCACTGGGGATGCAGTACAGTGAGTCCAGAGAGTGCCCTGGCACCACTGGGAATGCAGTGAGTCCAGAGAGTTCACTGGCACCACTGGGGATGCACTGCAGTGAGTCCAGAGAGTGCACTGGCACCACTGGGGATGCACCCCGGCAAGTCCAGAGAGTGCACTCGCACCACAGGGGATGCACTGCAGTGAGTCCAGAGAGTGCACTGGCACCACTGGGGATGCAGTGCAGTGAGTGCAGAGAGTGCACTGGCACCACTGGGGATGCACTGCAGTGAGTCCAGAGAGTGCACTGGCACCACTGGGGATGCAGTGCAGTGAGTCCAGAGAGTGCAGTGGCACCACTGGGGATGCAGTGCAGTGAGTCCAGAGAGTGCACTGGCACAACTGGGGATGCAGTGCAGTGAGTCCAGAGAGTGCACTGGCACCACTGGGATGCAGTGCAGTGAGTCCAGAGAGTGCACTGGCACCACTGGGGATGCAGTGCAGTGAGTCCAGAGAGTGCACTGGCACCACTAGGATGCAGTGCAGTGAGTCCAGAGAGTGCACTGGCACCACTGGGGATGCAGTGCAGTGAGTCCAGAGAGTGCACTGGCACCACTGGGATGCAGTGCACTGAGTCCACAGAGTGCACTGGCACCACAGGGGATACACTGCACTGAGTCCAGAGAGTGCACTGGCACCACTGGGGATGCAGTGCCGTGAGTGCAGAGAGTGCACTGGCACCGCTGCGGATGCACCCCGGTGTTTTCAGAGAGTGCAGTGGCACCACTGGGGATGCAGTGCAGTGAGTCCAGAGAGTGCACTGTCACCACTGGGGATGCAGTGCAGTGAGTCCAGAGAGTGCACTGGCACCACTGGGGATGCAGTGCAGTAAGTCCAGAGAGTGCACTGGCACCTTCGGGATGCAGTTCAGTGAGTCCAGAGAGTGTACTGGCACAACTGGGGATGCAGTGCAGTGAGTCCAGAGACTACACTGGCACCACTGGAAATGCACTGCAGTGAGTCCAGAGAGTGCACTGGCACCACTGGGGATGCAGTGCAGTGAGTCCAGAGAGTGCACTGGCACCACTGGTGATGCAGTGCAGTGAGTTAAGAGAGTACACTGGCGCCACTGTGGATGCACTGCAGTGAGTCCAGAGACTGCACTGGCACTACTGGTGATGCAGTGCAATGAGTCCAGAGAGCCACTGGCACCACTGGGGATGCAGTTCATTTAGTCCAGAGAGTGAACTGGCACCACTGCGGATGCAGTGCACTGAGTCCAGAGAGGGCACTGTCATCAATGGGGATGCAGTGCAGTGAGTCCAGAGAGTGCACTGGCACCACTGGGGATGCACTGCAGTGAGTCCAGAGAGTGCACTGGCACCACTGCGGATGCACTGCAGTGAGTCCAGAGAGTGCACTGGCACCACTGGGGATGCAGTGCAGTGAGTCCAGAGAGTGCACGGGCACCACTGGGGATGCACTGCAGTGAGTCCAGAGAGTGCACTCGCACCACTGATTTTGTAGTGCACTGAGTCCACAGAGGGCACTGGCACCACTGGGGATGCAGTGTAGTGAGTCCAGAGAGTACAGTGGCACCACTGGGGATGCAGTGCAGTGAGTCCAAAGAGTGCACTGGCACCATTGGGGATGCAGTGCAGTGAGTCCAGAGACTTCACAGGCACCACTGGGGATGCAGTGCAGTGAGTCCAGAGAGTGCCCTGGCACCACTGGGAATGCAGTGAGTCCAGAGAGTGCACTGGCACCACTGGGGAAGCACTGCAGTGAGTCCAGAGAGTGCACTGGCACCACTGGGGATGCAGTGCAGCTGAGTCCAGAGAGTGCACTGGCACCACTGGGGATGCAGAGCAGTGAGTCCAGAGAGTGCACTGGCACCACTGGGGTTGCACTGCAGTGAGTGCAGAGAGTGCACTGGCACCACTGGGGATGCAGTGCAGTGAGTCCAGAGACTGCACTGGCACCACTGGGGATGCAGTGCAGTAAGTCCAGAGAGTGCACTGGCACCACTGGGGATGCAGTGCAGTGTGTAAAGATAGTGCACTGGCACCACTGTGGATGCAGTGCAGTGAGTCCAGAGAGTGCACTGGCACCACTGGGGATGCAGTGCAGTGAGTCCAGAGAGTGCACTGGCACCACTGGGGATGCACTGCAGTGAGTCTAGAGAGGGCACTGGCACCACTGGGGATGCACTGCAGTGAGTCCAGAGAGTGCACTGGCACCATTGGGATGCAGTGCAGTGAGTCCAGAGAGTGCACTGGCACCACTGGGGATGCACTGCAGTGAGTCCGGAGAGTGCACTGGCACCACTGGGGATGCAGTGCACTGAGTCCACAGAGTGCACTGGCACCACAGGGGATACACTGCAGTGAGTCCAGAGAGTGCACTGGCACCACTGGGGATGCAGTGCCGTGAGTGCAGAGAGTGCACTGGCACCGCTGCGGTTGCACCCCAGTGTTTTCAGAGAGTGCAGTGGCACCACTGGGGATGCAGTGCAGTGAGTCCAGAGAGTGCACTGGCACCACTGGGGATGCAGTGCAGTGAGTCCAGAGAGTGCACTGGCACCACTGCGGATGCACTGCAGTGAGTCCAGAGAGTGCACTGACACCTTGGGGATGCAGTTCAGTGAGTCCAGAGAGTGCACTGGCACAACTGGGGATGCAGTGCAGTGAGTCCAGAGACTACACTGGCACCACTGGAAATGCACTGCAGTGAGTCCAGAGAGTGCACTGGCACCACTGGGGATGCAGTGCAGTGAGTCCAGAGAGTGCACTGGCACCACTGGTGATGCAGTGCAGTGAGTTAAGAGAGTACACTGGCGCCACTGTGGATGCACTGCAGTGAGTCCAGAGACTGCACTGGCACTACTGGTGATGCAGTGCAATGAGTCCAGAGAGCCACTGGCACCACTGGGGATGCAGTTCATTTAGTCCAGAGAGTGAACTGGCACCACTGCGGATGCAGTGCACTGAGTCCAGAGAGGGCACTGTCATCAATGGGGATGCAGTGCAGTGAGTCCAGAGAGTGCACTGGCACCACTGGGGATGCACTGCAGTGAGTCCAGAGAGTGCACTGGCACCACTGCGGATGCACTGCAGTGAGTCCAGAGAGTGCACTGGCACCACTGGGGATGCAGTGCAGTGAGTTAAGAGAGTACACTGGCGCCACTGTGGATGCACTGCAGTGAGTCCAGAGACTGCACTGGCACTACTGGTGATGCAGTGCAATGAGTCCAGAGAGCCACTGGCACCACTGGGGATGCAGTTCATTTAGTCCAGAGAGTGAACTGGCACCACTGCGGATGCAGTGCACTGAGTCCAGAGAGGGCACTGTCATCAATGGGGATGCAGTGCAGTGACTCCAGAGAGTGCACTGGCACCACTGGGGATGCACTGCAGTGAGTCCAGAGAGTGCACTGGCACCACTGCGGATGCACTGCAGTGAGTCCAGAGAGTGCACTGGCACCACTGGGGATGCAGTGCAGTGAGTCCAGAGAGTGCACGGGCACCACTGGGGATGCACTGC
Source organism: Anser brachyrhynchus (assembly GCF_964034855.1). Classification (NCBI taxonomy): domain Eukaryota; kingdom Metazoa; phylum Chordata; class Aves; order Anseriformes; family Anatidae; genus Anser; species Anser brachyrhynchus. The sequence goes on from NW_027663925.1 coordinate 1,314,541, forward strand.
AGTGAGTCCAGAGAGTGCACTCGCACCACTGGTTTTGTAGTGCACTGAGTCCACAGAGTGCACTGGCACCACTGGGGATGCAGTGCAGTGAGTCTAGAGAGGGCACTGGCACCACTGGGGATGCACTGCAGTGAGTCCAGAGAGTGCACTGGCACCATTGGGATGCAGTGCAGTGAGTCCAGAGAGTGCACTGGCACCACTGGGGATGCACTGCAGTGAGTCCGGAGAGTGCACTGGCACCACTGGGGATGCAGTGCACTGAGTCCACAGAGTGCACTGGCACCACAGGGGATACACTGCAGTGAGTCCAGAGAGTGCACTGGCACCACTGGGGATGCAGTGCCGTGAGTGCAGAGAGTGCACTGGCACCGCTGCGGTTGCACCCCAGTGTTTTCAGAGAGTGCAGTGGCACCACTGGGGATGCAGTGCAGTGAGTCCAGAGAGTGCACTGGCACCACTGGGGATGCAGTGCAGTGAGTCCAGAGAGTGCACTGGCACCACTGCGGATGCACTGCAGTGAGTCCAGAGAGTGCACTGACACCTTGGGGATGCAGTTCAGTGAGTCCAGAGAGTGCACTGGCACAACTGGGGATGCAGTGCAGTGAGTCCAGAGACTACACTGGCACCACTGGAAATGCACTGCAGTGAGTCCAGAGAGTGCACTGGCACCACTGGGGATGCAGTGCAGTGAGTCCAGAGAGTGCACTGGCACCACTGGTGATGCAGTGCAGTGAGTTAAGAGAGTACACTGGCGCCACTGTGGATGCACTGCAGTGAGTCCAGAGACTGCACTGGCACTACTGGTGATGCAGTGCAATGAGTCCAGAGAGCCACTGGCACCACTGGGGATGCAGTTCATTTAGTCCAGAGAGTGAACTGGCACCACTGCGGATGCAGTGCACTGAGTCCAGAGAGGGCACTGTCATCAATGGGGATGCAGTGCAGTGAGTCCAGAGAGTGCACTGGCACCACTGGAGATGCACTGCAGTGAGTCCAGAGAGTGCACTGGCACCACTGCGGATGCACTGCAGTGAGTCCAGAGAGTGCACTGGCACCACTGGGGATGCAGTGCAGTGAGTTAAGAGAGTACACTGGCGCCACTGTGGATGCACTGCAGTGAGTCCAGAGACTGCACTGGCACTACTAGTGATGCAGTGCAATGAGTCCAGAGAGCCACTGGCACCACTGGGGATGCAGTTCATTTAGTCCAGAGAGTGAACTGGCACCACTGCGGATGCAGTGCACTGAGTCCAGAGAGGGCACTGTCATCAATGGGGATGCAGTGCAGTGAGTCCAGAGAGTGCACTGGCACCACTGGGGATGCACTGCAGTGAGTCCAGAGAGTGCACTGGCACCACTGCGGATGCACTGCAGTGAGTCCAGAGAGTGCACTGGCACCACTGGGGATGCAGTGCAGTGAGTCCAGAGAGTGCACGGGCACCACTGGGGATGCACTGCAGTGAGTCCAGAGAGTGCACTCGCACCACTGGTTTTGTAGTGCACTGAGTCCACAGAGGGCACTGGCACCACTGGGGATGCAGTGTAGTGAGTCCAGAGAGTACAGTGGCACCACTGGGGATGCAGTGCAGTGAGTCCAAAGAGTGCACTGGCACCATTGGGGATGCAGTGCAGTGAGTCCAGAGACTTCACAGGCACCACTGGGGATGCAGTGCAGTGAGTCCAGAGAGTGCCCTGGCACCACTGGGAATGCAGTGAGTCCAGAGAGTGCACTGGCACCACTGGGGAAGCACTGCAGTGAGTCCAGAGAGTGCACTGGCACCACTGGGGATGCAGTGCAGTTGAGTCCAGAGAGTGCACTGGCACCACTGGGGATGCAGAGCAGTGAGTCCAGAGAGTGCACTGGCACCACTGGGGTTGCACTGCAGTGAGTGCAGAGAGTGCACTGGCACCACTGGGGATGCAGTGCAGTGAGTTAAGAGAGTACACTGGCGCCACTGTGGATGCACTGCAGTGAGTCCAGAGACTGCACTGGCACTACTAGTGATGCAGTGCAATGAGTCCAGAGAGCCACTGGCACCACTGGGGATGCAGTTCATTTAGTCCAGAGAGTGAACTGGCACCACTGCGGATGCAGTGCACTGAGTCCAGAGAGGGCACTGTCATCAATGGGGATGCAGTGCAGTGAGTCCAGAGAGTGCACTGGCACCACTGGGGATGCACTGCAGTGAGTCCAGAGAGTGCACTGGCACCACTGCGGATGCACTGCAGTGAGTCCAGAGAGTGCACTGGCACCACTGGGGATGCAGTGCAGTGAGTCCAGAGAGTGCACGGGCACCACTGGGGATGCACTGCAGTGAGTCCAGAGAGTGCACTCGCACCACTGGTTTTGTAGTGCACTGAGTCCACAGAGGGCACTGGCACCACTGGGGATGCAGTGTAGTGAGTCCAGAGAGTACAGTGGCACCACTGGGGATGCAGTGCAGTGAGTCCAAAGAGTGCACTGGCACCATTGGGGATGCAGTGCAGTGAGTCCAGAGACTTCACAGGCACCACTGGGGATGCAGTGCAGTGAGTCCAGAGAGTGCCCTGGCACCACTGGGAATGCAGTGAGTCCAGAGAGTGCACTGGCACCACTGGGGAAGCACTGCAGTGAGTCCAGAGAGTGCACTGGCACCACTGGGGATGCAGTGCAGTTGAGTCCAGAGAGTGCACTGGCACCACTGGGGATGCAGAGCAGTGAGTCCAGAGAGTGCACTGGCACCACTGGGGTTGCACTGCAGTGAGTGCAGAGAGTGCACTGGCACCACTGGGGATGCAGTGCAGTGAGTCCAGAGACTGCACTGGCACCACTGGGGATGCAGTGCAGTGAGTCCAGAGAGTGCACTGGCACCACTGGGGATGCAGTGCAGTGAGTCCAGAGAGTGCACTGGCACCACTGGGGATGCAGTGCAGTGTGTAAAGATAGTGCACTGGCACCACTGTGGATGCAGTGCAGTGAGTCCAGAGAGTGCACTGGCACCACTGGGGATGCAGTGCAGTGAGTCCAGAGAGTGCACTGGCACCACTGGGGATGCAGTGCAGTGAGTCCAGAGAGTGCACTGGCACCACTGGGGATGCACTGCAGTGAGTCTAGAGAGGGCACTGGCACCACTGGGGATGCACTGCAGTGAGTCCAGAGAGTGCACTGGCACCATTGGGATGCAGTGCAGTGAGTCCAGAGAGTGCACTGGCACCACTGGGGATGCACTGCAGTGAGTCCGGAGAGTGCACTGGCACCACTGGGGATGCAGTGCACTGAGTCCACAGAGTGCACTGGCACCACAGGGGATACACTGCAGTGAGTCCAGAGAGTGCACTGGCACCACTGGGGATGCAGTGCCGTGAGTGCAGAGAGTGCACTGGCACCGCTGCGGTTGCACCCCAGTGTTTTCAGAGAGTGCAGTGGCACCACTGGGGATGCAGTGCAGTGAGTCCAGAGAGTGCACTGGCACCACTGGGGATGCAGTGCAGTGAGTCCAGAGAGTGCACTGGCACCACTGCGGATGCACTGCAGTGAGTCCAGAGAGTGCACTGACACCTTGGGGATGCAGTTCAGTGAGTGCAGAGAGTGCACTGGCACCACTGGGGATGCAGTGCAGTGAGTCCACAGAGTGCACTGGCACCACTGGTGATGCAGTGCAGTGAGTGCAGAGAGTGCACTGGCACCACTGGGGATGCAGTGCCGTGAGTCCAGAGAGTACATTGGCACCACTGGGGATGCACTGCAATGAGTCCAGAGAGTGCACTGGCACCAATGGTAACGCAGAGCAGTGAGTCGAGAGAGTGCACTCGCACCACAGGGGATGCACTGCAGTGAGTCCAGAGAGTGCACTAGCACCACTGGGGATGCAGTGCAGTGAGTCCAGAGAGTGCACTGGCACCACTGGGGATGCAGTGCCGTGAGTCCAGAGAGTGCACTGGCACCACTGGGGATGTAGTGCAGTGAGTCCACAGAGGGCACTGGCACCACAGGGGATGCAGTGTAGTGAGTCCAGAGAGTACAGTGGCACCACAGGGGATGCAGTGCAGTGAGTCCAGAGAGTGCCCTGGCACCACTGGGGATGCACTGCAGTGAGTCCAGAGAGTGCACTGGCACCACTGGGGATGCAATGCAGTGAGTCCAGAGAGTGCACTGGCACCACTGGGGATGAAGTGCAGTGAGTCCAGAGAGTGCACTGGCACCACTGGGGATGCAGTGCAGTGAGTCCAAAGAGTGCACTGGCACCACTGGGGATGCAGTGCAGTGAGTCCAGAGAGTGCCCTGGCACCACTGGGAATGCAGTCAGTCTAGAGAGTGCACTGGCACCACTGGGGAAGCACTGCAGTGAGTCCAGAGAGTGCACTGGCATCACTGGGGATGCAGTGCAGTTGAGTCCAGAGAGTGCACTGGCACCACTGGGGATGCAGTGCAGTGAGTCCAGAGAGTGCACTGGCACCACTGGGGTTGCACTGCAGTGAGTACAGAGAGTGCACTGGCACGACTGGGGATGCAGTGCAGTGAGTCTAGAGAGTGCACTGGCACCACAGGGGATGCAGTGCCGTGAGTCCAGAGAGTGCATTGGCACCACTGGGGATGCACTGCAATGAGTCCAGAGAGTGCACTGGCACCAATGGTAACGCAGAGCAGTGAGTCGAGAGAGTGCACTCGCACCACTGGGGATGCAGTGCAGTGAGTCCAGAGAGTGCACTAGCACCACTGGGGATGCACTGCAGTGAGTCCAGAGTGTGCACTGGCACCACTGGGGATGCAGTGCAGTGAGTCCAGAGAGTGCACTGGCACCACTGGGGATGCAGTGCCGTGAGTCCAGAGAGTGCACTGGCACCACTGGGGATGTAGTGCAGTGAGTCCACAGAGGGCACTGGCACCACAGGTGATGCAGTGTAGTGAGTCCAGAGAGTACAGTGGCACCACAGGGGATGCAGTGCAGTGAGTCCAGAGAGTGCACTGGCACCACTGGGGATGCAGTGCAGTGAGTCCAGAGAGCCACTGGCACCACTGGGGATGCAGTGCAGTGAGTCCAGAGAGTGCACTGGCACCACTGGGGTTGCACTGCAGTGAGTGCAGAGAGTGCACTGGCACCACTGGGGATGCAGTGCAGTGAGTCCAGAGAGTGCACTGGCACCACTGGGGATGCAGTGCAGTGAGTCCAGAGAGTGCACTGGCACCACAGGGGATGCAGTGCCGTGAGTCCAGAGAGTGCACTGGCACCACTGGGGTTGCACTGCAGTGAGTCCAGAGAGTGCACTGGCACGACTGGGGATGCAGTGCAGTGAGTCTAGAGAGTGCACTGGCACCACAGGGGATGCAGTGCCGTGAGTCCAGAGAGTGCATTGGCACCACTGGGGATGCACTGCAATGAGTCCAGAGAGTGCACTGGCACCAATGGTAACGCAGAGCAGTGAGTCGAGAGAGTGCACTCGCACCACAGGGGATGCAGTGCAGTGAGTCCAGAGAGTGCACTAGCACCACTGGTGATGCACTGCACTGAGTCCAGAGTGTGCACTGGCACCACTGGGGATGCAGTGCAGTGAGTCCAGAGAGTGCACTGGCACCACTGGGGATGCAGTGCCGTGAGTCCAGAGAGTGCACTGGCACCACTGGAGATGTAGTACAGTGAGTCCACAGAGGGCACTGGCACCACAGGGGATGCAGTGCAGTGAGTCCAGAGAGTGCCATGGCACCACTGGGGATGAAGTGCAGTGAGTCCAGAGAGTGCACTGGCACCACTGGTGATGCAGTGCAGTGAGTTAAGAGAGTACACTGGCGCCACTGTGGATGCACTGCAGTGAGTCCAGAGAGTGCATTGGCACCACTGGTGATGCAGTGCAATGAGTCCAGAGAGCCACTGGTACCACTGGGGATGCAGTGCATTTAGTCCAGAGAGTGAACTGGCACCACTGCGGATGCAGTACACTGAGTCCAGAGAGGGCACTGTCATCAATGGGGATGCAGTGCAGTGAGTCCAGAGAGTGCACTGGCACCACTGGAGATGCACTGCAGTGAGACCAGAGACTTCACAGGCACCACTGGGGACGCAGTGCAGTGAGTCCAGAGAGTGCACTGGCACCACTGGGGATGCAGTGCAGTGAGTGCAGAGAGTTCACTGGCACCACTGCAGATGCACTGCAGTGAGTCCAGAGAGTGCACTGGCACCACTGGGGATGCAGTGCAGTGAGTCCAGAGAGTGCACTGGCTCCACTGGCGATGCACTGCAGTGAGTCCAGAGAGTGCACTGGCACCACTGGTTTTGTAGTGCACTGAGTCCACAGAGGGCACTGGCACCACTGGGGATGCAGTGTAGTGAGTCCAGAGAGTACAGTGGCACCACTGGGGATGCAGTGCAGTGAGTCCAAAGAGTGCACTGGCACCATTGGGGATGCACTGCAGTGAGTCCAGAGACTTCACAGGCAACACTGGGGATGCAGTGCAGTGAGTCCAGAGAGTGCCCTGGCACCACTGGGAATGCAGTGAGTCCAGAGAGTGCACTGGCACCACTGGGGAAGCACTGCAGTGAGTCCAGAGAGTGCACTGGCACCACTGGGGATGCAGTGCAGTTGAGTCCAGAGAGTGCACTGGCACCACTGGGGATGCAGTGCAGTGAGTCCAGAGAGTGCACTGGCACCACTGGGGTTGCACTGCAGTGAGTGCAGAGAGTGCACTGTCACCACTGGGGATGCAGTGCAGTGAGTCCAGAGAGTGCACTGGCACCACTGGGGATGCACTGCAGTGAGTCCAGAGAGTGCACTGGCACCACTGGGGATGCAGTGCAGTGAGTAAAGAGAGTGCACTGGCACCACTGTGGATGCAGTGCAGTGAGTCCAGAGAGTGCACTGGCACCACTGGGGATGCAGTGCAGTGAGTAAAGAGAGTGCACTGGCACCACTGGGGATGCAGTGCAGTGAGTCCAGAGAGTGCACTGGCACCACTGGGGATGCAGTGCAGTGAGTCCAGAGAGTGCACTGGCACCACTAGGGATGCACTGCAGTGAGTCCAGAGAGTGCACTGGCACCACTGGGGATGCACTGCAGTGAGTCCAGAGAGTGCACTGGCACCATTGGGATGCAGTGCAGTGAGTCCAGAGAGTGCACTGGCACACCGGGGAAGCACTGCAGTGAGTCCGGAGAGTGCACTGGCACCACTGGGGATGCAGTGCACTGAGTCCACAGAGTGCACTGGCACCACAGGGGATACACTGCAGTGAGTCCAGAGAGTGCACTGGCACCCCTGGGGATGCAGTGCCGTGAGTGCAGAGAGTGCACTGGCACCGCTGCGGATGCACCCCGGTGTTTTCAGAGAGTGCAGTGGCACCACTGGGGATGCAGTGCAGTGAGTCCAGAGAGTTCACTGGCACCAAGGGGGATGCAGTGCAGTGAGTCCAGAGAGTGCACTGTGACCACTGGGGATGCAGTGCAGTGAGTCCAGAGAGTGCACTGGAACCAGTGCGGATGCACTGCAGTGAGTCCAGAGAGTGCACTGGCACCTTGGGGATGCAGTTCAGTGAGTCCAGAGAGTGCACTGGCACCACTGGGGATGCAGTGCAGTGAGTCCACAGAGTGCACTGGCACCAATGGTAACGCAGAGCAGTGAGTCGAGAGAGTGCACTCGCACCACAGGTGATGCAGTGCAGTGAGTCCAGAGAGTGCACTAGCACCACTGGGGATGCACTGCAGTGAGTCCAGAGTGTGCACTGGCACCACTGGGGATGCAGTGCAGTGAGTCCAGAGAGTGCACTGGCACCACTGGGGATGTAGTGCAGTGAGTCCACAGAGGGCACTGGCACCACAGGGGATGCAGTGTAGTGAGTCCAGAGAGAACAGTGGCACCACTGGGGATGCAGTGCAGTGAGTCCAAAGAGTGCACTAGCACCATTGGGTATGCACTGCAGTGAGTCCAGAGACTTCACAGGCACCACTGGGGATGCAGTGCAGTGAGTCCAGAGAGTGCCCTGGCACCACTGGGAATGCAATGAGTCCAGACAGTGCACTGGCACCACTGGGGATGCACTGCAGTGAGTCCAGAGAGTGCACTGGCACCACTGGGGATGCACTGCAGTGAGTCCAGAGAGTGCACTGGCACCACTGGGCATGCAGTGCAGTGAGTCCAGAGAGTGCACTGGCACCACTGGGGATGCAATGCAGTGAGTCCAGAGAGTGCACTGGCACCACTGGGGATGCACTGCAGTGAGTCCAGAGAGTGCACTGGCACCACTGGGTATGCAGTGCAGTGAGTCCAGAGAGTGCACTGGCACCACTGGGGATGCAGTGCAGTGAGTCCAGAGAGTGCACTGGCACCACTGGGGATGCAGTACAGTGAGTCCAGAGAGTGCACTGGCACCACTGGGGATGCAGTGCAGTGAGTAAAGAGAGTACAGTGGCACCACTGGGGATGCAGTGCAGTGAGTCCAGAGAGTGCCCTGGCACCACTGGGAATGCAGTGAGTCCAGAGAGTGCACTGGCACCACTGGGGATGCACTGCAGTGAGTCCAGAGAGTGCACTGGCACCACTGGGGATGCACCCCGGCAAGTCCAGAGTTTGCACTGGCACCACTGGGGATGCAGTGCAGTGAGTCCAGAGAGTGCACTGGCACCACTGGGGATGCACTGCAGTGAGTGCAGAGAGTGCACTGGCTCAAAAGGGGATGCACTGCAGTGAGTCCAGAGAGTGCACTGGCACCACTGGTGATGCAGTGCAATGAGTCCAGAGAGCCACTGGCACCACTGGGGATGCAGTGCACTGAGTCCAGAGAGTGCACTGGCACCACTGGGGATGCAGTACAGTGAGTCCAGAGAGTGCACTGGCACCACTGGGGATGCAGTGCAGTGAGTAAATAGAGTGCACTGGCACCACTGTGGATGCAGTGCAGTGAGTCCAGAGAGTGCACTGGCACCACTGGGGATGGACTGCAGTGAGTCCAGAGAGTGCACTGGCACCACTGGGGATGCAGTGCAGTGAGTCCAGAGAGTGCACTGGCACCACTGGGGTGCACTGCAGTGAGTCCAGAGAGTGCACTGGCACCACTGGGGATGCACTGCAGTGAGTCCAGAGATTGCACTGGCACCACTGGGATGCAGTGCACTGAGTCCACAGAGTGCACTGGCACCACAGGGGATACACTGCAGTGAGTCCAGAGAGTGCACTGGCACCACTGGGGATGCAGTGCCGTGAGTGCAGAGAGTGCACTGGCACCGCTGCGGTGGCACCTCGGTTTTTTCAGAGAGTGCAGTGGCACCACTGGGGATGCAGTGCAGTGAGTCCAGAGAGTGCACTGGCACCACGGGGGATGCAGTGCAGTGAGTCCAGAGAGTGCACTGTCACCACTGGGGATGCAGTGCAGTGAGTCCAGAGAGTGCACTGGCACCTTGGGGATACAGTTCAGTGAGTCCAGAGAGTGCACTGGCACCACTGGGGATGCAGTGCAGTGAGTCCACAGAGTACACTGGCACCACTGGTGATGCAGTGCAGTGAGTCCAGAGAGTGCACTGGCGCCACTGGGGATGCACTGCAGTGAGTCCAGAGAGTGCAGTGGCACCATTGGGGATGCAGTGCAGTGAGTCCAGAGAGTGCACTGGCACCACTGGTGATGCAGTGCAGTGAGTTAAGAGAGTACACTGTCGCCACTGTGGATGCAGTGCAGTGAGTCCAGAGAGTGCACTGGCACCACTGGTGATGCAGTGCAATGAGTCCAGAGAGCCACTGGCACCAATGGGGATGCAGTGCATTTAGTCCAGAGAGTGAACTGGCACCACTGGGGATGCAGTGCACTGAGTCCAGAGAGGGCACTGTCAGCAATGGGGATGCAGTGCAGTGAGTCCAGAGAGTGCACTGGCACCACTGGGGATGCAGTGCAGTGAGACCAGAGACTTCACAGGCACCACTGGGGATGCAGTGCAGTGAGTCCAGAGAGTGCACTGGCACCACTGGTGATGCAGTGCAGTGAGTTAAGAGAGTACACTGGCGCCACTGGGGATGCACTGCAGTGAGTCCAGAGAGTGCACTGGCACCACTGGTGATGCAGTGCAGTGAGTCCAGAGAGCCACTGGCACCACTGGGGATGCAGTGCACTGAGACCAGAGAGGGCACTGTCAGCAATGGGGATGCAGTGCAGTGAGTCCAGAGAGTGCACTGGCACCACGGGGGATGCAGTGCAGTGAGTCCAGAGACTACACTGGCACCACTGGAAATGCACTGCAGTGAGTCCAGAGAGTGCACTGGCACCACTGGGGATGCAGTGCAGTGAGTCCAGAGAGTGCAGTGGCACCATTGGGGATGCAGTGCAGTGAGTCCAGAGAGTGCACTGGCACCACTGGTGATGCAGTGCAGTGAGTTAAGAGAGTACACTGGCGCCACTGTGGATGCAGTGCAGTGAGTCCAGAGAGTGCACTGGCACCACTGGGGATGCACAGCAGTGAGTCCAGAGAGCCACTGGCACCACTGGGGATGCAGTGCATTTAGTCCAGAGAGTGAACTGGCACCACTGGGGATGCAGTGCACTGAGTCCAGAGAGGGCACTGTCAGCAATGGGGATGCAGTGCAGTGAGTGCAGAGAGTGCACTGGCACCACTGGGGATGCAGTGCAGTGAGTCCAGAGAGTGCACTGGCACCACTGGGGATGCACTGCAGTGAGTCCAGAGAGTGCACTGGCACCACTGGTTTTGTAGTGCACTGAGTCCAGAGAGGGCACTGGCACCACTGGGGATGCAGTGTAGTGAGTCCAGAGAGTACAGTGGCACCACTGGGGATGCAGTGCAGTGAGTCCAAAGAGTGCACTGGCACCATTGGGGATGCACTGCAGTGAGTCCAGAGACTTCACAGGCACCACTGGGGATGCAGTGCAGTGAGTCCAGAGAGTGCACTGGCACCACTGGGGAAGCACTGCATTGAGTCCAGAGAGTGCACTGGCACCACTGGGGATGCAGTGCAGTTGAGTCCAGAGAGTGCACTGGCACCACTGGGGATGCAGTGCAGTGAGTCCAGAGAGTGCACTGGCACCACTGGAGTTGCACTGCAGTGAGTGCAGAGAGTGCACTGTCACCACTGGGGATGCAGTGCAGTGAGTCCAGAGAGTGCACTGGCACCACTGGGGATGCAGTGCAGTGAGTCCAGAGAGTGCACTGGCACCACTGGGGATGCAGTGCAGTGAGTCCAGAGAGTGCACTGGCACCACTGGGGATGCACTGCAGTGAGTCCAGAGAGTGCACTGGCACCACTGGGGATGCAGTGCAGTGAGTAAAGAGAGTGCACTGGCACCACTGTGGATGCAGTGCAGTGAGTCCAGAGAGTGCACTGGCACCACTGGGGATGGACTGCAGTGAGTCCAGAGAGTGCACTGGCACCACTGGTGATGCAGTGCAGTGAGTCCAGAGAGTGCACTGGCACCACTAGGGATGCACTGCAGTGAGTCCAGAGAGTGCACTGGCACCACTGGGGATGCACTGCAGTGAGTCCAGAGAGTGCACTGGCACCATTGGGATGCAGTGCAGTGAGTCCAGAGAGTGCACTGGCACACCGGGGAAGCACTGCAGTGAGTCCGGAGAGTGCACTGGCACCACTGGGATGCAGTGCACTGAGTCCACAGAGTGCACTGGCACCACAGGGGATACACTGCAGTGAGTCCAGAGAGTGCACTGGCACCCCTGGGGATGCAGTGCCGTGAGTGCAGAGAGTGCACTGGCACCGCTGCGGTTGCACCCCGGTGTTTTCAGAGAGTGCAGTGGCACCACTGGGGATGCAGTGCAGTGAGTCCAGAGAGTGCACTGGCACCACGGGGGATGCAGTGCAGTGAGTCCAGAGAGTGCACTGGCACCACTGGGGATGCAGTGCAGTGAGTCCAGAGAGTGCACTGGAACCAGTGCGGATGCACTGCAGTGAGTCCAGAGAGTGCACTGGCACCTTGGGGATGCAGTTCAGTGAGTCCAGAGAGTGCACTGGCACCACTGGGGATGCAGTGCAGTGAGTCCACAGAGTGCACTGGCACCAATGGTAACGCAGAGCAGTGAGTCGAGAGAGTGCACTCGCACCACAGGGGATGCAGTGCAGTGAGTCCAGAGAGTGCACTAGCACCACTGGGGATGCACTGCAGTGAGTCCAGAGTGTGCACTGGCACCACTGGGGATGCAGTGCAGTGAGTCCAGAGAGTGCACTGGCACCACTGGGGATGTAGTGCAGTGAGTCCACAGAGGGCACTGGCACCACAGGGGATGCAGTGTAGTGAGTCCAGAGAGAACAGTGGCACCACTGGGGACGCAGTGCAGTGAGTCCAAAGAGTGCACTAGCACCATTGGGGATGCACTGCAGTGAGTCCAGAGACTTCACAGGCACCACTGGGGATGCAGTGCAGTGAGTCCAGAGAGTGCCCTGGCACCACTGGGAATGCAATGAGTCCAGACAGTGCACTGGCACCACTGGGGATGCACTGCAGTGAGTCCAGAGAGTGCACTGGCACCACTGGGGATGCACCCCGGCAAGTCCAGAGAGTGCACTGGCACCACTGGGGATGCAGTGCAGTGAGTCCAGAGAGTGCTCTGGCACCACTGGGGATGCACTGCAGTGAGTGCAGAGAGTGCACTGGCACCACTGGGGATGCACTGCAGTGAGTCCAGAGAGTGCACTGGCACCACTGGGTATGCAGTGCAGTGAGTCCAGAGAGTGCACTGGCACCACTGGGGATGCACTGCAGTGAGTCCAGAGAGTGCACTGGCACCACTGGGGATGCAGTACAGTGAGTCCAGAGAGTGCACTGGCACCACTGGGGATGCAGTGCAGTGAGTAAAGAGAGTACAGTGGCATCACTGGGGATGCAGTGCAGTGAGTCCAGAGAGTGCCCTGGCACCACTGGGAATGCAGTGAGTCCAGAGAGTGCACTGGTACCACTGGGGATGCACTGCAGTGAGTCCAGAGAGTGCACTGGCACCACTGGGGATGCACCCCGGCAAGTCCAGAGAGTGCACTGGCACCACTGGGGATGCAGTGCAGTGAGTCCAGAGAGTGCTCTGGCACTACTGGGGATGCACTGCAGTGAGTCCTGAGAGTGCACTGGCACCACTGGGGATGCACTGCAGTGAGTCCAGAGAGTGCACTGGCACCACTGGGTATGCAGTGCAGTGAGTCCAGAGAGTGCACTGGCACCACTGGGGATGCAGTGCAGTGAGTCCAGAGAGTGCACTAGCACCACTGGGGATGCAGTACAGTGAGTCCAGAGAGTGCACTGGCACCACTGGGGATGCAGTGCAGTGAGTAAAGAGAGTGCACTGGCACCACTGTGGATGCAGTGCAGTGAGTCCAGAGAGTGCAGTGGCACCACTGGGGATGGACTGCAGTGAGTCCAGAGAGTGCCCTGGCACCACTGGGGATGCAGTGCAGTGAGTCCAGAGAGTGCACTGGCACCACTGGGGATGCAGTGCATTGAGTCCAGAGAGTGCACTGGCACCACTGGGGATGCACTGCAGTGAGTCCAGAGAGTGCACTGGCACCACTGGGATGCAGTGCACTGAGTCCACAGAGTGCACTGGCACCACAGGGGATACACTGCAGTGAGTCCAGAGAGTGCACGGGCACCACTGGGGATGCAGTGCCGTGAGTGCAGAGAGTGCACTGGCACCGCTGCGGTTGCACCCCGGTGTTTTCAGAGAGTGCAGTGGCACCACTGGGGATGCAGTGCAGTGAGTCCAGAGAGTGCACTGGCACCACGGGGGATGCAGAGCAGTGAGTCCAGAGAGTGCACTGTCACCACTGGGGATGCAGTGCAGTGAGTCCAGAGAGTGCACTGGCACCACAGGGGATGCAGTGCAGTGAGTCCAGAGAGTGCACTGGCACCTTGGGGATGCAGTGCATTTAGTCCAGAGAGTGAACTGGCACCACGGGGGATGCAGTGCAGTGAGTCCAGAGACTACACTGGCACCACTGGAAATGCACTGCAGTGAGTCCAGAGAGTGCACTGGGACCACTGGGGATGCAGTGCAGTGAGTCCAGAGAGTGCAGTGGCACCATTGGGGATGCTGTGCAGTGAGTCCAGAGAGTGCACTGGCACCACTGGTGATGCAGTGCAGTGAGTTAAGAGAGTACACTGGCGCCACTGTGGATGCACTGCAGTGAGTTCAAAGAGTGCACTGGCACCACTGGTGATGCAGTGCAATGAGTCCAGAGAGCCACTGGCACCACTGGGGATGCAGTGCATTTAGTCCAGAGAGTGAACTGGCACCACTGGGGATGCAGTGCACTGAGTCCAGAGAGGGCACTGTCAGCAATGGGGATGCAGTGCAGTGAGTCCAGAGAGTGCACTGGCACCACTGGGGATGCAGTGCAGTGAGACCAGAGACTTCACAGGCACCACTGGGGATGCAGTGCAGTGAGTCCAGAGAGTGCACTGGCACCACTGGTGATGCAGTGCAGTGAGTTAAGAGAGTACACTGGCGCCACTGTGGATGCACTGCAGTGAGTTCAGAGAGTGCACTGGCACCACTGGTGATGCAGTGCAATGAGTCCAGAGAGCCACTGGCACCACTGGGGATGCAGTGCATTTAGTCCAGAGAGTGAACTGGCACCACTGGGGATGCAGTGCACTGAGTCCAGAGAGGGCACTGTCAGCAATGGGGATGCAGTGCAGTGAGTCCAGAGAGTGCACTGGCACCACTGGGGATGCAGTGCAGTGAGACCAGAGACTTCACAGGCACCACTGGGGATGCAGTGCAGTGAGTCCAGAGAGTGCACTGGCACCACTGGGGATGCAGTGCAGTGAGTGCAGAGAGTGCACTGGCTCAAAAGGGGATGCACTGCAGTGAGTCCAGAGAGTGCACTGGCACCACTGGGGATGCAGTGCAGTGAGTCCAGAGAGTGCACTGGCACCACTGGGGATGCACTGCAGTGAGTCCAGAGACTTCACAGGCACCACTGGGGATGCAGTGCAGTGAGTCCAGAGAGTGCCCTGGCACCACTGGGAATGCAATGAGTCCAGACAGTGCACTGGCACCACTGGGGATGCACTGCAGTGAGTCCAGAGAGTGCACTGGCACGACTGGGGATGCACCCCGGCAAGTCCAGAGAGTGCACTGGCACCACTGGGGATGCAGTGCAGTGAGTCCAGAGAGTGCACTGGCACCACTGGGGATGCACTGCAGTGAGTGCAGAGAGTGCACTGGCACCACTGGGGATGCACTGCAGTGAGTCCAGAGAGTGCACTGGCACCACTGGGTATGCAGTGCAGTGAGTCCAGAGAGTGCACTGGCACCACTGGGGATGCAGTACAGTGAGTCCAGAGAGTGCACTGGCACCACTGGGGATGCAGTACAGTGAGTCCAGAGAGTGCACTGGCACCACTGGGGATGCAGTGTAGTGAGTAAAGAGAGTACAGTGGCACCACTGGGGATGCAGTGCAGTGAGTCCAGAGAGTGCCCTGGCACCACTGGGGATGCAGTGAGTCCAGAGAGTGCACTGGCACCACTGGGGATGCACTGCAGTGAGTCCAGAGAGTGCACTGGCACCACTGGGGATGCAGTGCAGTGAGTCCAGAGAGTGCACTGGCACCACTGGGGATGCAGTGCAGTGAGTCCAGAGAGTGCACTGGCACCACTGGGGATGCACTGCAGTGAGTACAGAGAGTGCACTGGCACCACTGGGGATGCACTGCAGTGAGTGCAGAGAGTGCACTGGCACCACTGGGTATGCAGTGCAGTGAGTCCAGAGAGTGCACTGGCACCACTGGGGATGCAGTACAGTGAGTCCAGAGAGTGCACTGGCACCACTGGGGATGCAGTGCAGTGAGTAAAGAGAGTGCACTGGCACCACTGTGGATGCAGTGCAGTGAGTCCAGAGAGTGCACTGGCACCACTGGGGATGGACTGCAGTGAGTCCAGAGAGTGCACTGGCACCACTGGGGATGCAGTGCAGTGAGTCCAGAGAGTGCACTGGCACCACTGGGGATGCACTGCAGTGAGTCCAGAGAGTGCACTGGCACCACTGGGGATGCACTGAAGTGAGTCCAGAGAGTGCACTGGCACCACTGGGATGCAGTGCAGTGAGTCCAGAGAGTGCACTGGCACCACTGGGGATGCAGTGCAGTGAGTCCAGAGAGTGCACTGGCACCACTGGGGATGCAGTGCACTGAGTCCACAGAGTGCACTGGCACCACAGGGGATACACTGCAGTGAGTCCAGAGAGTACACTGGCACCACTGGGGATGCAGTGCCGTGAGTGCAGAGAGTGCACTGGCACCGCTGCGGTTGCACCCCGGTGTTTTCAGAGAGTGCAGTGGCACCACTGGGGATGCAGTGCAGTGAGTCCAGAGAGTGCACTGGCACCACGGGGGATGCAGAGCAGTGAGTCCAGAGAGTGCACTGTCACCACTGGGGATGGAGTGCAGTGAGTCCAGAGAGTGCACTGGCACGACTGGGGATGCAGTGCAGTGAGTCCAGAGAGTGCACTGGCACCTTGGGGATGCAGTTCAGTGAGTCCAGAGAGTGCACTGGCACCACAGGGGATGCAGTGCAGTGAGTCCAGAGAGTGCACTGGCACCACTGGGGATGCAGTGTAGTGAGACCAGAGACTTCACAGGCACCACTGGGGATGCAGTGCAGTGAGTCCAGAGAGTGCACTGGCACCACTGGTGATGCAGTGCAGTGAGTTAAGAGAGTACACTGGCGCCACTGGGGATGCACTGCAGTGAGTCCAGAGAGTGCACTGGCACCACTGGTGATGCAGTGCAATGAGTCCAGAGAGCCACTGGCACCACTGGGGATGCAGTGCACTGAGATCAGAGAGGGCACTGTCAGCAATGGGGATGCAGTGCAGTGAGTCCAGAGAGTGCACTGGCACCACTGGGGATGCAGTGCAGTGAGTCCAGAGACTACACTGGCACCACTGGGGATGCACTGCAGTGAGTCCAGAGAGTGCACTGGCACCACTGGGGATGCAGTGCAGTGAGTCCAGAGAGTGCAGTGGCACCATTGGGGATGCAGTGCAGTGAGTCCAGAGAGTGCACTGGCACCACTGGTGATGCAGTGCAGTGAGTTAAGAGAGTACACTGGCGCCACTGTGGATGCAGTGCAGTGAGTCCAGAGAGTGCACTGGCACCACTGGGGATGCAGTGCAATGAGTCCAGAGAGCCACTGGCACCACTGGGGATGCAGTGCATTTAGTCCAGAGGGTGAACTGGCACCACTGGGGATGCAGTGCACTGAGTCCAGAGAGGGCACTGTCAGCAATGGGGATGCAGTGCAGTGAGTGCAGAGAGTGCACTGGCACCACTGGGGATGCAGTGCAGTGAGTCCAGAGAGTGCACTGGCATCACTGGGGATGCACTGCAGTGAGTCCAGAGAGTGCACTGTCACCACTGGTTTTGTAGTGCACTGAGTCCAGAGAGGGCACTGGCACCACTGGGGATGCAGTGTAGTGAGTCCAGAGAGTACAGTGGCACCACTGGGGATGCAGTGCAGTGAGTCCAAAGAGTGCACTGGCACCATTGGGGATGCACTGCAGTGAGTCCAGAGACTTCACAGGCACCACTGGGGATGCAGTGCAGTGAGTCCAGAGAGTGCCCTGGCACCACTGGGAATGCAGTGAGTCCAGAGAGTGCACTGGCACCACTGGGGAAGCACTGCAGTGAGTCCAGAGAGTGCACTGGCACCACTGGGGATGCAGTGCAGTTGAGTCCAGAGAGTGCACTGGCACCACTGGGGATGCAGTGCAGTGAGTCCAGAGAGTGCACTGGCACCACTGGGGTTGCACTGCAGTGAGTGCAGAGAGTGCACTGTCACCACTGGGGATGCAGTGCAGTGAGTCCAGAGAGTGCACTGGCACCACTGGGGATGCAGTGCAGTGAGTCCAGAGAGTGCACTGGCACCACAGGGGATGCAGTGCAGTGAGTCCAGAGAGTGCACTGGCACCACTGGGGATGCACTGCAGTGAGTCCAGAGAGTGCACTGGCACCACTGGGGATGCAGTGCAGTGAGTAAAGAGAGTGCACTGGCACCACTGTGGATGCAGTGCAGTGAGTCCAGAGAGTGCACTGGCACCACTGGGGATGGACTGCAGTGAGTCCAGAGAGTGCACTGGCACCACTGGGGATGCAGTGCAGTGAGTCCAGAGAGTGCACTGGCACCACTAGGGATGCACTGCAGTGAGTCCAGAGAGTGCACTGGCACCACTGGGGATGCACTGCAGTGAGTCCAGAGAGTGCACTGGCACCATTGGGATGCAGTGCAGTGAGTCCAGAGAGTGCACTGGCACACCGGGGAAGCACTGCAGTGAGTCCGGAGAGTGCACTGGCACCACTGGGATGCAGTGCACTGAGTCCACAGAGTGCACTGGCACCACAGGGGATACACTGCAGTGAGTCCAGAGAGTGCACTGGCACCCCTGGGGATGCAGTGCCGTGAGTGCAGAGAGTGCACTGGCACCGCTGCGGTTGCACCCCGGTGTTTTCAGAGAGTGCAGTGGCACCACTGGGGATGCAGTGCAGTGAGTCCAGAGAGTGCACTGGCACCACGGGGGATGCACTGCAGTGAGTCCAGAGAGTGCACTGTGACCACTGGGGATGCAGTGCTGTGAGTCCAGAGAGTGCACTGGAACCAGTGCGGATGCACTGCAGTGAGTCCAGAGAGTGCACTGGCACCTTGGGGATGCAGTTCAGTGAGTCCAGAGAGTGCACTGGCACCACTGGGGATGCAGTGCAGTGAGTCTACAGAGTGCACTGGCACCAATGGTAACGCAGAGCAGTGAGTCGAGAGAGTGCACTCGCACCACAGGGGATGCAGTGCAGTGAGTCCAGAGAGTGCACTAGCACCACTGGGGATGCACTGCAGTGAGTCCAGAGTGTGCACTGGCACCACTGTGGATGCAGTTCAGTGAGTCCAGAGAGTGCACTGGCACCACTGGGGATGTAGTGCAGTGAGTCCACAGAGGGCACTGGCACCACAGGGGATGCAGTGTAGTGAGTCCAGAGAGAACAGTGGCACCACTGGGGATGCAGTGCAGTGAGTCCAAAGAGTGCACTAGCACCATTGGGGATGCACTGCAGTGAGTCCAGAGACTTCACAGGCACCACTGGGGATGCAGTGCAGTGAGTCCAGAGAGTGCCCTGGCACCACTGGGAATGCAATGAGTCCAGACAGTGCACTGGCACCACTGGGGATGCACTGCAGTGAGTCCAGAGAGTGCACTGGCACCACTGGGGATGCACCCCGGCAAGTCCAGAGAGTGCACTGGCACCACTGGGGATGCAGTGCAGTGAGTCCAGAGAGTGCTCTGGCACCACTGGGGATGCACTGCAGTGAGTGCAGAGAGTGCACTGGCACCACTGGGGATGCACTGCAGTGAGTCCAGAGAGTGCACTGGCACCACTGGGTATGCAGTGCAGTGAGTCCAGAGAGTGCACTGGCACCACTGGGGATGCACTGCCGTGAGTCCAGAGAGTGCACTGGCACCACTGGGGATGCAGTACAGTGAGTCCAGAGAGTGCACTGGCACCACTGGGGATGCAGTGCAGTGAGTAAAGAGAGTACAGTGGCATCACTGGGGATGCAGTGCAGTGAGTCCAGAGAGTGCCCTGGCACCACTGGGAATGCAGTGAGTCCAGAGAGTGCACTGGTACCACTGGGGATGCACTGCAGTGAGTCCAGAGAGTGCACTGGCACCACTGGGGATGCACCCCGGCAAGTCCAGAGAGTGCACTGGCACCACTGGGGATGCAGTGCAGTGAGTCCAGAGAGTGCTCTGGCACTACTGGGGATGCACTGCAGTGAGTCCTGAGAGTGCACTGGCACCACTGGGGATGCACTGCAGTGAGTCCAGAGAGTGCACTGGCACCACTGGGGATGCAGTGCAGTGAGTCCAGAGAGTGCACTGGCACCACTGGGGATGCAGTGCAGTGAGTCCAGAGAGTGCACTGGCACCACTGGGGATGCAGTACAGTGAGTCCAGAGAGTGCACTGGCACCACTGGGGATGCAGTGCAGTGAGTAAAGAGAGTGCACTGGCACCACTGTGGATGCAGTGCAGTGAGTCCAGAGAGTGCACTGGCACCACTGGGGATGGACTGCAGTGAGTCCAGAGAGTGCACTGGCACCACTGGGGATGCAGTGCAGTGAGTCCAGAGAGTGCACTGGCACCACTGGGGATGCAGTGCAGTGAGTCCAGAGAGTGCACTGGCACCACTGGGGATGCACTGCAGTGAGTCCAGAGAGTGCACTGGCACCACTGGGATGCAGTGCACTGAGTCCACAGAGTGCACTGGCACCACAGGGGATACACTGCAGTGAGTCCAGAGAGTGCACGGGCACCACTGGGGATGCAGTGCCGTGAGTGCAGAGAGTGCACTGGCACCGCTGCGGTTGCACCCCGGTGTTTTCAGAGAGTGCAGTGGCACCACTGGGGATGCAGTGCAGTGAGTCCAGAGAGTGCACTGGCACCACGGGGGATGCAGAGCAGTGAGTCCAGAGAGTGCACTGTCACCACTGGGGATGCAGTGCAGTGAGTCCAGAGAGTGCACTGGCACCACAGGGGATGCAGTGCAGTGAGTCCAGAGAGTGCACTGGCACCTTGGCGATGCAGTGCATTTAGTCCAGAGAGTGAACTGGCACCACGGGGGATGCAGTGCAGTGAGTCCAGAGACTACACTGGCACCACTGGAAATGCACTGCAGTGAGTCCAGAGAGTGCACTGGCACCACTGGGGATGCAGTGCAGTGAGTCCAGAGAGTGCAGTGGCACCATTGGGGATGCTGTGCAGTGAGTCCAGAGAGTGCACTGGCACCACTGGTGATGCAGTGCAGTGAGTTAAGAGAGTACACTGGCGCCACTGTGGATGCACTGCAGTGAGTTCAGAGAGTGCACTGGCACCACTGGTGATGCAGTGCAATGAGTCCAGAGAGCCACTGGCACCACTGGGGATGCAGTGCATTTAGTCCAGAGAGTGAACTGGCACCACTGGGGATGCAGTGCACTGAGTCCAGAGAGGGCACTGTCAGCAATGGGGATGCAGTGCAGTGAGTCCAGAGAGTGCACTGGCACCACTGGGGATGCAGTGCAGTGAGACCAGAGACTTCACAGGCACCACTGGGGATGCAGTGCAGTGAGTCCAGAGAGTGCACTGGCACCACTGGGGATGCAGTGCAGTGAGTGCAGAGAGTGCACTGGCTCAAAAGGGGATGCACTGCAGTGAGTCCAGAGAGTGCACTGGCACCACTGTGGATGCAGTGCAGTGAGTCCAGAGAGTGCACTGGCACCACTGGGGATGCACTGAAGTGAGTCCAGAGACTTCACAGGCACCACTGGGGATGCAGTGCAGTGAGTCCAGAGAGTGCCCTGGCACCACTGGGAATGCAATGAGTCCAGACAGTGCACTGGCACCACTGGGGATGCACTGCAGTGAGTCCAGAGAGTGCTTTGGCACGACTGGGGATGCACCCCGGCAAGTCCAGAGAGTGCACTGGCACCACTGGTGATGCAGTGCAGTGAGTCCAGAGAGTGCACTGGCACCACTGGGGATGCACTGCAGTGAGTGCAGAGAGTGCACTGGCACCACTGGGGATGCACTGCAGTGAGTCCAGAGAGTGCACTGGCACCACTGGGTATGCAGTGCAGTGAGTCCAGAGAGTGCACTGGCACCACTGGGGATGCAGTACAGTGAGTCCAGAGAGTGCACTGGCACCACTGGGGATGCAGTACAGTGAGTCCAGAGAGTGCACTGGCACCACTGGGGATGCAGTGCAGTGAGTAAAGAGAGTACAGTGGCACCACTGGGGATGCAGTGCAGTGAGTCCAGAGAGTGCCCTGGCACCACTGGGGATGCAGTGAGTCCAGAGAGTGCACTGGCACCACTGGGGATGCACTGCAGTGAGTCCAGAGAGTGCACTGGCACCACTGGGGATGCACCCCGGCAAGTCCAAAGAGTGCACTGGCACCACTGGGGATGCAGTGCAGTGAGTCCAGAGAGTGCACTGGCACCACTGGGGATGCACTGCAGTGAGTCCAGAGAGTGCACTGGCACCACTGGGGATGCACTGCAGTGAGTGCAGAGAGTGCACTGGCACCACTGGGTATGCAGTGCAGTGAGTCCAGAGAGTGCACTGGCACCACTGGGGATGCAGTACAGTGAGTCCAGAGAGTGCACTGGCACCACTGGGGATGCAGTGCAGTGAGTAAAGAGAGTGCACTGGCACCACTGTGGATGCAGTGCAGTGAGTCCAGAGAGTGCACTGGCACCACTGGGGATGGACTGCAGTGAGTCCAGAGAGTGCACTGGCACCACTGGGGATGCAGTGCAGTGAGTCCAGAGAGTGCACTGGCACCACTGGGGATGCACTGCAGTGAGTCCAGAGAGTGCACTGGCACCACTGGGGATGCACTGAAGTGAGTCCAGAGAGTGCACTGGCACCACTGGGATGCAGTGCAGTGAGTCCAGAGAGTGCACTGGCACCACTGGGGATGCAGTGCAGTGAGTCCAGAGAGTGCACTGGCACCACTGGGGATGCAGTGCACTGAGTCCACAGAGTGCACTGGCACCACAGGGGATACACTGCAGTGAGTCCAGAGAGTACACTGGCACCACTGGGGATGAAGTGCCGTGAGTGCAGAGAGTGCACTGGCACCGCTGCGGTTGCACCCCGGTGTTTTCAGAGAGTGCAGTGGCACCACTGGGGATGCAGTGCAGTGAGTCCAGAGAGTGCACTGGCACCACGGGGGATGCAGAGCAGTGAGTCCAGAGAGTGCACTGTCACCACTGGGGATGCAGTGCAGTGAGTCCAGAGAGTGCACTGGCACGACTGGGGATGCAGTGCAGTGAGTCCAGAGAGTGCACTGGCACCTTGGGGATGCAGTTCAGTGAGTCCAGAGAGTGAACTGGCACCACAGGGGATGCAGTGCAGTGAGTCCAGAGACTACACTGGCACCACTGGAAATGCAATGCAGTGAGTCCAGAGAGTGCACTGGCACCACTGGGGATGCAGTGCAGTGAGTCCAGAGAGTGCAGTGGCACCATTGGGGATGCAGTGCAGTGAGTCCAGAGAGTGCACTGGCACCACTGGTGATGCAGTGCAGTGAGTTAAGAGAGTACACTGGCGCCACTGTGGATGCACTGCAGTGAGTCCAGAGAGTGCACTGGCACCACTGGTGATGCAGTGCAATGAGTCCAGAGAGCCACTGGCACCACTGGGGATGCACTGCACTGAGTCCAGAGAGTGCACTGGCACCACTGGGGATGCAGTGCAGTGAGACCAGAGACTTCACAGGCACCACTGGGGATGCAGTGCAGTGAGTCCAGAGAGTGCACTGGCACCACTGGGGATGCAGTGCAGTGTGTCCAGAGAGTGCACTGGCTCAAAAGGGGATGCACTGCAGTGAGTCCAGAGAGTGCACTGGCACCACTGGGGATGCAGTGCAGTGAGTCCAGAGAGTGCACTGGCACCACTGGGGATGCACTGCAGTGAGTCCAGAGAGTGCACTGGCACCACTGGAGATGCAGTGTAGTGAGTCCAGAGAGTACAGTGGCACCACTGGGGATGCAGTGCAGTGAGTCCAAAGAGTGCACTGGCACCATTGGGGATGCACTGCAGTGAGTCCAGAGACTTCACAGGCACCACTGTTGATGCAGTGCAGTGAGTGCAGAGAGTGCCCTGGCACCACTGGGAATGCAGTGAGTCCAGAGAGTGCACTGGCACCAGTGGGGATGCAGTGCAGTGAGTGCAGAGAGTGCACTGTCACCACTGGGGATGCAGTGCAGTGAGTCCAGAGAGTGCACTGGCACCACTGGGGATGCAGTGCAGTGAGTCCAGAGAGTGCACTGGCACCACTGGGGATGCAGTACAGTGAGTCCAGAGAGTGCACTGGCACCACTGTGGATGCAGTGCAGTGAGTCCAGAGAGTGCACTGGCACCACTGGGGATGGACTGCAGTGAGTCCAGAGAGTGCACTGGCACCACTGGGGATGCAGTGCAGTGAGTCCAGAGAGTGCACTGGCACCACTGGGGTGCACTGCAGTGAGTCCAGAGAGTGCACTGGCACCACTGGGGATGCACTGCAGTGAGTCCAGAGAGTGCACTGGCACCACTGGGATGCAGTGCACTGAGTCCACAGAGTGCACTGGCACCACAGGGGATACACTGCAGTGAGTCCAGAGAGTGCACTGGCACCACTGGGGATGCAGTGCCGTGAGTGCAGAGAGTGCACTGGCACCGCTGCGGTTGCACCCCGGTGTTTTCAGAGAGTGCAGTGGCACCACTGGGGATGCAGTGCAGTGAGTCCAGAGAGTGCACTGGCACCACGGGGGATGCAGTGCAGTGAGTCCAGAGAGTGCACTGTCACCACTGGGGATGCAGTGCAGTGAGTCCAGAGAGTGCACTGGCACCACTGGGGATGCAGTGCAGTGAGTCCAGAGAGTGCACTGGCACCTTGGTGATACAGTTCAGTGAGTCCAGAGAGTGCACTGGCACCACTGGGGATGCAGTGCAGTGAGTCCAGAGAGTGCAGTGGCACCATTGGGGATGCAGTGCAGTGAGTCCAGAGAGTGCACTGGCACCACTGGTGATGCAGTGCAGTGAGTTAAGAGAGTACACTGGCGCCACTGTGGATGCACTGCAGTGAGTCCAGAGAGTGCACTGGCACCACTGGTGATGCAGTGCAATGAGTCCAGAGAGCCACTGGCACCACTGGGGATGCAGTGCACTGAGTCCAGAGAGGGCACTGTCAGCAATGGGGATGCAGTGCAGTGAGTCCAGAGAGTGCACTGGCACCACTGGGGATGCAGTGCAGTGAGACCAGAGACTTCACAGGCACCACTGGTGATGCAGTGCAGTGAGTCCAGAGAGTGCACTGGCACCACTGGGGATGCAGTGCAGTGAGTGCAGAGAGTGCACTGGCTCAAAAGGGGATGCACTGCAGTGAGTCCAGAGAGTGCACTGGCACCACTGGGGATGCAGTGCAGTGAGTCCAGAGAGTGCACTGGCACCACTGGGGATGCAGTGCAGTGAGTCCAGAGAGTGCACTGGCACCACTGGGGATGCAGTGTAGTGAGTCCAGAGAGTACAGTGGCACCACTGGGGATGCAGTGCAGTGAGTCCAAAGAGTGCACTGGCACCATTGGGGATGCACTGCAGTGAGTCCAGAGACTTCACAGGCACCACTGGGGATGCAGTGCAGTGAGTCCAGAGAGTGCACTGGCACCACGGGGGATGCAGTGCAGTGAGTCCAGAGAGTGCACTGTCACCACTGGGGATGCAGTGCAGTGAGTCCAGAGAGTGCACTGGCACCACTGGGGATGCAGTGCAGTGAGTCCAGAGAGTGCACTGGCACCTTGGGGATACAGTTCAGTGAGTCCAGAGAGTGCACTGGCACCACTGGGGATGCAGTGCAGTGAGTCCACAGAGTACACTGGCACCACTGGTGATGCAGTGCAGTGAGTCCAGAGAGTGCACTGGCGCCACTGGGGATGCACTGCAGTGAGTCCAGAGAGTGCAGTGGCACCATTGGGGATGCAGTGCAGTGAGTCCAGAGAGTGCACTGGCACCACTGGTGATGCAGTGCAGTGAGTTAAGAGAGTACACTGGCGCCACTGTGGATGCACTGCAGTGAGTCCAGAGAGTGCACTGGCACCACTGGTGATGCAGTGCAATGAGTCCAGAGAGCCACTGGCACCACTGGGGATGCAGTGCACTGAGTCCAGAGAGGGCACTGTCAGCAATGGGGATGCAGTGCAGTGAGTCCAGAGAGTGCACTGGCACCACTGGGGATGCAGTGCAGTGAGACCAGAGACTTCACAGGCACCACTGGTGATGCAGTGCAGTGAGTCCAGAGAGTGCACTGGCACCACTGGGGATGCAGTGCAGTGAGTCCAGAGAGTGCACTGGCACCACTGGGGATGCACTGCAGTGAGTGCAGAGAGTGCACTGTCACCACTGGGGATGCAGTGCAGTGAGTCCAGAGAGTGCACTGGCACCACTGGGGATGCAGTGCAGTGAGTCCAGAGAGTGCACTGGCACCACTGGGGATGCAGTGCAGTGAGTCCAGAGAGTGCACTAGCACCACTGGGGATGCAGTACAGTGAGTCCAGAGAGTGCACTGGCACCACTGGGGATGCAGTGCAGTGAGTAAAGAGAGTGCACTGGCACCACTGTGGATGCAGTGCAGTGAGTCCAGAGAGTGCACTGGCACCACTGGGGATGGACTGCAGTGAGTCCAGAGAGTGCACTGGCACCACTGGGGATGCAGTGCAGTGAGTCCAGAGAGTGCACTGGCACCACTGGGGTGCACTGCAGTGAGTCCAGAGAGTGCACTGGCACCAGTGGGGATGCCCTGCAGTGAGTCCAGAGAGTGCACTGGCACCACTGGGATGCAGTGCACTGAGTCCACAGAGTGCACTGGCACCACAGGGGATACACTGCAGTGAGTCCAGAGAGTGCACTGGCACCACTGGGGATGCAGTGCCGTGAGTGCAGAGAGTGCACTGGCACCGCTGCGGTTGCACCCCGGTGTTTTCAGAGAGTGCAGTGGCACCACTGGGGATGCAGTGCAGTGAGTCCAGAGAGTGCACTGGCACCACGGGGGATGCAGTGCAGTGAGTCCAGAGAGTGCACTGGCACCTTGGGGATACAGTTCAGTGAGTCCAGAGAGTGCACTGGCACCACTGGGGATGCAGTGCAGTGAGTCCACAGAGTACACTGGCACCACTGGTGATGCAGTGCAGTGAGTCCAGAGAGTGCACTGGCGCCACTGGGGATGCACTGCAGTGAGTCCAGAGAGTGCAGTGGCACCATTGGGGATGCAGTGCAGTGAGTCCAGAGAGTGCACTGGCACCACTGGTGATGCAGTGCAGTGAGTTAAGAGAGTACACTGTCGCCACTGTGGATGCACTGCAGTGAGTCCAGAGAGTGCACTGGCACCACTGGTGATGCAGTGCAATGAGTCCAGAGAGCCACTGGCACCACTGGGGATGCAGTGCATTTAGTCCAGAGAGTGAACTGGCACCACTGGGGATGCAGTGCACTGAGTCCAGAGAGGGCACTGTCAGCAATGGGGATGCAGTGCAGTGAGTCCAGAGAGTGCACTGGCCCACTGGGGATGCAGTGCAGTGAGACCAGAGACTTCACAGGCACCACAGGGGATGCAGTGCAGTGAGTCCAGAGAGTGCACTGGCACCACTGGGGATGCAGGGCAGTGAGTGCAGAGAGTGCACTGGCACAAAAGGGAATGCACTGCAGTGAGTCCAGAGAGTGCACTGGCACCACTGGGGATGCAGTGCAGTGAGTCCAGAGAGTGCACTGGCACCACTGGGGATGCACTGCAGTGAGTCCAGAGAGTGCACTGGCACCACTGGGGATGCAGTCCACTGAGTCCAGAGAGTACACTGGCACCACTGGGGATGCACTGCAGTGACTCCAGAGAGTGCACTGGCACCACTGGGGATGCACCCCGGTGAGTCCAGAGAGTGCACTGACACCACTGGGGATTCACCCCGGAAAGTCCATAGAGTGCACTGTCACCACTGGGGTTGCAGTGCAGTGAGTCCAGAGAGTGCACTGGCCCCACTGGGGATGCAGTGCAGTGAGTCCAGAGAGTGCACTGGCACCACTGGGGATGCACTGCCGTGAGTCCAGAGAGTGCCCCGGCACCACTGGGGATGCAGTGCAGTGAGTCCAGAGAGTGCACTGGCACCACTGGGGATGCACTGCAGTGAGTCCAGAGAGTGCACTGGCACCACTGGGATGCACTGCAGTGGGTCCAGAGAGTGCAGTGGCACAACTGGGGATGCAGTGCAGTGAGTCCAGAGAGTGCACTGTCAGCACTGGGGATGCAGTGCAGTGAGTCCAGAGAGTGTACTGGCACCACTGGGGATGCACTGCAGTGAGTCCAGAGAGGTCACTGGCACCACTGGGGATGCAGTGCAGTGAGTCCAGAGAGTGCACTGGCATCACTGGGGATGCAGTGCGGTGAGTCCAGAGTGCACTGGCACCACTGGGGATGCAGTGCAGTGAGTCAAGAGAGGTCACTGGCACCACTGGGGATGCACCCCGGTGAGTCCAGAGAGTGCACTGGCACCACTGGGGATGCAATGCAGTGAGTCCTGAGAGTGCACTGGCACCAATAGGATGCAGCGCAGTGAGTCCAGAGAGTGCAGTGGCACCACTGGGGATGCAGTGCAGTGAGTCCAGAGAGTGCACTGGCACCACTGGGGATGCAGTGCAGTGAGTCCAGAGAGTGCAGTGGCACCACTGGGGATGCAACCCCGTGAGTCCAGAGAGTGCACTGGCACCACTGGGGATGCACCCCGGCAAGTCCACAGAGTGCACTCTCTGGACTCACTGACGTGCATCCCCAGTGGTGCCATTGCACTCTCTGGACTCACTGCACTGCATCCCCAGTGGTGCCAGTGCACTCACTGGACTCACTGCAGTGCATCCCCAGTGGTGCCAGTGCACTCACTGGACTCACTGTACTGCATCAACAGTGGTGCCAGTGCACTCTCTGGACTCATTGCACTGCATCCCCAGTGGTGCCAGTGCACTCTCAGGACTCACTGCACTGCATCCCAGTGGTGCCAGTGCACTCTCTGGACTCACTGCACTGCATCCCCAGTGGTGCCAGTGCACTCTCTTAACTCACTTTACTGCATACCCAGTGGTGCCAGTGCACTCTCTGGACTCACTGCACTGCATCGCCAGTGGTGCCAGTGCACTCTCTGGACTCACTGCACTGCATCCCCAGTGTTGCCAGTGCACTCTCTGGACTCAGTGCAGTGCATCCCCAGTGGTGCCAGTGCACTCTCTGGACCCACTGCAGTGCATCCCCACTGGTGCCAGTGCACTCTCTGGACACACTGCAGTGCATCCCCAGCGGTGCCAGTGCACTCTCTCGAGTGACTGCACTGCATCCCCAGAAGTGCCAGTGCACTCTCTGGAGTCACTGCACTGCATAACCAGTGGTGCCAGTGCACTCTTTGGACTCACTGCACTGCATGAACAGTGGTGCCAGTGCACTCTCTGGACTCACTGCACTGCATGAACAGTGGTGCCAGTGCACTCTCTGGACTCACTGCACTGCATCCCCAGTGGTGCCAGTGTAGTCTCTGGACTCACTGTAGTGCATCCCCAGTGGTGCCAGTGCAATCTCAGGACTCACTGCAGTGCAGCTCCAGTTGGTGCCAGTGCAGTCTCCGGACTCACTGCACTGCATCCCCAGTGGTGCCAGTGCACTCTCTGGACTCACTGCAGTGCATCCACAGTGGTGCCAGTGCACTCTCTGGAGTCACAGCACTGCATTAACAGTGGTGCCAGTGCACTCTCTGGACTCACTGCACTGCATCCCCAGTGGTGCCAGTGCACTCTGGACTCACTGTACTGCATCCCCAGTGGTGCCAGAGCACTCTCTGGACTCACTGCAGTGCATCCCCAGTGCTGCCAGTGCACTCTCTGGACTCACTGCACTGTATCGCTAGTGGTGCCAGTGCACTCTCTGGACTCACTGCACTGCATCCCCAGTGGTGCCAGTGCACTCTCTAGACTCACTGCATTGCATCCCCAGTGGTGCCAGTGCACTCTCTGGACTCACTGCACTGCATCCCCAGTGGTGCCACTGCACTCTCTGGACTCACTGCACTGCATCACCATTGGTGCCAGGGCACTCTCCGGACTCACTGCAGTTCATCCCCAGTGGTGCCAGTGCACTCTTTCGAGTCACTGCAGTGCATCCCCAGTGGTGCCAGTGCACTCTCTGGACTCACTGCACTGCATCCCCAGTGGTGCCAGTGCACTCTCTGGACTCACTGCAGTGCATCCCCAGTGGTGCCAGTGCACTCTCTGGACTCACTGCACTGCATCCCCAGTGGTGCCAGTGCACTCTCTGGAATCACTGCAGTGCATCCCCAGTGGTGCCAGTGCACTCTCTGTACTCACTGCACTGCATCACCTGTGGTGCCAGTGCACTCTCTGAACTCACTGCAGTGCATCCCCAGTGGTGCCAGTGCACTCTGTGGACTCACCGCACTACATCCCCAGTGGTGTCAGTGCACTCTCTGGACTCACTGCACTGCATCCCCTGTGGTGCCAGTGCACTCTGTGGACTCATCGCATTGAATCCCCAGTGGTGCCAGTGCACTCTCTGGACTCACTGCACTGCATCCCCAGCGGTGCCAGTGCACTCTCTGCACTCACTGCAGTGCATCCCCAGTGGTGCCAGTGCACTCTCTGGACTCACTGCACTGCATCCCCAGTGGTGCCAGTGCACTCTCTGCCCTCACTGCAGTGCATACCCAGTGGTGCCAGTGCACTCTCTGGACTCACTGCAGTGCATCCCCAGTGGTGCCAGTGCACTCTCTGGACTCACCGCATTGCATCCCCAGTGGTGCCAGTGCACTCTCTGGACTCACTGCACTGCATCCCCAGTGGTGCCAGTGCACTCTCTGGAGTCACTGCACTGCATCCCCAGTGGTGCCAGTGCACTCTCTGGACTCACTGCACTGCATCCCCAGTGGTGCCAGGGCACTCTCTGGACTCACTGCACTGCATCCCCAGTGGTCCCAGTGCACTCTCTGCCCTCACTGCAGTGCATCCCCAGTGGTGCCAGTGCACTCTCTGCACTCACTGCAGTGCATCCCCAGTGGTGCCAGTGCAATCTCTGGGCTCACCGGGGTGCATCCCCAGTGGTGCCAGTGCACTCTCTGGACTCACTGCACTGCATCACCTGTGGTGCCAGTGCACTCTCTGGACTCACTGCATTGCATCCCCAGTGGTGCCAGTGCACTCTCTGCACTCACTGCACTGCATCCCCAGTGGTGCCAGTGCACTCTCTGGACTCACTGCACTGCATCCCCAGTGGTGCCAGTGCACTCTCTGGAGTCACTGCACTGCATCCCCAGTGGTGCCAGTGCACTCTCTGGACTCACTGCACTGCATCCCCAGTGGTGCCAGTGTACTCTCTGGACTCACTGCAGTGCATACCCAAGGTGCCAGTGCACTCTGTGGACTCACTGCAGTGCATCCCCAGTGGTGCCAGTGCACTCTCTGGACTCACTGCAGTGCATCCCCAGTGCTGCCAGTGCACTCTCTGGACTCACTGCACTTCATCCCCAGTGGTGCCAGTGCACTCTCTGCACTCACTGCACTGCATCCCCAGTGGTGCTGCACTCTCTGCCCTCACTGCAGTGCATACCCAGTGGTGCCAGTGCACTCTCTGGACTCAGTGCAGTGCATCCCCAGTGGTGCCAGTGCACTCTCTGGACCCACTGCAGTGCATCCCCACTGGTGCCAGTGCACTCTCTGGACACACTGCAGTGCATCCCCAGTGGTGCCAGTGCACTCTCTCGAGTCACTGCACTGCATCCCCAGAAGTGCCAGTGCACTCTCTGGAGTCACTGCACCGCATAACCAGTGGTGCCAGTGCACTCTTTGGACTCACTGCACTGCATGAACAGTGGTGCCAGTGCACTCTCTGGACTCACTGCACTGCATGAACAGTGGTGCCAGTGCACTCTCTGGACTCACTGCACTGCATACCCAGTGGTGCCAGTGTAGTCTCTGGACTCACTGTAGTGCATCCCCAGTGGTGCCAGTGCAATCTCAGGACTCACTGCAGTGCAGCTCCAGTTGGTGCCAGTGCAGTCTCCGGACTCACTGCACTGCATCCCCAGTGGTGCCAGTGCACTCTCTGGACTCACTGCAGTGCATCCACAGTGGTGCCAGTGCACTCTGTGGACTCACTGCAGTGTATCCCCAGTGGTGCCAGTGCACTCTCTGGACTCACTGCACTGCATCCCCAGTGGTGCCAGTGCACTCTGGACTCACTGCACTGCATCCCCAGTGGTGCCAGAGCACTCTCTGGACTCACTGCAGTGCATCCCCAGTGCTGCCAGTGCACTCTCTGGACTCACTGTACTGTATCGCTAGTGGTGCCAGTGCACTCTCTGGACTCACTGCACTGCATCCCCAGTGGTGCCAGTGCACTCTCTAGACTCACTGCATTGCATCCCCAGTGGTGCCAGTGCACTCTCTGGACTCACTGCACTGCATCCCCAGTGGTGCCACTGCACTCTCTGGACTCACTGCACTGCATCACCATTGGTGCCAGGGCACTCTCCGGACTCACTGCAGTGCATCCCCAGTGGTGCCAGTGCACTCTTTCGAGTCACTGCAGTGCATCCCCAGTGGTGCCAGTGCACTCTCTGGACTCACTGCACTGCATCCCCAGTGGTGCCAGTGCACTCTCTGGAATCACTGCAGTGCATCCCCAGTGGTGCCAGTGCACTCTCTGTACTCACTGCACTGCATCACCTGTGGTGCCAGTGCACTCTCTGAACTCACTGCAGTGCACCCCAGTGGTGCCAGTGCACTCTCTGAACTCACCGCACTGCATCCCCAGTGGTGTCAGTGCACTCTCTGGACTCACTGCACTGCATCCCCTGTGGTGCCAGTGCACTCTGTGGACTCATCGCATTGAATCCCCAGTGGTGCCAGTGCACTCTCTGGACTCACTGCACTGCATCCCCAGCGGTGCCAGTGCACTCTCTGCACTCACTGCAGTGCATCCCCAGTGGTGCCAGTGCACTCTCTGGACTCACTGCACTGCATCCCCAGTGATGCCAGTGCACTCTCTGCCCTCACTGCAGTGCATCCCCAGTGGTGCCAGTGCACTCTCTGGAGTCACTGCAGTGCATCCCCAGTGGTGCCAGTGCACTCTCTGGACTCACCGCATTGCATCCCCAGTGGTGCCAGTGCACTCTCTGGACTCACTGCACTGCATCCCCAGTGGTGCCAGTGCACTCTCTGGAGTCACTGCACTGCATCCCCAGTGGTGCCAGTGCACTCTCTGGACTCACTGCACTGCATCCCCAGTGGTGCCAGGGCACTCTCTGGACTCACTGCACTGCATCCCCAGTGGTCCCAGTGCACTCTCTGCCCTCACTGCAGGGCATCCCCAGTGGTGCCAGTGCACTCTCTGCACTCACTGCAGTGCATCCCCAGTGGTGCCAGTGCAATCTCTGGGCTCACCGGGGTGCATCCCCAGTGGTGCCAGTGCACTCTCTGGACTCACTGCACTGCATCACCTGTGGTGCCAGTGCACTCTCTGGACTCACTGCATTGCATCCCCAGTGGTGCCAGTGCACTCTCTGCACTCACTGCACTGCATCCCCAGTGGTGCCAGTGCACTCTCTGGACTCACTGCACTGCATCCCCAGTGGTGCCAGTGCACTCTGGAGTCACTGCACTGCATCCCCATTGGTGCCAGTGCACTCTCTGGACTCACTGCACTGCATCCCCAGTGGTGCCAGTGTACTCTCTGGACTCACTGCAGTGCATCCCCAAGGTGCCAGTGCACTCTCTGGACTCACTGCAGTGCATCCCCAGTGGTGCCAGTGCACTCTCTGGACTCACTGCAGTGCATCCCCAGTGCTGCCAGTGCACTCTCTGGACTCACTGCACTTCATCCCCAGTGGTGCCAGTGCACTCTCTGCACTCACTGCACTGCATCCCCAGTGGTGCTGCACTCTCTGCCCTCACTGCAGTGCATACCCAGTGGTGCCAGTGCACTCTCTGGACTCACTGCACTGCATCCCCAGTGGTGCCAGTGCACTCTCTGGACTCACCGCATTGCATCCCCAGTGGTGCCAGTGCACTCTCTGGACTCACTGCAGTGCATCCCCAGTGGTGCCAGTGCACTCTCTGGAGTCACTGCACTGCATCCTCAGTGGTGCCAGTGCACTCTCTGGACTCACTGCACTGCATCCCCAGTGGTGCCAGGGCACTCTCTGGACTCACTGCACTGCATCCCCAGTGGTCCCAGTGCACTCTCTGCCCTCACTGCAGTGCATCCCCAGTGGTACCAGTGCACTATCTGCACTCACTGCAGTGCATCCCCAGTGGTGCCAGTGCAATCTCTGGGCTCACCGGGGTGCATCCCCAGTGGTGCCAGTGCACTCTCTGGACTCACTGCACTACATCACCTGTGGTGCCAGTGCACTCTCTGGACTCACTGCAGTGCATCCCCAGTGGTGCCAGTGCACTCTCTGCACTCACTGCACTGCATCCCCAGTGGTGACAGTGCACTCTCTGGACTCAATGCACTGCATCCCCAGTGGTGCCAGTGCACTCTCTGGACTCACTGCAGTGCATCCCCAGTAGTGCCAGTGCACTCTGTGGACTCACTGCGCTTCATCCCCAGTGGTGCCAGTGCACTCTCTGGACTCACTGCACTGCATCCACTGTGGTGCCAGTGCACTCTCTGCACTCATTGCACTGCATCCCCAGTGGTGCCAGTGCACTATCTGGACTCATTGCAGTGCATCCACAGTGGTGCCAGTGCACTCTCTGAGTCACTGCACTGCATTCCCAGTGGTGCCAGTGCACTCTCTGGACTCACTGCACTGCATCCCCAGTGGTGCCAGTGCACTCTCTGGACTCACTGTACTGCAACCCCAGTGGTGCCAGTGCACTCTCTGGACTCACCGCACTGCATCCCCAGTGGTGCCAGTGCACTCTCTGGACTCACTGCAGTGCATCCCCACTGGTGCCAGTGCACTCTCTGGACACACTGCAGTGCATCCCCAGTGGTGCCAGTGCACTCTCTCGAGTCACTGCACTGCATCCCCAGAAGTGCCAGTGCACTCTCTGGAGTCACTGCACCGCATAACCAGTGGTGCCAGTGCACTCTTTGGACTCACTGCACTGCATGAACAGTGGTGCCAGTGCACTCTCTGGACTCACTGCACTGCATGAACAGTGGTGCCAGTGCACTCTCTGGACTCACTGCACTGCATCCCCAGTGGTGCCAGTGCACTCTGGAGTCACTGCACTGCATCCCCATTGGTGCCAGTGCACTCTCTGGACTCACTGCACTGCATCCCCAGTGGTGCCAGTGTACTCTCTGGACTCACTGCAGTGCATCCCCAAGGTGCCAGTGCACTCTGTGGACTCACTGCAGTGCATCCCCAGTGGTGCCAGTGCACTCTCTGGACTCACTGCAGTGCATCCCCAGTGCTGCCAGTGCACTCTCTGGACTCACTGCACTTCATCCCCAGTGGTGCCAGTGCACTCTCTGCACTCACTGCACTGCATCCCCAGTGGTGCTGCACTCTCTGCCCTCACTGCAGTGCATACCCAGTGGTGCCAGTGCACTCTCTGGACTCACTGCACTGCATCCCCAGTGGTGCCAGTGCACTCTCTGGACTCACCGCATTGCATCCCCAGTGGTGCCAGTGCACTCTCTGGACTCACTGCACTGCATCCCCAGTGCTGACAGTGCACTCTCTGGACTCACTGCACTGCATCCTCAGTGGTGCCAGTGCACTCTCTGGACTCACTGCACTGCATCCCCAGTGGTGCCAGGGCACTCTCTGGACTCACTGCACTGCATCCCCAGTGGTCCCAGTGCACTCTCTGCCCTCACTGCAGTGCATCCCCAGTGGTACCAGTGCACTATCTGCACTCACTGCAGTGCATCCCCAGTGGTGCCAGTGCAATCTCTGGGCTCACCGGGGTGCATCCCCAGTGGTGCCAGTGCACTCTCTGCCCTCACTGCACTACATCACCTGTGGTGCCAGTGCACTCTCTGGACTCACTGCAGTGCATCCCCAGTGGTGCCAGTGCACTCTCTGCACTCACTGCACTGCATCCCCAGTGGTGACAGTGCACTCTCTGGACTCACTGCACTGCATCCCCAGTGGTGCCAGTGCACTCTCTGGACTCACTGCAGTGCATCCCCAGTAGTGCCAGTGCACTCTGTGGACTCACTGCGCTTCATCCCCAGTGGTGCCAGTGCACTCTCTGGACTCACTGCACTGCATCCACTGTGGTGCCAGTGCACTCTCTGCACTCATTGCACTGCATCCCCAGTGGTGCCAGTGCACTATCTGGACTCATTGCAGTGCATCCACAGTGGTGCCAGTGCACTCTCTGAGTCACTGCACTGCATTCCCAGTGGTGCCAGTGCACTCTCTGGACTCACTGCAGTGCATCCCCAGTGGTGCCAGTGCACTCTCTGGACTCACTGTACTGCAACCCCAGTGGTGCCAGTGCACTCTCTGGACTCACCGCACTGCATCCCCAACGTGCCAGTGCACTCTCTGGACCCACTGCAGTGCATCCCCACTGGTGCCAGTGCACTCTCTGGACACACTGCAGTGCATCCCCAGTGGTGCCAGTGCACTCTCTCGAGTCACTGCACTGCATCCCCAGAAGTGCCAGTGCACTCTCTGGAGTCACTGCACCGCATAACCAGTGGTGCCAGTGCACTCTTTGGACTCACTGCACTGCATGAACAGTGGTGCCAGTGCACTCTCTGGACTCACTGCACTGCATGAACAGTGGTGCCAGTGCACTCTCTGGACTCACTGCACTGCATCCCCAGTGGTGCCAGTGTAGTCTCTGGACTCACTGTAGTGCATCCCCAGTGGTGCCAGTGCAATCTCAGGACTCACTGCAGTGCAGCTCCAGTTGGTGCCAGTGCAGTCTCCGGACTCACTGCACTGCATCCCCAGTGGTGCCAGTGCACTCTCTGGACTCACTGCAGTGCATCCACAGTGGTGCCAGTGCACTCTGTGGACTCACTGCAGTGTATCCCCAGTGGTGCCAGTGCACTCTCTGGACTCACTGCACTGCATCCCCAGTGGTGCCAGTGCACTCTGGACTCACTGCACTGCATCCCCAGTGGTGCCAGAGCACTCTCTGGACTCACTGCAGTGCATCCCCAGTGCTGCCAGTGCACTCTCTGGACTCACTGTACTGTATCGCTAGTGGTGCCAGTGCACTCTCTGGACTCACTGCACTGCATCCCCAGTGGTGCCAGTGCACTCTCTAGACTCACTGCATTGCATCCCCAGTGGTGCCAGTGCACTCTCTGGACTCACTGCACTGCATCCCCAGTGGTGCCACTGCACTCTCTGGACTCACTGCACTGCATCACCATTGGTGCCAGGGCACTCTCCGGACTCACTGCAGTGCATCCCCAGTGGTGCCAGTGCACTCTTTCGAGTCACTGCAGTGCATCCCCAGTGGTGCCAGTGCACTCTCTGGACTCACTGCACTGCATCCCCAGTGGTGCCAGTGCACTCTCTGGAATCACTGCAGTGCATCCCCAGTGGTGCCAGTGCACTCTCTGTACTCACTGCACTGCATCACCTGTGGTGCCAGTGCACTCTCTGAACTCACTGCAGTGCACCCCAGTGGTGCCAGTGCACTCTCTGAACTCACCGCACTGCATCCCCAGTGGTGTCAGTGCACTCTCTGGACTCACTGCACTGCATCCCCTGTGGTGCCAGTGCACTCTGTGGACTCATCGCATTGAATCCCCAGTGGTGCCAGTGCACTCTCTGGACTCACTGCACTGCATCCCCAGCGGTGCCAGTGCACTCTCTGCACTCACTGCAGTGCATCCCCAGTGGTGCCAGTGCACTCTCTGGACTCACTGCACTGCATCCCCAGTGATGCCAGTGCACTCTCTGCCCTCACTGCAGTGCATCCCCAGTGGTGCCAGTGCACTCTCTGGAGTCACTGCAGTGCATCCCCAGTGGTGCCAGTGCACTCTCTGGACTCACTGCAGTGCATCCCCAGTGGTGCCAGTGCACTCTCTGGAGTCACTGCACTGCATCCCCAGTGGTGCCAGTGCACTCTCTGCACTCACTGCAGTGCATCCCCAGTGGTGCCAGTGCAATCTCTGGGCTCACCGGGGTGCATCCCCAGTGGTGCCAGTGCACTCTCTGGACTCACTGCACTGCATCACCTGTGGTGCCAGTGCACTCTCTGGACTCACTGCATTGCATCCCCAGTGGTGCCAGTGCACTCTCTGCACTCACTGCACTGCATCCCCAGTGGTGCCAGTGCACTCTCTGGACTCACTGCACTGCATCCCCAGTGGTGCCAGTGCACTCTGGAGTCACTGCACTGCATCCCCATTGGTGCCAGTGCACTCTCTGGACTCACTGCACTGCATCCCCAGTGGTGCCAGTGTACTCTCTGGACTCACTGCAGTGCATCCCCAAGGTGCCAGTGCACTCTGTGGACTCACTGCAGTGCATCCCCAGTGGTGCCAGTGCACTCTCTGGACTCACTGCAGTGCATCCCCAGTGCTGCCAGTGCACTCTCTGGACTCACTGCACTTCATCCCCAGTGGTGCCAGTGCACTCTCTGCACTCACTGCACTGCATCCCCAGTGGTGCTGCACTCTCTGCCCTCACTGCAGTGCATACCCAGTGGTGCCAGTGCACTCTCTGGACTCACTGCACTGCATCCCCAGTGGTGCCAGTGCACTCTCTGGACTCACCGCATTGCATCCCCAGTGGTGCCAGTGCACTCTCTGGACTCACTGCAGTGCATCCCCAGTGGTGCCAGTGCACTCTCTGGAGTCACTGCACTGCATCCTCAGTGGTGCCAGTGCACTCTCTGGACTCACTGCACTGCATCCCCAGTGGTGCCAGGGCACTCTCTGGACTCACTGCACTGCATCCCCAGTGGTCCCAGTGCACTCTCTGCCCTCACTGCAGTGCATCCCCAGTGGTACCAGTGCACTATCTGCACTCACTGCAGTGCATCCCCAGTGGTGCCAGTGCAATCTCTGGGCTCACCGGGGTGCATCCCCAGTGGTGCCAGTGCACTCTCTGGACTCACTGCACTACATCACCTGTGGTGCCAGTGCACTCTCTGGACTCACTGCAGTGCATCCCCAGTGGTGCCAGTGCACTCTCTGCACTCACTGCACTGCATCCCCAGTGGTGACAGTGCACTCTCTGGACTCACTGCACTGCATCCCCAGTGGTGCCAGTGCACTCTCTGGACTCACTGCAGTGCATCCCCAGTAGTGCCAGTGCACTCTGTGGACTCACTGCGCTTCATCCCCAGTGGTGCCAGTGCACTCTCTGGACTCACTGCACTGCATCCACTGTGGTGCCAGTGCACTCTCTGCACTCATTGCACTGCATCCCCAGTGGTGCCAGTGCACTATCTGGACTCATTGCAGTGCATCCACAGTGGTGCCAGTGCACTCTCTGAGTCACTGCACTGCATTCCCAGTGGTGCCAGTGCACTCTCTGGACTCACTGCAGTGCATCCCCAGTGGTGCCAGTGCACTCTCTGGACTCACTGTACTGCAACCCCAGTGGTGCCAGTGCACTCTCTGGACTCACCGCACTGCATCCCCAGTGGTGCCAGTGCACTCTCTGGACTCACTGCACTGCATCCCCAAGGTGCCAGTGCACTCTCTGGACTAAACTGCACTGCATCCGCAGTGGTGCCCGTGCACTCTCTGGACTCACTGCACTCCATCCCCACTGGTGCCAGTGCACTCTCTGGACTCACTGCACTGCATCCCCACTGGTGCCAGTCCACTCTCTGGACTCACTGCACTGCATCCCCAGTGGTGCCAGTGCACTCTCTGCACTCATGCACTGCATACCCAGTGGTGCCAGTGCACTCTTTGGACTCACTGTACTGCATCCCCAGTGGTGCCAGTGCACTCTCTGGACTCACTGCACTGCATCCCCAGTGGTGCCAGTGTAGTCTCTGGACTCACTGTAGTGCATCCCCAGTGGTGCCAGTGCAATCTCAGGACTCACTGCAGTGCAGCTCCAGTTGGTGCCAGTGCAGTCTCTGGACTCACTGCACTGCATCCCCACTGGTGCCAGTGCACTCTCTGGACTCACTGCAGTGCATCCCCAGTGGTGCCAGTGCACTCTCTGGAGTCACTGCAGTGTATCCCCAGTGGTGCCAGTGCACTCTCTGGACTCACTGAACTGCATCCCCAGTGGTGCCAGAGCACTCTCTGGACTCACTGCAGTGCATCCCCAGTGCTGCCAGTGCACTCTCTGGACTCACTGCACTGCATCCCCAGTGGTGCCAGTGCACTCTCTGGACTCACTGCACTGCATCCCCAGTGGTGCCAGTGCACTCTCTGGACTCACTGCACTGCATCCCCAGTGGTGCCAGTGCACTCTCTGGAGTCACAGCACTGCATCAACAGTGGTGCCTCTGCACTCTCTGGAGTCACTGCAGTGCATCCCCAGTGGTGCCAGTGCACTCTCTGGACTCACTGCAGTTCATCCCCAGTAGTGCCAGTGCACTCTCTGGAGTCACTGCACTGCATCCCCAGTGGTGCCAGTGCACTCTCTGCCCTCACTGCAGTGCATCCCCAGTGGTGCCAGTGCACTCTCTGGAGTCACTGCACTGCATCCCCAGTGGTGCCAGTGCACTCTCTGGACTCACTGCATTGCATCCCCAGTGGTACCAGTGCACTCTCTGGACTCACTGCACTGCATCCCCAGTGGTGCCACTGCACTCTCTGGACTCACTGCACTGCATCACCAGTGGTGCCAGGGCACTCTCCGGACTCACTGCTGTGCATCCGCAGTGGTGCCAGTGCACTCCTTCGAGTCACTGCAGTGCATCCCCAGTGGTGCCAGTGCACTCTCTGGACTCACTGCAGTGCATCCCCAGTGCTGCCAGTGCACTCTCTGGACTCACTGCAGTGCATCCCCAGTGGTGCCAGTGCACTCTCTGGACTCACTGCACTGCATCCCCAGTGGTGCCAGTGCACTCTCCGGAATCACTGCACTGCATCACCAGTGGAGTCAGTGCACTCTCTGGACTCACTGCAGTGCATCCCCAGTGGTGCCCGTGCACTCTCTGGACTCACTGCAGTGCATCCCCAGTGGTGCCAGTGCACTCTCTGGACTCACTGCATTGCATCCCCAGTGGTGCCAGTGCACTCTCTGCACTCACTGCAGTGCATCCGCAGTGGTGCCAGTGCACTCTCTGGAGTCACTGCGCTGCATCCCCAGTGGTGCCTGTGCAGTCTCTGGACTCACTACAGTTCATCCCCAGTGGAACCAGTGCAATCTCAGGACTCACTGCAGTGCAGCTCCAGTTGGTGCCAGTGCAGTCTCTGGACTCACTGCACTGCATCCCCAGTGGTGCCAGTGCACTCTCTGGACTCACTGCACTGCATCCCCAGTGGTGCCAGTGCAATCTCAGGACTCACTGCAGTGCAGCTCCAGTTGGTGCCAGTGCAGTCTCTGGACTCACTGCACTGCATCCCCAGTGGTGCCAGTGCACTCTCTGGACTCACTGCAGTGCATCGCCAGTGGTGCCTGTGCACTCTCTGGAGTCACTGCAGTGTATCCCCAGTGGTGCCAGTGCACTCTCTGGACTCACTGAACTGCATCCCCAGTGGTGCCAGAGCACTCTCTGGACTCACTGCAGTGCATTCCCAGTGCTGCCAGTGCACTCTCTGGACTCACTGCACTGCATCGCCAGTGGTGCCAGTGCACTCTCTGGACTCACTGCACTGCATCCCCAGTGGTGCCAGTGCACTCTTTCGAGTCACTGCACTGCATCCCCAGTGGTGCCAGTGCACTCTCTGGAATCACTGCAGTGCATCCCCAGTGGTGCCAGTGCACTCTCTGTACTCACTGCACTGCATCACCTGTGGTGCCAGTGCACTCTCTGAACTCACTGCAGTGCATCCCCAGTGGTGCCAGTGCACTCTCTGAACTCACCGCACTGCATCCCCAGTGGTGTCAGTGCACTCTCTGGACTCACTGCACTGCATCCCCTGTGGTGCCAGTGCACTCTGTGGACTCATCGCATTGAATCCCCAGTGGTGCCAGTGCACTCTCTGGACTCACTGCACTGCATCCCCAGCGGTGCCAGTGCACTCTCTGCACTCACTGCACTGCATCCCCAGTGGTGCCAGTGCACTCTCTGGACTCACTGCACTGCATCCCCAGTGATGCCAGTGCACTCTCTGCCCTCACTGCAGTGCATCCCCAGTGGTGCCAGTGCACTCTCTGGACTCACTGCAGTGCATCCCCAGTTGTGCCAGTGCACTCTCTGGACTCACCGCATTGCATCCCCAGTGGTGCCAGTGCACTCTCTGGACTCACTGCACTGCATCCCCAGTGGTGCCAGTGCACTCTCTGGACTCACTGCAGTGCATCCCCAGTGGTGCCAGTGCACTCTCTGGACTCACTGCACTGCATCCCCAGTGGTGCCAGGGCACTCTCTGGACTCACTGCACTGCATCCCCAGTGGTCCCAGTGCACTCTCTACCCTCACTGCAGTGCATCCCCAGTGGTGCCAGTGCACTCTCTGCTCTCACTGCAGTGCATCCCCAGTGGTGCCAGTGCAATCTCTGGGCTCACCGGGGTGCATCCCCAGTGGTGCCAGTGCACTCTCTGGACTCACTGCACTGCATCACCTGTGGTGCCAGTGCACTCTCTGGACTCACTGCATTGCATCCCCAGTGGTGCCAGTGCACTCTCTGCACTCACTGCACTGCATCCCCAGTGGTGCCAGTGCACTCTCTGGACTCACTGCACTGCATCCCCAGTGGTGCCAGTGCACTCTGGAGTCACTGCACTGCATCCCCAGTGGTGCCAGTGCACTCTCTGGACTCACTGCACTGCATCCCCAGTGGTGCCAGTGTACTCTCTGGACTCACTGCAGTGCATCCCCAAGGTGCCAGTGCACTCTGTGGACTCACTGCAGTGCATCCCCAGTGGTGCCAGTGCACTCTCTGGACTCACTGCAGTGCATCCCCAGTGCTGCCAGTGCACTCTCTGGACTCACTGCACTTCATCCCCAGTGGTGCCAGTGCACTCTCTACACTCACTGCACTGCATCCCCAGTGGTGCTGCACTCTCTGCCCTCACTGCAGTGCATACCCAGTGGTGCCAGTGCACTCTCTGGACTCACTGCACTGCATCCCCAGTGGTGCCAGTGCACTCTCTGGACTCACCGCATTGCATCCCCAGTGGTGCCAGTGCACTCTCTGGACTCACTGCAGTGCATCCCCAGTGGTGCCAGTGCACTCTCTGGAGTCACTGCACTGCATCCTCAGTGGTGCCAGTGCACTCTCTGGACTCACTGCACTGCATCCCCAGTGGTGCCAGGGCACTCTCTGGACTCACTGCACTGCATCCCCAGTGGTCCCAGTGCACTCTCTGCCCTCACTGCAGTGCATCCCCAGTGGTACCAGTGCACTCTCTGCACTCACTGCAGTGCATCCCCAGTGGTGCCAGTGCAATCTCTGGGCTCACCGGGGTGCATCCCCAGTGGTGCCAGTGCACTCTCTGGACTCACTGCACTACATCACCTGTGGTGCCAGTGCACTCTCTGGACTCACTGCAGTGCATCCCCAGTGGTGCCAGTGCACTCTCTGCACTCACTGCACTGCATCCCCAGTGGTGACAGTGCACTCTCTGGACTCACTGCACTGCATCCCCAGTGGTGCCAGTGCACTCTCTGCACTCACTGCAGTGCATCCCCAGTAGTGCCAGTGCACTCTGTGGACTCACTGCGCTGCATCCCCAGTGGTGCCAGTGCACTCTCTGGACTCACTGCACTGCATCCCCTGTGGTGCCAGTGCACTCTCTGCACTCATTGCACTGCATCCCCAGTGGTGCCAGTGCACTATCTGGACTCATTGCAGTGCATCCACAGTGGTGCCAGTGCACTCTCTGAGTCACTGCACTGCATTCCCAGTGGTGCCAGTGCACTCTCTGGACTCACTGCAGTGCATCCCCAGTGGTGCCAGTGCACTCTCTGGACTCACTGTACTGCAACCCCAGTGGTGCCAGTGCACTCTCTGGACTCACCGCACTGCATCCCCAGTGGTGCCAGTGCACTCTCTGGACTCACTGCACTGCATCCCCAAGGTGCCAGTGCACTCTCTGGACTAAACTGCACTGCATCCGCAGTGGTGCCCGTGCACTCTCTGGACTCACTGCACTCCATCCCCACTGGTGCCAGTGCACTCTCTGGACTCACTGCACTGCATCCCCACTGGTGCCAGTCCACTCTCTGGACTCACTGCACTGCATCCCCAGTGGTGCCAGTGCACTCTCTGCACTCATGCACTGCATACCCAGTGGTGCCAGTGCACTCTTTGGACTCACTGTACTGCATCCCCAGTGGTGCCAGTGCACTCTCTGGACTCACTGCACTGCATCCCCAGTGGTGCCAGTGTAGTCTCTGGACTCACTGTAGTGCATCCCCAGTGGTGCCAGTGCAATCT
Source organism: Anser brachyrhynchus (assembly GCF_964034855.1). NCBI lineage: Eukaryota > Metazoa > Chordata > Aves > Anseriformes > Anatidae > Anser > Anser brachyrhynchus. The sequence goes on from NW_027663925.1 coordinate 1,358,514, forward strand.
CAGAACTCACTGCAGTGCAGCTCCAGTTGGTGCCAGTGCAGTCTCTGGACTCACTGCACTGCATCCCCACTGGTGCCAGTGCACTCTCTGGACTCACTGCAGTGCATCCCCAGTGGTGCCAGTGCACTCTCTGGAGTCACTGCAGTGTATCCCCAGTGGTGCCAGTGCACTCTCTGGACTCACTGAACTGCATCCCCAGTGGTGCCAGAGCACTCTCTGGACTCACTGCAGTGCATCCCCAGTGCTGCCAGTGCACTCTCTGGACTCACTGCACTGCATCCCCAGTGGTGCCAGTGCACTCTCTGGACTCACTGCAGTGCATCCCCAGTGGTGCCAGTGCACTCTCTGGACTCACTGCACTGCATCCCCAGTGGTGCCAGTGCACTCTCTGGAGTCACAGCACTGCATCAACAGTGGTGCCTCTGCACTCTCTGGAGTCACTGCAGTGCATCCCCAGTGGTGCCAGTGCACTCTCTGGACTCACTGCAGTTCATCCCCAGTAGTGCCAGTGCACTCTCTGGAGTCACTGCACTACATCCCCAGTGGTGCCAGTGCACTCTCTGCCCTCACTGCATTGCATCCCCAGTGGTGCCAGTGCACTCTCTGGAGTCACTGCACTGCATCCCCAGTGGTGCCAGTGCACTCTCTGGACTCACTGCATTGCATCCCCAGTGGTACCAGTGCACTCTCTGGACTCACTGCACTGCATCCCCAGTGGTGCCACTGCACTCTCTGGACTCACTGCACTGCATCACCAGTGGTGCCAGGGCACTCTCTGGACTCACTGCAGTGCATCTGCAGTGGTGCCAGTGCACTCCTTCGAGTCACTGCAGTGCATCCCCAGTGGTGCCAGTGCACTCTCTGGACTCACTGCAGTGCATCCCCAGTGCTGCCAGTGCACTCTCTGGACTCACTGCAGTGCATCCCCAGTGGTGCCAGTGCACTCTCTGGACTCACTGCACTGCATCCCCAGTGGTGCCAGTGCACTCTCCGGAATCACTGCACTGCATCACCAGTGGTGCCAGTGCACTCTCCGGAATCACTGCACTGCATCACCAGTGGAGTCAGTGCACTCTCTGGACTCACTGCAGTGCATCCCCAGTGGTGCCCGTGCACTCTCTGGACTCACTGCAGTGCATCCCCAGTGGTGCCTGTGCAGTCTCTGGACTCACTACAGTTCATCCCCAGTGGAACCAGTGCAATCTCAGGACTCACTGCAGTGCAGCTCCAGTTGGTGCCAGTGCAGTCTCTGGACTCACTGCACTGCATCCCCAGTGGTGCCAGTGCACTCTCTGGACTCACTGCACTGCATCCCCAGTGGTGCCAGTGCAATCTCAGGACTCACTGCAGTGCAGCTCCAGTTGGTGCCAATGCAGTCTCTGGACTCACTGCACTGCATCCCCAGTGGTGCCAGTGCACTCTCTGGACTCACTGCAGTGCATCGCCAGTGGTGCCTGTGCACTCTCTGGAGTCACTGCAGTGTATCCCCAGTGGTGCCAGTGCACTCTCTGGACTCACTGAACTGCATCCCCAGTGGTGCCAGAGCACTCTCTGGACTCACTGCAGTGCATTCCCAGTGCTGCCAGTGCACTCTCTGGACTCACTGCACTGCATCCCCAGTGGTGCCAGTGCACTCTCTGGACTCACTGCACTGCATCCCCAGTGGTGCCAGTGCACTCTCTGGACTCACTGCAGTGCATCCCCAGTGGTGCCAGTGCACTCTCTGGACTCACTGCAGTGCATCCCCAGTAGTGCCAGTGCACTCTCTGGACTCACTGCACTGCATCCCCAGTGGTGCTAGTGCACTCTCTGGACTCACTGCATTGCATCCCCAGTGGTGCCAGTGCACTCTCTGGACTCACTGCACTGCATCCCCAGTGGTGCCACTGCACTCTCTGGACTCACTGCACTGCATCACCATTGGTGCCAGGGCACTCTCCGGACTCACTGCAGTGCATCCGCAGTGGTGCCAGTGCACTCTTTCGAGTCACTGCAGTTCATCCCCTGTGGTGCCAGTGCACTCTCTGGACTCACTGCAGTGCATCCCCAGTGGTGCCAGTGCACTCTCTGGACTCACTGCAGTGCATCCCCAGTGGTGCCAGTGCACTCTCTGGACTCACTGCAGTGCATCCCCAGTGGTGCCAGTGCACTCTCTGGACTCACAGCACTGCATCCCCAGTGGTGCCAGTGCACTCTCTGGAGTCACAGCACTGCATCAACAGTGGTGCCTCTGCACTCTCTGGAGTCACTGCACTGCATCCCCAGTGGTGCCAGTGCACTCTCTGGACTCACTGCAGTGCATCCCCAGTGGTGCCAGTGCACTCTCTGGACTCACTGCAGTGCATCCCAAGTGCTGCCAGTGCACTCTCTGGACTCACTGCAGTGCACCCCCAGTGGTGCTAGTGCACTCTCCGGAATCACTGCAGTGCATCCCCAGTGGTGCCAGTGCACTCTCTGGACTCACTGCACTGCATCCACAGTGGTGCCAGTGCACTCTCTGGACTCACTGCATTGCATCCCCAGTGGTGCCAGTGCACTCTCTGGACTCACTGCACTGCATCCCCAGTGGTGCCAGGGCACTCTCTGGACTCACTGCAGTGCAGCCCCAGTGGTGCCAGTGCACTCTCTGCCCTCACTGCAGTGCATCCCCAGTGGTGCCAGTGCACTCTCTGCACTCACTGCAGTGCATCCCCAGTGGTGCCAGTGCAATCTCTGGACTCACCGGGGTGCATCCCCAGTGGTGCCAGTGCACTCTCTGGACTCACTGCAGTGCACCCCCACTGGTGCCAGTGCACTCTCTGGACTCACTGCACTGCATCCCCAGTGGTGCCAGTGCACTCTCTGGACTCACTGCACTGCATCCCCAAGGTGCCAGTGCACTCTCTGGACTCAACTGCACTGCATCCCCAGTGCTGCCAGTGCACTCTCTGGACTCACTGCAGTGCATCCCCAGTGGTGTCAGTGCACTCTCTGGACTCACTGCAGTGCATCCCCAGTGGTGCCAGTGCACTCTCTGGACTCACTGCACTTCATCCCCAGTGGTGCCAGTGCACTCTCTGGACTCACTGCATTGCATCCCCAGTGGTGCCAGTGCACTCTCTGGACTCACTGCACTGCATCCCCAGTGGTGTCACTGCACTCTCTGGACTCACTGTACTGCATCACCATTGGTGCCAGGGCACTCTCCGGACTCACTGCAGTGCATCCGCAGTGGAGCCAGTGCACTCTTTCGAGTCACTTCAGTGCATCCCCAGTGGTGCCAGTGCACTCTCTGGACTCACTGCAGTGCATCCCCAGTGGTGCCAGTGCACTCTCTGGAATCACTGCAGTGCATCCCCAGTGGTGCCAGTGCACTCTCTGGACTCACTGCACTGCATCCCCAGTGGTGCCAGTGCACTCTCTGGACTCACTGCATTGCATCCCCAGTGTGCCAGTGCACTCTCTGGACTCACTGCACTGCATCCCCAGTGGTGCCAGTGCACTCTCTGGACTCACTGCACTGCATCACCATTGGTGCCAGTGCACTCTCCGGACTCACTGCAGTGCATCCGCAGTGGTGCCAGTGCACTCTTTTGAGTCACTGCAGTGCATCCCCAGTGGTGCCAGTGCACTCTCTGGACTCACTGCAGTGCATCCCCAGTGGTGCCAGTGCACTCTCTGCACTCACTGCACTGCATCCCCAGTGTTCCCCGAGCACTCTCTGGACTCACTGCAGTGCATCCCCAGTGGTGCCAGTGCACTCTCTGGACTCACTGCACTGCATCCCCAGTGGTGCCAGTGCACTCTCTGGAGTCGCAGCACTGCATCAACAGTGGTGCCTCTGCACTCTCTGGAGTAACTGCACTGCATCCCCAGTGCTGCCAGTGCACTCGTTGGACTCACTGCAGTGCATCCCCAGTGGTGCCAGTGCACTCTAAGGACTCACTGCAGTGCATCCCCAGTGGTGCCAGTGCACTCTCTGGACTCACTGCACTGCATCCCCAGTGGTGCCAGTGCACTCTCTGGACTCACTGCACTGCATCACCATTGGTGCCAGGGTACTCTCCGGACTCACTGCAGTGCATCCACAGTGGTGCCAGTGCACTCTTTCGAGTCACTGCACTGCATCCCCATTAGTGCCAGTGCATTCTCTGGACTCATTGCAGTGTATCCCCAGTGGTGCCAGTGCACTCTCTGGACTCACTGCACTGCATCCCCAGTGGTGCCAGTGCACTCTCTGGACTCACGGCACTGCATCCCCAGTGCTGACAGTGCACTCTCTGGACTCACTGCACTGCATCCCCAGTGCTGACAGTGCACTCTCTGGACTCACTGCAGTGCATCCCCAGTGGTGCCAGTGCACTCTCTGGACTCACTGCACTGCATCCCCAGTGGTGCCAGTGCACTCTCCGGACTCACTGCACTGCATCACCTGTGGTGCCAGTGCACTCTCTGGACTCACTGCAGTGCATCCCCAGTGGTGCCAGTGCACTCTCTGCACTCACTGCACTGCATCCCCAGTGGTGCCAGTGCACTCTCTGCACTCACTGCACTGCATCCCCGGTGTCCCAGAGCACTCTCTGGACTCACCGAGGTGCATCCCCAGTGGTGCCAGTGCACTCTCTGGACTCACCGCACTGCATCACCAGTGGTGCCAGTGCACTCTCTGGACTCACTGCAGTGCAGCCCCTGAGGTGCCAGTGTACTCTCTGGATCACTGCACTGCATCACCATTGGTGCCAGGGCACTCTCCGGACTCACTGCAGTGCATCCCCAGTGGTGCCAGTGCACTCTTTCGAGTCACTGCACTGCATCCCCAGTGGTGCCAGTGCATTCTCTGGACTCACTGCAGTGCATCCCCATTGGTGCCAGTGCAGTCTCTGGAGTCACTGCAGTGCATCCCCAGTGGTGCCAGTGCACTCTCTGGACTCACTGCACTGCATCCCCAGTGCTGACAGTGCACTCTCTGGACTCACTGCACTGCATCCCCAGTGGTGCCAGTGCACTCTCTGGACTCACTGCAGTGCATCTCCTTTTGCGCCAGTGCACTCTCTGGACTCACTGCACTGCATCCCCAGTGGTGCCAGTGCACTCTCTGGAGTCACTGCACTGCATCACCAGTGGTGCCAGTGCACTCCCTGGACTCACTGCAGTGCATCCCCAGTGGTGCCAGTGCACTCTCTGGACTCACTGCACTGCATCCCCAGTGCTGACAGTGCACTCTCTGGACTCACTGCACTGCATCACCAGTGGTGGCAGTGTACTCTCTGGACTCACTGCACTGCATCCCCAGTGGAGACAGTGCACTCTCTGTAGTCACTGCGCTGCATCCCCAGTGGTTCCAGGGCACTCTCTCGACTCACAGCACTGCAACTCCAGTGGTGCCAGTGCACTCTCTGGAGTCACTGCGCTGCATCCCCAGTGGTGCCAGTGCCCTCTGTGGACTCACTGCACTACATCCCCTGTGGGGCCAGTGCACTCTCTGGACTCACTGCAGTGCATCCCCAGTGGTGCGAGTGCACTCTCTGGACTCACTGGGGTGCATCCCCAGTGGTGCCAGTGCACTCTCTGGACTCACCGGGGTGCATCCCCAGTGGTGCCAGTGCACTCTCTGGACTCACTGCAGTGCATCCCCAGTGGTGCCAGTGTACTCTGTGGACTCACTGCAGTGCATCCCCAGTGTTGCCAGTGCACTCTCTGGAGTCACTGCACTGCATCCCCAGTGGTGCCAGTGCACTCTCTGGACTCACTGCACTGCATCCCCAGTGGTGCCAGTGCACTCTCTGGACTCACTGCAGTGCATCCCCAGTGGTGCCAGTGCACTCTCTGGACTCACTGCAGTGCATCCCCAGTGGTGCCAGTGCACTCTCTGGACTCACAGCACTGCATCCCCAGTGGTGCCAGTGCACTCTCTGGAGTCACAGCACTGCATCAACAGTGGTGCCTCTGCACTCTCTGGAGTCACTGCACTGCATCCCCAGTGGTGCCAGTGCACTCTCTGGACTCACTGCAGTGCATCCCCAGTGGTGCCAGTGCACTCTCTGGACTCACTGCAGTGCATCCCAAGTGCTGCCAGTGCACTCTCTGGACTCACTGCAGTGCACCCCCAGTGGTGCTAGTGCACTCTCCGGAATCACTGCAGTGCATCCCCAGTGGTGCCAGTGCACTCTCTGGACTCACTGCACTGCATCCACAGTGGTGCCAGTGCACTCTCTGGACTCACTGCATTGCATCCCCAGTGGTGCCAGTGCACTCTCTGGACTCACTGCACTGCATCCCCAGTGGTGCCAGGGCACTCTCTGGACTCACTGCAGTGCAGCCCCAGTGGTGCCAGTGCACTCTCTGCCCTCACTGCAGTGCATCCCCAGTGGTGCCAGTGCACTCTCTGCACTCACTGCAGTGCATCCCCAGTGGTGCCAGTGCAATCTCTGGACTCACCGGGGTGCATCCCCAGTGGTGCCAGTGCACTCTCTGGACTCACTGCAGTGCACCCCCACTGGTGCCAGTGCACTCTCTGGACTCACTGCACTGCATCCCCAGTGGTGCCAGTGCACTCTCTGGACTCACTGCACTGCATCCCCAAGGTGCCAGTGCACTCTCTGGACTCAACTGCACTGCATCCCCAGTGCTGCCAGTGCACTCTCTGGACTCACTGCAGTGCATCCCCAGTGGTGTCAGTGCACTCTCTGGACTCACTGCAGTGCATCCCCAGTGGTGCCAGTGCACTCTCTGGACTCACTGCACTTCATCCCCAGTGGTGCCAGTGCACTCTCTGGACTCACTGCATTGCATCCCCAGTGGTGCCAGTGCACTCTCTGGACTCACTGCACTGCATCCCCAGTGGTGTCACTGCACTCTCTGGACTCACTGTACTGCATCACCATTGGTGCCAGGGCACTCTCCGGACTCACTGCAGTGCATCCGCAGTGGAGCCAGTGCACTCTTTCGAGTCACTTCAGTGCATCCCCAGTGGTGCCAGTGCACTCTCTGGACTCACTGCAGTGCATCCCCAGTGGTGCCAGTGCACTCTCTGGAATCACTGCAGTGCATCCCCAGTGGTGCCAGTGCACTCTCTGGACTCACTGCACTGCATCCCCAGTGGTGCCAGTGCACTCTCTGGACTCACTGCATTGCATCCCCAGTGTGCCAGTGCACTCTCTGGACTCACTGCACTGCATCCCCAGTGGTGCCAGTGCACTCTCTGGACTCACTGCACTGCATCACCATTGGTGCCAGTGCACTCTCCGGACTCACTGCAGTGCATCCGCAGTGGTGCCAGTGCACTCTTTTGAGTCACTGCAGTGCATCCCCAGTGGTGCCAGTGCACTCTCTGGACTCACTGCAGTGCATCCCCAGTGGTGCCAGTGCACTCTCTGCACTCACTGCACTGCATCCCCAGTGTTCCCCGAGCACTCTCTGGACTCACTGCAGTGCATCCCCAGTGGTGCCAGTGCACTCTCTGGACTCACTGCACTGCATCCCCAGTGGTGCCAGTGCACTCTCTGGAGTCGCAGCACTGCATCAACAGTGGTGCCTCTGCACTCTCTGGAGTAACTGCACTGCATCCCCAGTGCTGCCAGTGCACTCGTTGGACTCACTGCAGTGCATCCCCAGTGGTGCCAGTGCACTCTAAGGACTCACTGCAGTGCATCCCCAGTGGTGCCAGTGCACTCTCTGGACTCACTGCACTGCATCCCCAGTGGTGCCAGTGCACTCTCTGGACTCACTGCACTGCATCACCATTGGTGCCAGGGTACTCTCCGGACTCACTGCAGTGCATCCACAGTGGTGCCAGTGCACTCTTTCGAGTCACTGCACTGCATCCCCATTAGTGCCAGTGCATTCTCTGGACTCATTGCAGTGTATCCCCAGTGGTGCCAGTGCACTCTCTGGACTCACTGCACTGCATCCCCAGTGGTGCCAGTGCACTCTCTGGACTCACGGCACTGCATCCCCAGTGCTGACAGTGCACTCTCTGGACTCACTGCACTGCATCCCCAGTGCTGACAGTGCACTCTCTGGACTCACTGCAGTGCATCCCCAGTGGTGCCAGTGCACTCTCTGGACTCACTGCACTGCATCCCCAGTGGTGCCAGTGCACTCTCCGGACTCACTGCACTGCATCACCTGTGGTGCCAGTGCACTCTCTGGACTCACTGCAGTGCATCCCCAGTGGTGCCAGTGCACTCTCTGCACTCACTGCACTGCATCCCCAGTGGTGCCAGTGCACTCTCTGCACTCACTGCACTGCATCCCCGGTGTCCCAGAGCACTCTCTGGACTCACCGAGGTGCATCCCCAGTGGTGCCAGTGCACTCTCTGGACTCACCGCACTGCATCACCAGTGGTGCCAGTGCACTCTCTGGACTCACTGCAGTGCAGCCCCTGAGGTGCCAGTGTACTCTCTGGATCACTGCACTGCATCACCATTGGTGCCAGGGCACTCTCCGGACTCACTGCAGTGCATCCCCAGTGGTGCCAGTGCACTCTTTCGAGTCACTGCACTGCATCCCCAGTGGTGCCAGTGCATTCTCTGGACTCACTGCAGTGCATCCCCATTGGTGCCAGTGCAGTCTCTGGAGTCACTGCAGTGCATCCCCAGTGGTGCCAGTGCACTCTCTGGACTCACTGCACTGCATCCCCAGTGCTGACAGTGCACTCTCTGGACTCACTGCACTGCATCCCCAGTGGTGCCAGTGCACTCTCTGGACTCACTGCAGTGCATCTCCTTTTGCGCCAGTGCACTCTCTGGACTCACTGCACTGCATCCCCAGTGGTGCCAGTGCACTCTCTGGAGTCACTGCACTGCATCACCAGTGGTGCCAGTGCACTCCCTGGACTCACTGCAGTGCATCCCCAGTGGTGCCAGTGCACTCTCTGGACTCACTGCACTGCATCCCCAGTGCTGACAGTGCACTCTCTGGACTCACTGCACTGCATCACCAGTGGTGGCAGTGTACTCTCTGGACTCACTGCACTGCATCCCCAGTGGAGACAGTGCACTCTCTGTAGTCACTGCGCTGCATCCCCAGTGGTTCCAGGGCACTCTCTCGACTCACAGCACTGCAACTCCAGTGGTGCCAGTGCACTCTCTGGAGTCACTGCGCTGCATCCCCAGTGGTGCCAGTGCCCTCTGTGGACTCACTGCACTACATCCCCTGTGGGGCCAGTGCACTCTCTGGACTCACTGCAGTGCATCCCCAGTGGTGCGAGTGCACTCTCTGGACTCACTGGGGTGCATCCCCAGTGGTGCCAGTGCACTCTCTGGACTCACCGGGGTGCATCCCCAGTGGTGCCAGTGCACTCTCTGGACTCACTGCAGTGCATCCCCAGTGGTGCCAGTGTACTCTGTGGACTCACTGCAGTGCATCCCCAGTGTTGCCAGTGCACTCTCTGGAGTCACTGCACTGCATCCCCAGTGGTGCCAGTGCACTCTCTGGACTCACTGCACTGCATCCCCAGTGGTGCCAGTGCACTCTCTGGACTCACTGCAGTGCATCCCCAGTGGCGCCAGTGCACTCTCTGGACTCACTGCACTGCATCCCATTGGTGCTAGTGCACTCTCTGGACTCACTGCACTGCATCCCCAGTGGTGCCAGTGCACTCTCTGGACTCACTGCACTGCATCCCCAGTGGTGCCAGTGCACTCTCTGGACTCACTGCAGTGCATCCCCAGTGGTGCCAGTGCACTCTCTGGACTCACTGCAGTGCTTCCGCACTGGTGCCAGTGCACTCTCTGCACTCACTGCACTGCATCAACAGTGGTGCCTCTGCACTCTCTGGAGTCACTGCACTGCATCCCCAGTGGTGCCAGTGCACTCTCTGGACTCACTGTAGTGCATCCCCAGTGGTGCCAGTGCACTCTCTGGACTCACTGCACTGCATCCCCAGTGGTGCCAGTGCACTCTCTGGACTCACTGCACTGCATCACCAGCGGTGCCAGTGCACTCTCTGGACTCACTGCAGTGCATCCCCAGTGGTGCCAGTGCACTTTCTGGAGTCACTGCAGTGCATCCCCTGTTGTGCCAGTGCACTCTCTGCACTCACTGCACTGCATCCCCAGAAGTGCCAGTGCACTCACTGGACTCACTGCACTGCATCCCCAGTGGTTCCATTGCACTCTCTGGACACACTGCATTGGATCCCCAGTGGTGTCAGTGCACTCTCTGGACTCAGTGCAGTGCATCCCCAGTGGTGCCAGTGCACTCTCTGGACTCACTGCAGTGCTTCCCCACTGGTGCCAGTGCACTCTCTGGACTCACTACACTGCATCCCCAGTGGTGCCAGTGCACTCTCTGGACTCACTGCAGTGCATCACCAGTGGTGCCAGTGCACTCTCTGGAGTCACTGCACTGCATCCCCAGTGGAGCCAGTGCACTCTCTGGACTCACTGCACTGCATTCCCAGTGGTGCCAGTGCACTCTATGGACTCACTGCAGTGCATCCCCAGTGGTGCCAGTGCACTCTCTGGACCCACTGCAGTGCATCCCCACTGGTGCCAGTGCACTCTCTGGACTCACTGCACTGCATCCCCAATGGTGCCAGTACACTCTCTGTAGTCACTGCACTGCGTCCCCAGTGGTGCCAGTGCACTCTCCGGAATCACTGCAGTGTATCCCCTGTGGTGCCAGTGCCCTCTGTGGACTCACTGCACTGCATCCCAGTGGTACCAGTGCACTCTCTGGACTCACTGCACTGCATCCCCAAGGTGCCAGTGCACTCTCTGGACTCAACTGCACTGCATCCCCAGTGCTGCCAGTGCACTCTCTGGACTCACTGCAGTGCATCCGCAGTGGTGCCAGTGCACTCTTTCGAGTCACTGCAGTGCATCCCCAGTGGTGCCAGTGCACTCTCTGGACTCACTGCACTGCATCCCCAGTGGTGCCAGTGCACTCTCTGCCCTCACTGCAGTGCATCCCCAGTGGTGCCAGTGCACTCTCTGGACTCACTGCATTGCATCCCCAGTGGTGCCAGTGCACTCTCTGGACTCACTGCACTGCATCCCCAGTGGTGCCACTGCACTCTCTGGACTCACTGCACTGCATCACCATTGGTGCCAGGGCACTCTCCGGACTCACTGCAGTGCATCCGTAGTGGTGCCAGTGCACTCTTTCGAGTCACTGCAGTGCATCCCCAGTGGTGCCAGTGCACTCTCTGGACTCACTGCACTGCATCCCCAGTGGTGCCAGTGCACTCTCTGCACTCACTGCACTGCATCCCCAGTGTTCCCCGAGCACTCTCTGGACTCACTGCAGTGCATCCCCAGTGGTGCCAGTGCACTCTCTGGACTCACTGCACTGCATCCCCACTGGTGCCACTGCACTCTCTGGACTCACTGCACTGCATCACCATTGGTGCCAGGGCACTCTCCGGACTCACTGCAGTGCATCCGCAGTGGTGCCAGTGCACTCTTTCGAGTCACTGCACTGCATCCCCATTAGTTCCAGTGCATTCTCTGGACTCATTGCAGTGCATCCCCAGTGGTGCCAGTGCACTCTCTGGACTCACTGCACTGCATCCCCAGTGGTGCCAGTGCACTCTCTGGAGTCACTGCACTGCATCCCCAGTGGTGCCAGTGCACTCTCTGGACTCACTGCACTGCATCCCCAGTGCTGACAGTGCACTCTCTGGACTCACTGCAGTGCATCCCCAGTGGTGCGAGTGCACTCTCTGGACTCACCGGGGTGCATCCCCAGTGGTGCCAGTGCACTCTCTGGACTCACCGGGGTGCATCCCCAGTGGTGCCAGTGCACTCTCTGGACTCACTGCACTGCATCCCCAGTGGTGCCAGTGTACTCTGTGGACTCACTGCAGTGCATCCCCAGTGGTGCCAGTGCACTCTCTGGAGTCACTGCACTGCATCCCCAGTGGTGCCAGTGCACTCTCTGAGCTCACTGCACTGCATCCCCAGTGGAGACAGTGCACTCTCTGTAGTCACTGCGCTGCATCCCCAGTGGTGCCAGTGCACTCTCTGCACTCACTGCACTGCATCAACAGTGGTGCCAGTGCACTCTCTGGACTCACTGCGCTGCATCCCCAGTGGTGCCAGTGCCCTCTGTGGACTCACTGCACTACATCCCCAGTGGTGCGAGTGCACTCTCTGGACTCACCGGGGTGCATCCCCAGTGGTGCCAGTGCACTCTCTGGACTCACCGGGGTGCATCCCCAGTGGTGCCAGTGCACTCTCTGGACTCACTGCAGTGCATCCCCAGTGGTGCCAGTGCACTCTCTGGACTCACTGCAGTGCATCCCCAGTGGTGCCAGTGCACTCTCTGGAGTCACTGCACTGCATCCCCAGTGGTGCCAGTGCACTCTCTGGACTCACTGCACTGCATCCCCAGTGGTGCCAGTGCACTCTCTGGACTCAGTGCACTGCATCCCCAATGGTGCCACTGCACTCTCTGGACTCACTGCAGTGCATCCCTAGTGGTGCCAGTGCACTCTCTGGACTCACTGCACTGCATCCCCAGTGGTGCCAGTGCACTCTTTGAGCTCACTGCAGTGCATCCCCAGTGGTGCCAGTGCACTCTCTGGACTCACTGCAGTGCATCCCCAGTGGTGCCAGTGCACTCTCTGGAGTCACTGCACTGCATCCTCAGTGGTGCCAGTGCACTCTCTGGACTCACAGCACTGCATCCCCAGTGGTGCCAGGGCACTCTCTGGACTCACTGCACTGCATCCCCAGTGGTCCCAGTGCACTCTCTGCCCTCACTGCAGTGCATCCCCAGTGGTACCAGTGCACTCTCTGCACTCACTGCAGTGCATCCCCAGTGGTGCCAGTGCAATCTCTGGGCTCACCGGGGTGCATCCCCAGTGGTGCCAGTGCACTCTCTGGACTCACTGCACTACATCACCTGTGGTGCCAGTGCACTCTCTGGACTCACTGCAGTGCATCCCCAGTGGTGCCAGTGCACTCTCTGCACTCACTGCACTGCATCCCCAGTGGTGACAGTGCACTCTCTGGACTCACTGCACTGCATCCCCAGTGGTGCCAGTGCACTCTCTGGACTCACTGCAGTGCATCCCCAGTAGTGCCCGTGCACTCTGTGGACTCACTGCGCTGCATCCCCAGTGGTGCCAGTGCACTCTCTGGACTCACTGCACTGCATCCCCTGTGGTGCCAGTGCACTCTCTGCACTCATTGCACTGCATCCCCAGTGGTGCCAGTGCACTATCTGGACTCATTGCAGTGCATCCACAGTGGTGCCAGTGCACTCTCTGAGTCACTGCACTGCATTCCCAGTGGTGCCAGTGCACTCTCTGGACTCACTGCAGTGCATCCCCAGTGGTGCCAGTGCACTCTCTGGACTCACTGTACTGCAACCCCAGTGGTGCCAGTGCACTCTCTGGACTCACCGCACTGCATCCCCAGTGGTGCCAGTGCACTCTCTGGACTCACTGCACTGCATCCCCAAGGTGCCAGTGCACTCTCTGGACTAAACTGCACTGCATCCGCAGTGGTGCCCGTGCACTCTCTGGACTCACTGCACTCCATCCCCACTGGTGCCAGTGCACTCTCTGGACTCACTGCACTGCATCCCCACTGGTGCCAGTCCACTCTCTGGACTCACTGCACTGCATCCCCAGTGGTGCCAGTGCACTCTCTGCACTCATGCACTGCATACCCAGTGGTGCCAGTGCACTCTTTGGACTCACTGTACTGCATCCCCAGTGGTGCCAGTGCACTCTCTGGACTCACTGCACTGCATCCCCAGTGGTGCCAGTGTAGTCTCTGGACTCACTGTAGTGCATCCCCAGTGGTGCCAGTGCAATCTCAGAACTCACTGCAGTGCAGCTCCAGTTGGTGCCAGTGCAGTCTCTGGACTCACTGCACTGCATCCCCACTGGTGCCAGTGCACTCTCTGGACTCACTGCAGTGCATCCCCAGTGGTGCCAGTGCACTCTCTGGAGTCACTGCAGTGTATCCCCAGTGGTGCCAGTGCACTCTCTGGACTCACTGAACTGCATCCCCAGTGGTGCCAGAGCACTCTCTGGACTCACTGCAGTGCATCCCCAGTGCTGCCAGTGCACTCTCTGGACTCACTGCACTGCATCCCCAGTGGTGCCAGTGCACTCTCTGGACTCACTGCACTGCATCCCCAGTGGTGCCAGTGCACTCTCTGGACTCACTGCACTGCATCCCCAGTGGTGCCAGTGCACTCTCTGGAGTCACAGCACTGCATCAACAGTGGTGCCTCTGCACTCTCTGGAGTCACTGCAGTGCATCCCCAGTGGTGCCAGTGCACTCTCTGGACTCACTGCAGTTCATCCCCAGTAGTGCCAGTGCACTCTCTGGAGTCACTGCACTACATCCCCAGTGGTGCCAGTGCACTCTCTGCCCTCACTGCAGTGCATCCCCAGTGGTGCCAGTGCACTCTCTGGAGTCACTGCACTGCATCCCCAGTGGTGCCAGTGCACTCTCTGGACTCACTGCATTGCATCCCCAGTGGTACCAGTGCACTCTCTGGACTCACTGCACTGCATCCCCAGTGGTGCCACTGCACTCTCTGGACTCACTGCACTGCATCACCAGTGGTGCCAGGGCACTCTCTGGACTCACTGCAGTGCATCTGCAGTGGTGCCAGTGCACTCCTTCGAGTCACTGCAGTGCATCCCCAGTGCTGCCAGTGCACTCTCTGGACTCACTGCAGTGCATCCCCAGTGGTGCCAGTGCACTCTCTGGACTCACTGCACTGCATCCCCAGTGGTGCCAGTGCACTCTCCGGAATCACTGCACTGCATCACCAGTGGTGCCAGTGCACTCTCCGGAATCACTGCACTGCATCACCAGTGGAGTCAGTGCACTCTCTGGACTCACTGCAGTGCATCCCCAGTGGTGCCCGTGCACTCTCTGGACTCACTGCAGTGCATCCCCAGTGGTGCCTGTGCAGTCTCTGGACTCACTGCAGTGCATCGCCAGTGGTGCCTGTGCACTCTCTGGAGTCACTGCAGTGTATCCCCATTGGTGCCAGTGCACTCTCTGGTCTCACTGAACTGCATCCCCAGTGGTGCCAGAGCACTCTCTGGACTCACTGCAGTGCATTCCCAGTGCTGCCAGTGCACTCTCTGGACTCACTGCACTGCATCGCCAGTGGTGCCAGTGCACTCTCTGGACTCACTGCACTGCATCCCCAGTGGTGCCAGTGCACTCTCTGGACTCACTGCAGTGCATCCCCAGTGGTGCCAGTACACTCTCTGGACTCACTGCAGTGCATCCCCAGTGGTGCCAGTGCACTCTCTGGACTCACTGCAGTGCATCCCCAGTAGTGCCAGTGCACTCTCTGGACTCACTGCACTGCATCCCCAGTGGTGCTAGTGCACTCTCTGGACTCACTGCATTGCATCCCCAGTGGTGCCAGTGCACTCTCTGGACTCACTGCACTGCATCCCCAGTGGTGCCACTGCACTCTCTGGACTCACTGCACTGCATCACCATTGGTGCCAGGGCACTCTCCGGACTCACTGCAGTGCATCCGCAGTGGTGCCAGTGCACTCTTTCGAGTCACTGCAGTTCATCCCCTGTGGTGCCAGTGCACTCTCTGGACTCACTGCAGTGCATCCCCAGTGGTGCCAGTGCACTCTCTGGACTCACTGCAGTGCATCCCCAGTGGTGCCAGTGCACTCTCTGGACTCACTGCAGTGCATCCCCAGTGGTGCCAGTCCACTCTCTGGACTCACAGCACTGCATCCCCAGTGGTGCCAGTGCACTCTCTGGAGTCACAGCACTGCATCAACAGTGGTGCCTCTGCACTCTCTGGAGTCACTGCACTGCATCCCCAGTGGTGCCAGTGCACTCTCTGGACTCACTGCAGTGCATCCCCAGTGGTGCCAGTGCACTCTCTGGACTCACTGCAGTGCATCCCAAGTGCTGCCAGTGCACTCTCTGGACTCACTGCAGTGCACCCCCAGTGGTGCTAGTGCACTCTCCGGAATCACTGCAGTGCATCCCCAGTGGTGCCAGTGCACTCTCTGGACTCACTGCACTGCATCCACAGTGGTGCCAGTGCACTCTCTGGACTCACTGCATTGCATCCCCAGTGGTGCCAGTGCACTCTCTGGACTCACTGCACTGCATCCCCAGTGGTGCCAGGGCACTCTCTGGACTCACTGCAGTGCAGCCCCAGTGGTGCCAGTGCACTCTCTGCCCTCACTGCAGTGCATCCCCAGTGGTGCCAGTGCACTCTCTGCACTCACTGCAGTGCATCCCCAGTGGTGCCAGTGCAATCTCTGGACTCACCGGGGTGCATCCCCAGTGGTGCCAGTGCACTCTCTGGACTCACTGCAGTGCACCCCCACTGGTGCCAGTGCACTCTCTGGACTCACTGCACTGCATCCCCAGTGGTGCCAGTGCACTCTCTGGACTCACTGCACTGCATCCCCAAGGTGCCAGTGCACTCTCTGGACTCAACTGCACTGCATCCCCAGTGCTGCCAGTGCACTCTCTGGACTCACTGCAGTGCATCCCCAGTGGTGTCAGTGCACTCTCTGGACTCACTGCAGTGCATCCCCAGTGGTGCCAGTGCACTCTCTGGACTCACTGCACTTCATCCCCAGTGGTGCCAGTGCACTCTCTGGACTCACTGCATTGCATCCCCAGTGGTGTCACTGCACTCTCTGGACTCACTGTACTGCATCACCATTGGTGCCAGGGCACTCTCCGGACTCACTGCAGTGCATCCGCAGTGGAGCCAGTGCACTCTTTCGAGTCACTTCAGTGCATCCCCAGTGGTGCCAGTGCACTCTCTGGACTCACTGCAGTGCATCCCCAGTGGTGCCAGTGCACTCTCTGGAATCACTGCAGTGCATCCCCAGTGGTGCCAGTGCACTCTCTGGACTCACTGCAGTGCATCCCCAGTGGTGCCAGTGCACTCTCTGGACTCACTGCATTGCATCCCCAGTGGTGCCAGTGCACTCTCTGGACTCACTGCACTGCATCCCCAGTGGTGCCAGTGCACTCTCTGGACTCACTGCACTGCATCACCATTGGTGCCAGTGCACTCTCCGGACTCACTGCAGTGCATCCGCAGTGGTGCCAGTGCACTCTTTTGAGTCACTGCAGTGCATCCCCAGTGGTGCCAGTGCACTCTCTGGACTCACTGCACTGCATCCCCAGTGGTGCCAGTGCACTCTCTGCACTCACTGCACTGTATCACCAGTGGTGCCAGTGCACTCTCTGGACTCACTGCAGTGCATCCCCAGTGGTGCCAGTGCACTCTCTGGACTCACTGCACTGCATCCCCAGTGGTGCCAGTGCACTCTCTGGAGTCGCAGCACTGCATCAACAGTGGTGCCTCTGCACTCTCTGGAGTAACTGCACTGCATCCCCAGTGCTGCCAGTGCACTCTCTGGACTCACTGCAGTGCATCCCCAGTGGTGCCAGTGCACTCTAAGGACTCACTGCAGTGCATCCCCAGTGGTGCCAGTGCACTCTCTGGACTCACTGCACTGCATCCCCAGTGGTGCCAGTGCACTCTCTGGACTCACTGCACTGCATCACCATTGGTGCCAGGGCACTCTCCGGACTCACTGCAGTGCATCCACAGTGGTGCCAGTGCACTCTTTCGAGTCACTGCACTGCATCCCCATTAGTGCCAGTGCATTCTCTGGACTCATTGCAGTGTATCCCCAGTGGTGCCAGTGCACTCTCTGGACTCACTGCACTGCATCCCCAGTGGTGCCAGTGCACTCTCTGGACTCACGGCACTGCATCCCCAGTGTTGACAGTGCACTCTCTGGACTCACTGCACTGCATCCCCAGTGCTGACAGTGCACTCTCTGGACTCACTGCACTGCATCCCCAGTGGTGCCAGTGCACTCTCTGGACTCACTGCACTGCATCCCCAGTGGTGCCAGTGCACTCTCCGGACTCACTGCACTGCATCACCTGTGGTGCCAGTGCACTCTCTGGACTCACTGCAGTGCATCCCCAGTGGTGCCAGTGCACTCTCTGCACTCACTGCACTGCATCCCCAGTGGTGCCAGTGCACTCTCTGCACTCACTGCACTGCATCCCCGGTGTCCCAGAGCACTCTCTGGACTCACCGAGGTGCATCCCCAGTGGTGCCAGTGCACTCTCTGGACTCACCGCACTGCATCACCAGTGGTGCCAGTGCACTCTCTGGACTCACTGCAGTGCAGCCCCTGAGGTGCCAGTGTACTCTCTGGATCACTGCACTGCATCACCATTGGTGCCAGGGCACTCTCCGGACTCACTGCAGTGCATCCCCAGTGGTGCCAGTGCACTCTTTCGAGTCACTGCACTGCATCCCCAGTGGTGCCAGTGCATTCTCTGGACTCACTGCAGTGCATCCCCATTGGTGCCAGTGCAGTCTCTGGAGTCACTGCAGTGCATCCCCAGTGGTGCCAGTGCACTCTCTGGACTCACTGCACTGCATCCCCAGTGCTGACAGTGCACTCTCTGGACTCACTGCACTGCATCCCCAGTGGTGCCAGTGCACTCTCTGGACTCACTGCAGTGCATCTCCTTTTGCGCCAGTGCACTCTCTGGACTCACTGCACTGCATCCCCAGTGGTGCCAGTGCACTCTCTGGAGTCACTGCACTGCATCCCCAGTGGTGCCAGTGCACTCTCTGGACTCACTGCAGTGCATCCCCAGTGGTGCCAGTGCACTCTCTGGACTCACTGCACTGCATCCCCAGTGCTGACAGTGCACTCTCTGGACTCACTGCACTGCATCACCAGTGGTGGCAGTGTACTCTCTGGACTCACTGCACTGCATCCCCAGTGGAGACAGTGCACTCTCTGTAGTCACTGCGCTGCATCCCCAGTGGTTCCAGGGCACTCTCTCGACTCACAGCACTGCAACTCCAGTGGTGCCAGTGCACTCTCTGGAGTCACTGCGCTGCATCCCCAGTGGTGCCAGTGCCCTCTGTGGACTCACTGCACTACATCCCCTGTGGGGCCAGTGCACTCTCTGGACTCACTGCAGTGCATCCCCAGTGGTGCGAGTGCACTCTCTGGACTCACTGGGGTGCATCCCCAGTGGTGCCAGTGCACTCTCTGGACTCACCGGGGTGCATCCCCAGTGGTGCCAGTGCACTCTCTGGACTCACTGCAGTGCATCCCCAGTGGTGCCAGTGTACTCTGTGGACTCACTGCAGTGCATCCCCAGTGTTGCCAGTGCACTCTCTGGAGTCACTGCACTGCATCCCCAGTGGTGCCAGTGCACTCTCTGGACTCACTGCAGTGCATCCCCAGTGGTGCCAGTGCACTCTCTGGACTCACTGCAGTGCATCCCCAGTGGCGCCAGTGCACTCTCTGGACTCACTGCACTGCATCCCATTGGTGCTAGTGCACTCTCTGGACTCACTGCACTGCATCCCCAGTGGTGCCAGTGCACTCTCTGGACTCACTGCACTGCATCCCCAGTGGTGCCAGTGCACTCTCTGGACTCACTGCAGTGCATCCCCAGTGGTGCCAGTGCACTCTCTGGACTCACTGCAGTGCTTCCGCACTGGTGCCAGTGCACTCTCTGCACTCACTGCACTGCATCAACAGTGGTGCCTCTGCACTCTCTGGAGTCACTGCACTGCATCCCCAGTGGTGCCAGTGCACTCTCTGGACTCACTGTAGTGCATCCCCAGTGGTGCCAGTGCACTCTCTGGACTCACTGCACTGCATCCCCAGTGGTGCCAGTGCACTCTCTGGACTCACTGCACTGCATCACCAGCGGTGCCAGTGCACTCTCTGGACTCACTGCAGTGCATCCCCAGTGGTGCCAGTGCACTTACTGGAGTCACTGCAGTGCATCCCCTGTTGTGCCAGTGCACTCTCTGCACTCACTGCACTGCATCCCCAGAAGTGCCAGTGCACTCACTGGACTCACTGCACTGCATCCCCAGTGGTTCCATTGCACTCTCTGGACTCACTGCATTGGATCCCCAGTGGTGTCAGTGCACTCTCTGGACTCAGTGCAGTGCATCCCCAGTGGTGCCAGTGCACTCTCTGGACTCACTGCAGTGCTTCCCCACTGGTGCCAGTGCACTCTCTGGACTCACTGCACTGCATCCCCAGTGGTGCCAGTGCACTCTCTGGACTCACTGCAGTGCATCACCAGTGGTGCCAGTGCACTCTCTGGAGTCACTGCACTGCATCCCCAGTGGAGCCAGTGCACTCTCTGGACTCACTGCACTGCATTCCCAGTGGTGCCAGTGCACTCTATGGACTCACTGCAGTGCATCCCCAGTGGTGCCAGTGCACTCTCTGGACCCACTGCAGTGCATCCCCACTGGTGCCAGTGCACTCTCTGGACTCACTGCACTGCATCCCCAATGGTGCCAGTGCACTCTCTGTAGTCACTGCACTGCGTCCCCAGTGGTGCCAGTGCACTCTCCGGAATCACTGCAGTGTATCCCCTGTGGTGCCAGTGCCCTCTGTGGACTCACTGCACTGCATCCCAGTGGTACCAGTGCACTCTCTGGACTCACTGCACTGCATCCCCAAGGTGCCAGTGCACTCTCTGGACTCAACTGCACTGCATCCCCAGTGCTGCCAGTGCACTCTCTGGACTCACTGCAGTGCACCCGCAGCGGTGCCAGTGCACTCTTTCGAGTCACTGCAGTGCATCCCCAGTGGTGCCAGTGCACTCTCTGGACTCACTGCACTGCATCCCCAGTGGTGCCAGTGCACTCTCTGCCCTCACTGCAGTGCATCCCCAGTGGTGCCAGTGCACTCTCTGGACTCACTGCATTGCATCCCCAGTGGTGCCAGTGCACTCTCTGGACTCACTGCACTGCATCCCCAGTGGTGCCACTGCACTCTCTGGACTCACTGCACTGCATCACCATTGGTGCCAGGGCACTCTCCGGACTCACTGCAGTGCATCCGTAGTGGTGCCAGTGCACTCTTTCGAGTCACTGCAGTGCATCCCCAGTGGTGCCAGTGCACTCTCTGGACTCACTGCACTGCATCCCCAGTGGTGCCAGTGCACTCTCTGCACTCACTGCACTGCATCCCCAGTGTTCCCCGAGCACTCTCTGGACTCACTGCAGTGCATCCCCAGTGGTGCCAGTGCACTCTCTGGACTCACTGCACTGCATCCCCACTGGTGCCACTGCACTCTCTGGACTCACTGCACTGCATCACCATTGGTGCCAGGGCACTCTCCGGACTCACTGCAGTGCATCCGCAGTGGTGCCAGTGCACTCTTTCGAGTCACTGCACTGCATCCCCATTAGTTCCAGTGCATTCTCTGGACTCATTGCAGTGCATCCCCAGTGGTGCCAGTGCACTCTCTGGACTCACTGCACTGCATCCCCAGTGGTGCCAGTGCACTCTCTGGAGTCACTGCACTGCATCCCCAGTGGTGCCAGTGCACTCTCTGGACTCACTGCACTGCATCCCCAGTGCTGACAGTGCACTCTCTGGACTCACTGCAGTGCATCCCCAGTGGTGCGAGTGCACTCTCTGGACTCACCGGGGTGCATCCCCAGTGGTGCCAGTGCACTCTCTGGACTCACCGGGGTGCATCCCCAGTGGTGCCAGTGCACTCTCTGGACTCACTGCACTGCATCCCCAGTGGTGCCAGTGTACTCTGTGGACTCACTGCAGTGCATCCCCAGTGGTGCCAGTGCACTCTCTGGAGTCACTGCACTGCATCCCCAGTGGTGCCAGTGCACTCTCTGAGCTCACTGCACTGCATCCCCAGTGGAGACAGTGCACTCTCTGTAGTCACTGCGCTGCATCCCCAGTGGTGCCAGTGCACTCTCTGCACTCACTGCACTGCATCAACAGTGGTGCCAGTGCACTCTCTGCACTCACTGCACTGCATCCCCAGTGGTGCCAGTGCACTCTCTGGACTCACTGCGCTGCATCCCCAGTGGTGCCAGTGCCCTCTGTGGACTCACTGCACTACATCCCCAGTGGTGCGAGTGCACTCTCTGGACTCACCGGGGTGCATCCCCAGTGGTGCCAGTGCACTCTCTGGACTCACCGGGGTGCATCCCCAGTGGTGCCAGTGCACTCTCTGGACTCACTGCAGTGCATCCCCAGTGGTGCCAGTGCACTCTCTGGACTCACTGCAGTGCATCCCCAGTGGTGCCAGTGCACTCTCTGGAGTCACTGCACTGCATCCCCAGTGGTGCCAGTGCACTCTCTGGACTCACTGCACTGCATCCCCAGTGGTGCCAGTGCACTCTCTGGACTCAGTGCACTGCATCCCCAATGGTGCCACTGCACTCTCTGGACTCACTGCAGTGCATCCCTAGTGGTGCCAGTGCACTCTCTGGACTCACTGCACTGCATCCCCAGTGGTGCCAGTGCACTCTTTGAGCTCACTGCAGTGCATCCCCAGTGGTGCCAGTGCACTCTCTGGACTCACTGCACTGCATCCCCAGTGGTGCCAGTGCACTCTCTGCACTCACTGCACTGCATCAACAGTGGTGCCAGTGCACTCTCTGCACTCACTGCACTGCATCCCCAGTGGTGCCAGTGTAGTCTCTGGACTCACAGCAGTGCATCCCCAGTGGTGCCAGTGCAACTACTGGACTCAATGCAGTGTAGCTCAGTGGTGCCAGTGCACTCTCTGGACTCACTGCACTGCATCCCCAGTGGTGCCAGTGCACTCTCTGGACTCACTGCACTGCATCCCCAGTGGTGCCAGTGCACTGTCTGGACTCACTGCAGTGTATCGCCTTTGGAGCCGGTGCACTCTCTGGACTCACTAAACTGCATCCCCAGTGGTGCCAGAGAACTCTCTGGTCTCACTGCAGTGCATCCCCAGTGGTGCCAGTGCACTCTCTGGACTCACTGCATCCCCAGTGGTGCCAGTGCACTCTCTGGACTCACAGCACTGCATCCCCATTGGTGCCAGTGCACTCTCTGGACTCACTGCACTGCATCCCCAGTGGTGCCAGTGCACTCTCTGGACTCACCGGGGTGCATCCCCAGTGGTGCCAGTGCACTTTCTGGAGTCACTGCAGTGCATCCCCTGTTGTGCCAGTGCACTCAATGCCCTCACTGCACTGCATCCCCAGTGGTTCCATTGCACTCTCTGGACTCACTGCATTGGATCCCCAGTGGTGTCAGTGCACTCTCTGGACTCAGTGCAGTGCATCCCCAGTGGTGCCAGTGCACTCTCTGGACTCACTGCACTGCATCCCCAGTGGTGCCAGTGCACTGTCTGGACTCACTGCAGTGTATCGCCTTTGGAGCCGGTGCACTCTCTGGACTCACTAAACTGCATCCCCAGTGGTGCCAGAGAACTCTCTGGTCTCACTGCAGTGCATCCCTAGTGGTGCCAGTGCACTCTCTGGACTCACTGCATCCCCAGTGGTGCCAGTGCACTCTCTGGACTCACAGCACTGCATCCCCATTGGTGCCAGTGCACTCTCTGGACTCACTGCACTGCATCCCCAGTGGTGCCAGTGCACTCTCTGGACTCACCGGGGTGCATCCCCAGTGGTGCCAGTGCACTTTCTGGAGTCACTGCACTGCATCCCCAGAAGTGCCAGTGCACTCAATGCCCTCACTGCACTGCATCCCCAGTGGTTCCATTGCACTCTCTGGACTCACTGCATTGGATCCCCAGTGGTGTCAGTGCACTCTCTGGACTCAGTGCAGTGCATCCCCAGTGGTGCCAGTGCACTCTCTGGACTCACTGCAGTGCTTCCCCACTGGTACCAGTGCAATCTCTGGACTCACTGCACTGCATCCCCAGTGGTGCCAGTGCACTTTCTGGAGTCACTGCAGTGCATCCCCTGTTGTGCCAGTGCACTCTCTGCACTCACTGCACTGCATCCCCAGAAGTGCCAGTGCACTCAATGCCCTCACTGCACTGCATCCCCAGTGGTTCCATTGCACTCTCTGGACTCACTGCATTGGATCCCCAGTGGTGTCAGTGCACTCTCTGGACTCAGTGCAGTGCATCCCCAGTGGTGCCAGTGCACTCTCTGGACTCACTGCAGTGCTTCCCCACTGGTACCAGTGCAATCTCTGGACTCACTGCACTGCATCCCCAGTGGTGCCAGTGCACTCTCTGGACTCACTGCAGTGCATCACCAGTGGTGCCAGTGTACTCTCTGGAGTCACTACACTGCATCCCCAGTGGAGCCAGTGCACTCTCTGGACTCACTGCACTGCATTCCCAGTGGTGCCAGTGCACTCTATGGACTCACTGCACTGCATCCCCAGTGGTGCCAGTGCACTCTCTGGACCCACTTCAGTGCATCCCCACTGGTGTCAGTGCACTCTCTGGACTCACTGCACTGCATCCCCAATGGTGCCAGTGCACTCTCTGTAGTCACTGCACTGCGTCCCCAGTGGTGCCAGTGCACTCTCTGGACTCACTGCAGAGTATCCCCTGTGGTGCCAGTGCACTCTGTGGACTCACTGCACTGCATCCCAATGGTGCCAGTGCACTCTCTGGACTCACTGCACTGCATCCCCAAGGTGCCAGTGCACTCTCTGGACTCAACTGCACTGCATCCCCAGTGCTGCCAGTGCACTCTCTGGACTCACTGCAGTGCATCCCCAGTGGTGCCAGTGCACTCTCTGGACTCACTGCACTGCATCCCCAGTGGTGACAGTGCACTCTCTGGACTCACTGCACTGCATCCCCAGTGGTGCCAGTGCACTCTCTGGACTCACTGCATTGCATCCCCAGTGGTGCCAGAGCACTCTCTGGACTCACTGCACTGCATCCACAGTGGTGTCACTGCACTCTCTGGACTCACTGCACTGCATCACCATTGGTGCCAGGGCACTCTCCAGACTCACTGCAGTGCATCCGCAGTGGTGCCAGTGCACTCTTTCGAGTCACTGCAGTGCATCCCCAGTGGTGCCAGTGCACTCTCTGGACTCACTGCACTGCATACCCAGTGGTGCCAGTGCACTCTCTGGAATCACTGCAGTGCATCCCCAGTGGTGCCAGTGCACTCTCTGGACTCACTGCATTGCATCCCCAGTGGTGCCAGTGCACTCTCTGGACTCACTGCACTGCATTCCCAGTGGTGCCACTGCACTCTCTGGACTCACTGCACTGCATCACCATTGGTGCCAGTGCACTCTCCGGACTCACTGCAGTGCATCCGCAGTGGTGCCAGTGCACTCTTTTGAGTCACTGCAGTGCATCCCCAGTGGTGCCAGTGCACTCTCTGGACTCACTGCAGTGCATCCCCAGTGGTGCCAGTGCACTCTCTGCACTCACTGCACTGCATCCCCAGTGGTGCCAGTGCACTCTCTGGACTCACTGCAGTGCATCCCCAGTGGTGCCAGTGCACTCTCTGGAGTCACTGCACTGCATCCCCAGTGCTGCCAGTGCACTCTCTGGACTCACTGCAGTGCATCACCAGTGGTGCCAGTGCACTCTCTGGACTCACTGCACTGCATCCCCAGTGGTGCCAGTGCACTCTCTGGACTCACTGCACTGCATCCCCAGTGGTGCCAGTGCACTCTCTGGACTCACTGCACTTCATCCCCAGTGGTGCCAGTGCACTCTCTGGACTCACTGCATTGCATCCCCAGTGGTGCCAGTGCACTCTCTGGACTCACTGCACTGCATCCCCAGTGGTGCCACTGCACTCTCTGGACTCACTGCACTGCATCACCATTGGTGCCAGGGCACTCTCTGGACTCACTGCAGTGCATCCCCAGTGGTGCCAGTGCACTCTTTCGAGTCACTGCAGTGCATCCCCAGTGGTGCCAGTGCACTCTCTGGACTCACTGCACTGCATCCCCAGTGGTGCCAGTGCACTCTCTGCACTCACTGCACTGAATCCCCAGTGTTCCCCGAGCACTCTCTGGACTCACTGCACTGCATCCCCAGTGGTGCCAGTGGACTCTCTGGACTCACTGCAGTGCATCCCCAGTGGTGCCAGTGCACTCTCTGGACTCACTGCACTGCATCCCCAGTGGTGCCACTGCACTCTCTGGACTCACTGCACTGCATCAGCATTGGTGCCAGGGCACTCTCCGGACTCACGGCAGTGCATCCGCAGTGGTGCCAGTGCACTCTTTCGAGTCACTGCACTGCATCCCCATTAGTTCCAGTGCATTCTCTGGACTCATTGCAGTGCATCCCCAGTGGTGCCAGTGCACTCTCTGGACTCACTGCACTGCATCCCCAGTCGTGCCAGTGCACTCTCTGGACTCACTGCACTGCATCCCCAGTGCTGACAGTGCACTCTCTGGACTCACTGCATTGCATCCCCAGTGCTGACAGTGCACTCTCTGGACTCACTGCACTGCATCACCATTGGTGCCAGGGCACTCTCTGGACTCACTGCAGTGCATCCCCAGTGGTGCCAGTGCACTCTTTCGAGTCACTGCAGTGCATCCCCAGTGGTGCCAGTGCACTCTCTGGACTCACTGCACTGCATCCCCAGTGGTGCCAGTGCACTCTCTGCACTCACTGCACTGCATCCCCAGTGTTCCCCGAGCACTCTCTGGACTCACTGCACTGCATCCCCAGTGGTGCCAGTGCACTCTCTGGACTCACTGCAGTGCATCCCCAGTGGTGCCAGTGCACTCTCTGGACTCACTGCACTGCATCCCCAGTGGTGCCACTGCACTCTCTGGACTCACTGCACTGCATCAGCATTGGTGCCAGGGCACTCTCCGGACTCACGGCAATGCATCCGCAGTGGTGCCAGTGCACTCTTTCGAGTCACTGCACTGCATCCCCATTAGTTCCAGTGCATTCTCTGGACTCATTGCAGTGCATCCCCAGTGGTGCCAGTGCACTCTCTGGACTCACTGCACTGCATCCCCAGTGGTGCCAGTGCACTCTCTGGACTCACTGCAGTGCATCCCCAGTAGTGCCAGTGCACTCTCTGGACTCACTGCACTGCATCCCCAGTGGTGCTAGTGCACTCTCTGGACTCACTGCATTGCATCCCCAGTGGTGCCAGTGCACTCTCTGGACTCACTGCACTGCATCCCCAGTGGTGCCAGTGCACTCTCCGGACTCACTGCACTGCATCCCTAATGGTGCCAGTGCACTCTCTGGACTCACTGCAGTGCATCCCCATTGGTTCCAGTGCACTCTCTGGACTCACTGCACTGCATCCCCAGTGGTTCCAGTGCACTCTCTGGACTCACTGCACTGCATCCCCAGTGGTGCCAGTGCACTCTCTGGACTCACTGCACTGCATCCCCAGTGGTGCCAGTGCACTCTCTGCACTCACTGCACTGCATCCCCGGTGTTCCAAGAGCACTCTCTGGACTCACCGAGTTGCATCCCCAGTGGTGCCAGTGCACTCTCTGCACTCACTGCACTGCATCAACAGTGGTGCCTCTGCACTCTCTGGAGTCACTGCACTGCATCCCCAGTGGTGCCAGTGCACTCTCTGGACTCACTGTAGTGCATCCCCAGTGGTGCCAGTGCACTCTCTGGACTCACTGCACTGCGTCCCCAGTGGTGCCAGTGCACTCTCTGGACTCACTGCACTGCGTCCCCAGTGGTGCCACTGCACTCTCTGGACTCACTGCACTGCATCCCCAGTGGTGCCAGTGCACTCTCTGAGCTCACTGCAGTGCATCCCCAGTGGTGCCAGTGCACTCTCTGGACTCACTGCACTGCATCCCCAGTGGTGCCAGTGCACTCTCTGGACTCACTGCACTGCATCAACAGTGGTGCCAGTGCACTCTCTGCACTCACTGCACTGCATCCCCAGTGATGCCAGTGTAGTCTCTGGACTCACAGCAGTGCATCCCCAGTGGTGCCAGTGCAACTACTGGACTCACTGCAGTGTAGCTCAGTGGTGCCAGTGCACTCTCTGGACTCACTGCATCCCCAGTGGTGCCACTGCACTCTCTGGACTCACAGCACTGCATCCCCATTGGTGCCAGTGCACTCTCTGGACTCACTGCACTGCATCAGCATTGGTGCCAGGGCACTCTCCGGACTCACGGCAGTGCATCCGCAGTGGTGCCAGTGCACTCTTTCGAGTCACTGCACTGCATCCCCATTAGTTCCAGTGCATTCTCTGGACTCATTGCAGTGCATCCCCAGTGGTGCCAGTGCACTCTCTGGAATCACTGCACTGCATCCCCAGTCGTGCCAGTGCACTCTCTGGACTCACTGCACTGCATCCCCAGTGCTGACAGTGCACTCTCTGGACTCACTGCATTGCATCCCCAGTGCTGACAGTGCACTCTCTGGACTCACTGCACTGCATCACCATTGGTGCCAGGGCACTCTCTGGACTCACTGCAGTGCATCCCCAGTGGTGCCAGTGCACTCTTTCGAGTCACTGCAGTGCATCCCCAGTGGTGCCAGTGCACTCTCTGGACTCACTGCACTGCATCCCCAGTGGTGCCAGTGCACTCTCTGCACTCACTGCACTGCATCCCCAGTGTTCCCCGAGCACTCTCTGGACTCACTGCACTGCATCCCCAGTGGTGCCAGTGCACTCTGTGGACTCACTGCAGTGCATCCCCAGTGGTGCCAGTGCACTCTCTGGACTCACTGCACTGCATCCCCAGTGGTGCCAGTGCACTCTCTGGACTCACTGCACTGCATCCCCAGTGCTGACAGTGCACTCTCTGGACTCACTGCAGTGCATCCCCAGTGCTGACAGTGCACTCTCTGGACTCACTGCAGTGCATCCCCAGTGGTGCCAGTGCACTCTCTGGACTCACTGCACTGCATCCCCAGTGGTGCCACTGCACTCTCTGGACTCACTGCACTGCATTCCTAATGGTGCCAGTGCACTCTCCGGACTCACTGCACTGCATCCCCAGTGCTGACAGTGCACTCTCTGGACTCACTGCAGTGCATCCCCAGTGGTGCCAGTGCACTCTCTGGACTCACTGCACTGCATCCCCAGTGGTTCCAGTGCACTCTCTGGACTCACTGCACTGCATCCCCAGTGGTGCCAGTGCACTCTCTGCACTCACTGCACTGCATCCCCGGTGTTCCCAGAGCACTCTCTGGACTCACCGAGGTGCATCCCCAGTGGTGCCAGTGCACTCTCTGCACTCACTGCACTGCATCAACAGTGGTGCCTCTGCACTCTCTGGAGTCACTGCACTGCATCCCCAGTGGTGCCAGTGCACTCTCTGGACTCACTGTAGTGCATCCCCAGTGGTGCCAGTGCACTCTCTGGACTCACTGCACTGCGTCCCCAGTGGTGCCAGTGCACTCTCTGGACTCACTGCACTGCGTCCCCAGTGGTGCCAGTGCACTCTCTGGACTCACTGCACTGCATCCCCAGTGGTGCCAGTGCACTCTCTGAGCTCACTGCAGTGCATCCCCAGTGGTGCCAGTGCACTCTCTGTACTCACTGCACTGCATCCCCAGTGGTGCCAGTGCACTCTCTGGACTCACTGCACTGCATCAACAGTGGTGCCAGTGCACTCTCTGCACTCACTGCACTGCATCCCCAGTGATGCCAGTGTAGTCTCTGGACTCACAGCAGTGCATCCCCAGTGGTGCCAGTGCAACTACTGGACTCACTGCAGTGTAGCTCAGTGGTGCCAGTGCACTCTCTGGACTCACTGCATCCCCAGTGGTGCCAGGGCACTCTCTGGACTCACAGCACTGCATCCCCATTGGTGCCAGTGCACTCTCTGGACTCACTGCACTAAAACCCCTGTGGTGCCAGTGCAGTCTCTGGACTCACTGCACTGCATCCCCAGTGGTGCCAGTGCACTCTCTGGACTCACCGGGGTGCATCCCCAGTGGTGCCAGTGCACTCTCTGGACTCACTGCAGTGCATCCCCAGTGTTGCCAGTGTACTCCCTGGACTCACTGCAGTGCATCCCCAGTGGTGCCAGTGTACTTTCTGGACTCACTGCACTGCATCACCAGCGGTGCCAGTGCACTCTCTGGACTCACTGCAGTGCATCCCCAGTGGTGCCAGTGCACTTTCTGGAGTCACTGCAGTGCATCCCCTGTTGTGCCAGTGCACTCTCTGCACTCACTGCACTGCATCCCCAGAAGTGCCAGTGCACTCTCTGGACTCACTGCACTGCATCCCCAGTGGTTCCATTGCACTCTCTGGACTCACTGCATTGGATCCCCAGTGGTGTCAGTGCACTCTCTGGACTCAGTGCAGTGCATCCCCAGTGGTGCCAGTGCACTCTCTGGACTCACTGCAGTGCTTCCCCACTGGTGCCAGTGCACTCTCTGGACTCACTGCACTGCATCCCCAGTGGTGCCAGTGCACTCTCTGGACTCACTGCAGTGCATCACCAGTGGTGCCAGTGCACTCTCTGGAGTCACTGCACTGCATCCCCAGTGGAGCCAGTGCACTCTCTGCCCTCACTGCACTGCATTCCCAGTGGTGCCAGTGCACTCTATGGACTCACCGCACTGCATCCCCAGTGGTGCCAGTGCACTCTCTGGACCCACTGCAGTGCATCCCCACTGGTGCCAGTGCACTCTCTGGACTCACTGCACTGCATCCCCAATGGTGCCAGTGCACTCTCTGTAGTCACTGCACTGCGTCCCCAGTGGTGCCAGTGCACTCTCTGGACTCACTGCAGTGTATCCCCTGTGGTGCCAGTGCACTCTGTGGACTCACTGCACTGCATCCCAGTGGTGCTAGTGCACTCTCTGGACTCACTGCACTGCATCCCCAAGGTGCCAGTGCACTCTCTGGACTCAACTGCACTGCATCCCCAGTGCTGCCAGTGCACTCTCTAGACTCACTGCATTGCATCCCCAGTGGTGCCAGTGCACTCTCTGGACTCACTGCACTGCATCCCCAGTGGTGCCACTGCACTCTCTGGACTCACTGCACTGCATCACCATTGGTGCCAGTGCACTCTCCGGACTCACTGCAGTGCATCCGCAGTGGTGCCAGTGCACTCTTTTGAGTCACTGCAGTGCATCCCCAGTGGTGCCAGTGCACTCTCTGGACTCACTACAGTGCATCCGCAGTTGTGCCAGTGCACTCTCTGCACTCACTGCACTACATCACCAGTGGTGCCAGTGCACTCTCTGGACTCACTGCACTGCATCCCCAGTGGTGCCAGTGCACTCTCTGGACTCACTGCACTGCATCCCCAGTGCTGCCAGTGCACTCTCTGGACTCACTGCAGTGCATCCCCAGTGGTGCCAGTGCACTCTCTGGACTCACTGCACTGCATCCCCAGTGGTGCCAGTGCACTCTCTGGACTCACTGCACTTCATCCCCAGTGGTGCCAGTGCACTCTCTGGACTCACTGCATTGCATCCCCAGTGGTGCCAGTGCACTCTCTGGACTCACTGCACTGCATCCTCAGTGGTGCCACTGCACTCTCTGGACTCACTGCACTGAATCACCATTGGTGCCAGGGAACTCTCCGGACTCACTGCAGTGCATCCGCAGTGGTGCCAGTGCACTCTTTCGAGTCACTGCAGTGCATCCCCATTGGTGACAGTGCACTCTCTGGACTCACTGCACTGCATCCCCAGTGGTGCCAGTGCACTCTCTGCACTCACTGCACTGCATCCCCAGTGTTCCCCGAGCACTCTCTGGACTCACTGCAGTGCATCCCCAGTGGTGCCAGTGCACTCTCTGGACTCACTGCAGTGCATCCCCAGTGGTGCCAGTGCACTCTCTGGACTCACTGCACTGCATCCCCAGTGGTGCCACTGCACTCTCTGGACTCACTGCACTGCATCACCATTGGTGCCAGGGCACTCTCCGGACTCACTGCAGTGCATCCGCAGTGGTGCCAGTGCACTCTTTCGAGTCACTGCACTTCATCCCCATTAGTTCCAGTGCATTCTCTGGACTCATTGCAGTGCATCCCCAGTGGTGCCAGTGCACTCTCTGGACTCACTGCACTGCATCCCCAGTGGTGCCAGTGCACTCTCTGGACTCACTGCACTGCATCCCCAGTGGTGCCAGTGCACTCTCTGGACTCACTGCAGTGCATCCCCAGTGGTGCCAGTGCACTCTCTGGACTCACTGCACTGCATCCCCAGTGGTGCCAGTGCACTCTCCGGACTCACTGCACTGCATCCCTAATGGTGCCAGTGCACTCTCTGGACTCACTGCAGTGCATCCCCAGTGGTTCCAGTGCACTCTCTGGACTCACTGCACTGCATCCTCAGTGGTGCCAGTGCACTCTCTGCACTCACTGCACTGCATCCCCGGTGTTCCCAGAGCACTCTCTGGACTCACCGTGGTGCATCCCCAGTGGTGCCAGTGCACTCTCTGGACTCACTGCACTGCATCCCCAGTGGTGCCAGTGCACTCTCTGGACTCACTGCAGTGCAGCCCCTGAGGTGCCAGTGTACTCTCTGGACTCACTGCACTGCATCCCCAGTGGTGACAGTGCACTCTCTGGAATCACTGCAGTGCATCCCCGGTAGTGCCAGTGCACTCTCTGGACTCACTGCACTGCATCACCAGTGGTGCCAGTGCACTCTCTGGACTCACTGCAGTGCATCCCCAGTGGTGCCAGTGCACTCGCTGGACTCACTGCACTGCATCCCCTGTGGTGCCAGTACACTCTCTGGACTCACTGCAGTGCATCCCCAGTGGTGCCAGTGTACTCTCTGGACTCACTGCACTGCATCACCAGCGGTGCCAGTGCACTCTCTGGACTCACTGCAGTGCATCCCCAGTGGTGCCAGTGCACTTTCTGGAGTCACTGCAGTGCATCCCCTTTTGTGCCAGTGCACTCTCTGCACTCACTGCACTGCATCCCCAGAAGTGCCAGTGCACTCTCTGGACTCACTGCACTGCATCCCCAGTGGTTCCATTGCACTCTCTGGACTCACTGCATTGGATCCCCAGTGGTGTCAGTGCACTCTCTGGACTCACTGCAGTGCATCCCCAGTGGTGCCAGTGCACTCTCTGGACTCACTGCACTGCATCCCCAGTGGTGCCAGTGCACTCTCTGGACTCACTGCAGTGCATCACCAGTGGTGCCAGTGCACTCTCTGGAGTCACTGCACTGCATCCCCAGTGGAGCCAGTGCACTCTCTGGACTCACTGCACTGCATTCCCAGTGGTGCCAGTGCACTCTTTGGACTCACTGCACTGCATCCCCAGTGGTGCCAGTGCACTCTCTGGACACACTGCAGTGCATCCCCACCGGTGCCAGTGCACTCTCTGGACTCACTGCACTGCATCCCCAATGGTGCCAGTGCACTCTCTGTAGTCACTGCACTGCGTCCCCAGTGCTGCCAGTGCACTCTCTGGACTCACTGCAGTGTATCCCCTGTGGTGCCAGTGCACTCTGTGGACTCACTGCACTGCATCCCAGTGGTGCCAGTGCACTCTCTGGACTCACTGCACTGCATCCCCAAGGTGCCAGTGCACTCTCTGGACTCAACTGCACTGCATCCCCAGTGCTGCCAGTGCACTCTCTGGACTCACTGCACTTCATCCCCAGTGGTGCCAGTGCACTCTCCGGACTCACTGCACTGCATCCCTAATGGTGCCAGTGCACTCTCTGGACTCACTGCAGTGCATCCCCAGTGGTTCCAGTGCACTCTCTGGACTCACCGAGGTGCATTCCCAGTGGTGCCAGTGCACTCTCTGCACTCACTGCACTGCATTCCCGGTGTTCCCAGAGCACTCTCTGGACTCACCGAGGTGCATCCCCAGTGGTGCCAGAGCACTCTCTGGACTCACTGCACTGCATCCCCAGTGGTGCCAGTGCACTCTCTGGACTCACTGCAGTGCAGCCCCTGAGGTGCCAGTGTACTCTCTGGACTCACTGCACTGCATCCCCAGTGGTGACAGTGCACTCTCTTGAATCACTGCACTGCATCCCCAGTGGTGCCACTGCACTCTCTGGACTCACTGCACTGCATCCCCAGTGGTGCCAGTGCACTCTCTGGACTCACTGCAGTGCATCCCCAGTGGTGCCAGTGCACTCTCTGGACTCACTGCACTGCATCCCCTGTGGTGCCAGTACACTCTCTGGACTCACTGCAGTGCATCCCCAGTGGTGCCAGTGTACTCTCTGGACTCACTGCACTGCATCACCAGCGGTGCCAGTGCACTCTCTGGACTCACTGCAGTGCATCCCCAGTGGTGCCAGTGCACTTTCTGGAGTCACTGCAGTGCATCCCCTTTTGTGCCAGTGCACTCTCTGCACTCACTGCACTGCATCCCCAGAAGTGCCAGTGCACTCTCTGGACTCACTGCACTGCATCCCCAGTGGTGCCAGTGCACTCTCTGGACTCACTGCATTGGATCCCCAGTGGTGTCAGTGCACTCTCTGGACTCACTGCACTGCTTCCCCAAGGTGCCAGTGCACTCTCTGGACTCAACTGCACTGCATCCCCAGTGCTGCCAGTGCACTCTCTGGACTCACTGCACTGCATCCCCAAGGTGCCAGTGCACTCTCTGGACTCAACTGCACTGCATCCCCAGTGCTGCCAGTGCACTCTCTGGACTCACTGCAGTGCATCCCCAGTGGTGCCAGTGCACTCTGTGGACTCACTGCAGTGCATCCCCAGTGGTGCCAGTGCACTCTCTGGACTCACTGCACTTCATCCCCAGTGGTGCCAGTGCACTCTCTGGACTCACTGCACTGCATCCCCAGTGGTGTCACTGCACTCTCTGGACTCACTGCACTGCATCACCATTGGTGCCAGGGCACTCTCCGGACTCACTGCAGTGCATCCGCAGTGGTGCCAGTGCACTCTTTCGAGTCACTGCACTGCATCCCCAGTGGTGCCAGTGCACTCTCTGGAATCACTGCAGTGCATCCCCAGTGGTGCCAGTGCACTCTCTGGACTCACTGCACTGCATCCCCAGTGGTGCCAGTGCACTCTCTGGACTCACTGCATTGCATCCCCAGTGGTGCCAGTGCACTCTCTGGACTCACTGCACTGCATCCCCAGTGGTGCCACTGCACTCTCTGGACTCACTGCACTGCATCACCATTGGTGCCAGTGCACTCTCCGGACTCACTGCAGTGCATCCGCAGTGGTGCCAGTGCACTCTCTGGACTCACTGCAGTGCATCCCCAGTGGTGCCAGTGCACTCTCTGCACTCACTGCACTGCATCACCAGTGGTGCCAGTGCACTCTCTGGACTCACTGCAGTGCATCCCCAGTGGTGCCAGTGCACTCTCTGGAGTCACTGCACTGCATTCCCAGTGCTGCCAGTGCACTCTCTGGACTCACTGCAGTGCATCCCCAGTGGTGCCAGTGCACTCTCTGGACTCACTGCAGTGCATCCCCAGTGGTGCCAGTGCACTCTCTGGACTCACTGCACTGCATCCCCAGAGGTGCCAGTGCACTCTCTGGACTCACTGCACTTCATCCCCAGTGGTGCCAGTGCACTCTCTGGACTCACTGCATTGCATCCCCAGTGGTGCCAGTGCACTCTCTGGACTCACTGCACTGCATCCCCAGTGGTGCCACTGCACTCTCTGGACTCACTGCACTGCATCACCATTGGTGCCAGGGCACTCTCCGGACTCACTGCAGTGCATCCGCAGTGGTGCCAGTGCACTCTTTCGAGTCACTGCAGTGCATCCCCAGTGGTGCCAGTGCACTCTCTGGACTCACTGCACTGCATCCCCAGTGGTGCCAGTGCACTCTCTGCACTCACTGCACTGCATCCCCAGTGTTCCCCGAGCACTCTCTGGACTCACTGCAGTGCATCACCAGTGGTGCCAGTGCACTGTCTGGACTCACTGCAGTGCATCCCCAGTGGTGCCAGTGCACTCTCTGGACTCACTGCACTGCATCCCCAGTGGTGCCACTGCACTCTCTGGACTCACTGCACTGCATCACCATTGGTGCCAGGGCACTCTCCGGACTCACTGCAGTGCATCCGCAGTGGTGCCAGTGCACTCTTTCGATTCACTGCACTGCATCCCCATTAGTTCCAGTGCATTCTCTGGACTCATTGCAGTGCATCCCCAGTGGTGCCAGTGCACTCTCTGGACTCACTGCAGTGCATCCCCAGTGGTGCCAGTGCACTCTCTGGACTCACTGCACTGCATCCCCAGTGCTGACAGTGCACTCTCTGGACTCACTGCACTGCATCCCCAGTGCTGACAGTGCACTCTCTGGACTCACTGCAGTGCATCCCCAGTGGTGCCAGTGCACTCTCTGGACTCACTGCACTGCATCCCCAGTGGTGCCAGTGCACTCTCCGGACTCACTGCACTGAATCCCTAATGGTGCCAGTGCACTCTCTGGACTCACTGCAGTGCATCCCCAGTGGTGCCAGTGCACTCTCTGGACTCACTGCACTACATCCCCAGTGGTGCCAGTGCACTCTCTGCACTCACTGCACTGCATCCCCGGTGTTCCCAGAGCACTCTCTGGACTCACCGAAGTGGATCCCCAGTGGTGCCAGTGCACTCTCTGGACTCACTGCACTGCATCCCCAGTGGTGCCAGTGCACTCTCTGGACTCACTGCAGTGCAGCCCCTGAGGTGGCAGTGTACTCTCTGGAATCACTGCAGTGCATCCCCAGTAGTGCCAGTGCACTCTCTGGACTCAGTGCACTGCATCCCCAGTGGTGCCTGTGCACTCTCTTGAGTCACTGCACTGCATCCCCAGTGGAGCCAGTGCACTCTTTCGAGTCACTGCACTGCATCCCCAGTGGTGCCAGTGCAGTCTCTGGACTCACTGCAGTGCATCCCCAGTGGTGCCAGTGCACTCTCTGGACTCACTGCACTGCATCACCAGTGCTGACAGTGCACTCTCTGGACTCACTGCACTGCATCCCCAGTGGTGCCAGTGTACTCTCTGGACTCAGTGCACTGCTTCCCCAGTGGTGCCACTGCACTCTCTGGACTCACTGCAGTGCATCCCCAGTGGTGCCAGTGCACTCTCTGGACTCACTGCACTGCATCCCCAGTGGTGCCAGTGCACTCTCTGGACTCACTGCAGTGCATCCCCCGTGGTGCCAGTGCACTCTCTGGACTCACTGCACTGCATCCCCAGTGGTGCCAGTGCACTCTCTAGAGTCACTGCACTGCATCCCCAGTGGTGCCAGTACACTCTCTGGACTCACTGCAGTGCATCCCCAGTGGTGCCAGTGCACTCTCTGGACTCACTGCACTGCATCCCCAGTGGTGCCAGTGCACTCTCTGGACTCACTGCAGTGCATCCCCAGTGCTGACAGTGCACTCTCTGGAGTCACTGCACTGCATCCCCAGTGCTGCCAGTGCACTCTCTGGACTCACTGCAGTGCATCCCCAGTGCTGACAGTGCACTCTCTGCACTCACTGCACTACATCACCAGTGGTGCCAGTGCACTCTCTGGACTCACTGCACTGCATCCCCAGTGCTGACAGTGCACTCTCTGGAGTCACTGCACTGCATCCCCAGTGCTGCCAGTGCACTCTCTGGACTCACTGCAGTGCATCCCCAGTGGTGCCAGTGCACTCTCTGGACTCACTGCACTGCATCCCCAGTGGTGCCAGTGCACTCTCTGGACTCACTGCACTTCATCCCCAGGGGTGCCAGTGCACTCTCTGGACTCACTGCATTGCATCCCCAGTGGTGCCAGTGCACTCTCTGGACTCACTGCACTGCATCCCCAGTGGTGCCAGTGCACTCTCTGGACTCACTGCACTGAATCACCATTGGTGCCAGGGCACTCTCCGGACTCACTGCAGTGCATCCGCAGTGGTGCCAGTGCACTCTTTCGAGTCACTGCAGTGCATCCCCAGTGGTTCCAGTGCACTCTCTGGACTCACTGCACTGCATCACCAGTGCTGACAGTGCACTCTCTGCACTCACTGCACTGCATCCCCAGTGTTCCCCGAGCACTCTCTGGACTCAGTGCACTGCTTCCCCAGTGCTGACAGTGCACTCTCTGGACTCACTGCAGTGCATCCCCAGTGGTGCCAGTGCACTCTCTGGACTCACTGCACTGCATCCCCAGTGGTGCCAGTGCACTCTCTGGACTCACTGCACTGCATCCCCAGTGCTGACAGTGCACTCTCTGGACTCACTGCAGTGCATCCCCAGTGGTTCCAGTGCACTCTCTGGACTCACTGCACTGCATCCCCAGTGGTGCCAGTGCACTCTCTGCACTCACTGCACTGCATCCCCGGTGTTCCCAGAGCACTCTCTGGACTCACCGAGGTGCATCCCCAGTGGTGCCAGTGCACTCTCTGGACTCACTGCACTGCATCCCCAGTGGTGCCAGTGCACTCTCTGGACTCACTGCAGTGCAGCCCCTGAGGTGCCAGTGTACTCTCTGGACTCACTGCACTGCATCCCCAGTGGTGACAGTGCACTCTCTGGAATCACTGCAGTGCATCCCCGGTAGTGCCAGTGCACTCTCTGGACTCACTGCACTGCATCCCCAGTGGTGCCAGTGCACTCTCTGGACTCACTGCACTGCATCCCCAGTGGTGCCAGTGCACTCTCTTGACTCACTGCACTGCATCCCCTGTGGTGCCAGTACACTCTCTGGACTCACTGCAGTGCATCCCCAGTGGTGCCAGTGTACTCTCTGGACTCACTGCACTGCATCACCAGCGGTGCCAGTGCACTCTCTGGACTCACGGCACTGCATCCCCAGTGGTTCCAGTGCACTCTCTGGACTCACTGCACTGCATCCCCAGTGGTGCCAGTGCACTCTCTGCACTCACTGCACTGCATCCCCAGTGGTGCCAGTGCACTCTCTGGACTCACTGCACTGCATCCCCAGTGGTTCCATTGCACTCTCTGGACTCACTGCATTGGATCCCCAGTGGTGTCAGTGCACTCTCTGGACTCAGTGCAGTGCATCCCCAGTGGTGCCAGTGCACTCTCTGGACTCACTGCACTGCTTCCCCACTGGTGCCAGTGCACTCTCTGGACTCACTGCACTGCATCCCCAGTGGTGCCAGTGCACTCTCTGGACTCACTGCAGTGCATCACCAGTGGAGCCAGTGCACTCTCTGGAGTCACTGCACTGCATCCCCAGTGGAGCCAGTGCACTCTCTGGACTCACTGCACTGCATTCCCATTGGTGCCAGTGCACTCTTTGGACTCACTGCACTGCATCCCCAGTGGTGCCAGTGCACTCTCTGGACCCACTGCAGTGCATCCCCACCGGTGCCAGTGCACTCTCTGGACTCACTGCACTGCATCCCCAATGGTGCCAGTGCACTCTCTGTAGTCACTGCACTGCGTCCCCAGTGGTGCCAGTGCACTCTCTGGACTCACTGCAGTGTATCCCCTGTGGTGCCAGTGCACTCTGTGGACTCACTGCACTGCATCCCAGTGGTGCCAGTGCTATCTCTGGACTCACTGCACTGCATCCCCAGTGGTGCCAGTGCACTCTCTGGACCCACTGCAGTGCATCCCCACTGGTGCCAGTGCACTCTCTGGACTCACTGCACTGCATCCCCAATGGTTCCAGTGCACTCTCTGTAGTCACTGCACTGTGTCCCCAGTGGTGCCAGTGCACTCTCCGGACTCACTGCAGTGTATCCCCTGTGGTGCCAGTGCACTCTGTGGACTCACTGCACTGCATCCCAGTGGTGCCAGTGCACTCTCTGGACTCACTGCACTGCATCCCCAAGGTGCCAGTGCACTCTCTGGACTCAACTGCACTGCATCCCCAGTGCTGCCAGTGCACTCTCTGGACTCACTGCTGTGCATCCCCAGTGGTGCCAGTGCACTCTCTGCACTCACTGCACTACATCACCAGTGGTGCCAGTGCACTCTCTGGACTCACTGCACTGCATCCGCAGTGGTGCCAGTGCACTCTTTTGAGTCACTGCAGTGCATACCCAGTGGTGCCAGTGCACTCTCTGGACTCACTGCAGTGCATCCCCAGTGGTGCCAGTGCACTCTCTGCACTCACTGCACTACATCACCAGTGGTGCCAGTGCACTCTCTGGACTCACTGCACTGCATCCCCAGTGCTGACAGTGCACTCTCTGGAGTCACTGCACTGCATCCCCAGTGCTGCCAGTGCACTCTCTGGACTCACTGCAGTGCATCCCCAGTGGTGCCAGTGCACTCTCTGGACTCACTGCACTGCATCCCCAGTGGTGCCAGTGCACTCTCTGGACTCACTGCACTGCATCCCCAGTGGTGCCAGTGCACTCTCTGGACTCACTGCACTTCATCCCCAGTGGTGCCAGTGCACTCTCTGGACTCACTGCATTGCATCCCCAGTGGTGCCAGTGCACTCTCTGGACTCACTGCACTGCATCCCCAGTGGTGCCAGTGCACTCTCTGGAATCACTGCACTGAATCACCATTGGTGCCAGGGCACTCTCCGGACTCACTGCAGTGCATCCGCAGTGGTGCCAGTGCACTCTTTCGAGTCACTGCAGTGCATCCCCAGTGGTGCCAGTGCACTCTCTGGACTCACTGCACTGCATCACCAGTGCTGACAGTGCACTCTCTCCACTCACTGCACTGCATCCCCAGTGTTCCCCGAGCACTCTCTGGACTCAGTGCACTGCTTCCCCAGTGGTGCCAGTGCACTCTCTGGACTCACTGCAGTGCATCCCCAGTGGTGCCAGTGCACTCTCTGGACTCACTGCACTGCATCCCCAGTGGTGCCACTGCACTCTCTGGACTCACTGCACTGCATCACCATTGGTGCCAGGGCACTCTCCGGACTCACTGCAGTGCATCCGCAGTGGTGCCAGTGCACTCTTTCGAGTCACTGCACTGCATCCCCATTAGTTCCAGTGCATTCTCTGGACTCATTGCAGTGCATCCCCAGTGGTGCCAGTGCACTCTCTGGACTCACTGCACTGCATCCCCAGTGGTGCCAGTGCACTCTCTGGACTCACTGCACTGCATCCCCAGTGCTGACAGTGCACTCTCTGGACTCAACTGCACTGCATCCCCAGTGCTGCCAGTGCACTCTCTGGACTCACTGCAGTGCATCCCCAGTGGTGCCAGTGCACTCTCTGGACTCACTGCAGTGCATCCCCAGTGGTGCCAGTGCACTCTCTGGACTCACTGCACTTCATCCCCAGTGGTGCCAGTGCACTCTCTGGACTCACTGCACTGCATCCCCAGTGGTGTCACTGCACTCTCTGGACTCACTGCACTGCATCACCATTGGTGCCAGGGCACTCTCCGGACTCACTGCAGTGCATCCGCAGTGGTGCCAGTGCACTCTTTCGAGTCACTGCAGTGCATCCCCAGTGGTGCCAGTGCACTCTCTGGACTCACTGCACTGCATCCCCAGTGGTGCCAGTGCACTCTCTGGAATCACTGCAGTGCATCCCCAGTGGTGCCAGTGCACTCTCTGGACTCACTGCACTGCATCCCCAGTGGTGCCAGTGCACTCTCTGGACTCACTGCATTGCATCCCCAGTGGTGCCACTGCACTCTCTGGACTCACTGCACTGCATCCCCAGTGGTGCCACTGCACTCTCTGGACTCACTGCACTGCATCACCATTGGTGCCAGTGCACTCTCCGGACTCACTGCAGTGCATCCGCAGTGGTGCCAGTGCACTCTTTTGAGTCACTGCAGTGCATCCCCAGTGGTGCCAGTGCACTCTCTGGACTCACTGCACTGCATCCCCAGTGGTGCCAGTGCACTCTCTGCACTCACTGCACTGCATCCCCAGTGCTGACAGTGCACTCTCTGGACTCACTGCACTGCATCCCCAGTGCTGACAGTGCACTCTCTGGACTCACTGTAGTGCATCCCCAGTGCTGCCAGTGCACTCTCTGGACTCACTGCTGTGCATCCCCAGTGGTGCCAGTGCACTCTCTGGACTCACTGCAGTGCATCCCCAGTGGTGCCAGTGCACTCTCTGGACTCACCGCACTGCATCCCCAGAGGTGCCAGTGCACTCTCTGGACTCACTGCACTTCATCCCCAGTGGTGCCAGTGCACTCTCTGGACTCACTGCATTGCATCCCCAGTGGTGCCAGTGCACTCTCTGGACTCACTGCAGTGCATCCCCAGTGGTGCCACTGCACTCTCTGGACTCACTGCACTGCATCACCATTGGTGCCAGGGCACTCTCCGGACTCACTGCAGTGCATCCGCAGTGGTGCCAGTGCACTCTTTCGATTCACTGCACTGCATCCCCATTAGTTCCAGTGCATTCTCTGGACTCATTGCAGTGCATCCCCAGTGGTGCCAGTGCACTCTCTGGACTCACTGCAGTGCATCCCCAGTGGTGCCAGTGCACTCTCTGGACTCACTGCACTGCATCCCCAGTGGTGCCAGTGCACTCTCTGGACTCACGGCAGTGCATCCCCAGTGGTGCCAGTGCACTCTCTGGACTAACTGCACTGCATCCCTAATGGTGCCAGTGCACTCTCTGGACTCACTGCAGTGCATCCCCAGTGGTGCCAGTGCACTCTCTGGACTCACTGCACTGCATCCCCAGTGGTGCCAGTGCACTCTCTGGACTCACTGCACTGCATCCCCAGTGGTGCCAGTGCACTCTCTGGACTCACTGCAGTGCAGCCCCTGAGGTGCCAGTGTACTCTCTGGACTCACTGCACTGCATCCCCAGTGGTGCCAGTGCACTCTCTGGAAACACTGCAGTGCATCCCCAGTAGTGCCAGTGCACTCTCTGCACTCACTGCACTGCATCCCCAGTGGTGCCTGTGCACTCTCTTGAGTCACTGCACTGCATCCCCAGTGGAGCCAGTGCACTCTATGGACTAACTGCACTGCATACCCAGTGGTGCCAGTGCACTCTCTGGAATCACTGCACTGCATCCCCAGTGGTGCCAGTGCACTCTCTGGACTCACTGCACTGCATCCCCAGTGGTTCCAGTGCACTCTCTGGATCACTGCACTGCATCACCATTGGTGCCAGGGCACTCTCCGGACTCACTGCAGTGCATCCGCAGTGGTGCCAGTGCACTCTTTTGAGTCACTGCAGTGCATCCCCAGTGGTGCCAGTGCACTCTCTGGACTCACTGCACTGCATCCCCAGTGGTGCCAGTGCACTCTCTGCACTCACTGCACTGCATCCCCAGTGCTGACAGTGCACTCTCTGGACTCACTGCACTGCATCCCCAGTGCTGACAGTGCACTCTCTGGACTCACTGTAGTGCATCCCCAGTGCTGCCAGTGCACTCTCTGGACTCACTGCTGTGCATCCCCAGTGGTGCCAGTGCACTCTCTGGACTCACTGCAGTGCATCCCCAGTGGTGCCAGTGCACTCTCTGGACTCACCGCACTGCATCCCCAGAGGTGCCAGTGCACTCTCTGGACTCACTGCACTTCATCCCCAGTGGTGCCAGTGCACTCTCTGGACTCACTGCAGTGCATCCCCAGTGGTGCCAGTGCACTCTCTGGACTCACTGCACTGCATCACCATTGGTGCCAGGGCATTCTCCGGACTCACTGCAGTGCATCCGCAGTGGTGCCAGTGCACTCTTTCGAATCACTGCAGTGCATCCCCAGTGGTGCCAGTGCACTCTCTGGACTCACTGCACTGCATCCCCAGTGGTGCCAGTGCACTCTCTGCACTCACTGCACTGCATGCCCAGTGTTCCCCGAGCACTCTCTGGACTCACTGCACTGCATCCCCAGTGCTGACAGTGCACTCTCTGGACTCACTGCACTGCATCACCAGTGCTGAGAGTGCACTCTCTGGACTCACTGCAGTGCATCCCCAGTGGTGCCAGTGCACTCTCTGGACTCACTGCACTGCATCCCCAGTGGTGCCAGTGCACTCTCTGGACTCACGGCAGTGCATCCCCAGTGGTGCCAGTGCACTCTCTGGACTAACTGCACTGCATCCCTAATGGTGCCAGTGCACTCTCTGGACTCACTGCAGTGCATCCCCAGTGGTGCCAGTGCACTCTCTGGACTCACTGCAGTGCATCCCCAGTGGTGCCAGTGCACTCTCTGGACTCACTGCACTGCATCCCCAGTGGTGCCAGTGCACTCTCTGGACTCACTGCAGTGCAGCCCCTGAGGTGCCAGTGTACTCTCTGGACTCACTGCACTGCATCCCCAGTGGTGCCAGTGCACTCTCTGGAAACACTGCAGTGCATCCCCAGTAGTGCCAGTGCACTCTCTGCACTCACTGCACTGCATCCCCAGTGGTGCCTGTGCACTCTCTTGAGTCACTGCACTGCATCCCCAGTGGAGCCAGTGCACTCTATGGACTAACTGCACTGCATACCAAGTGGTGCCAGTGCACTCTCTGGACTCACTGCACTGCATCCCCAGTGGTTCCAGTGCACTCTCTGGATCACTGCACTGCATCACCATTGGTGCCAGGGCACTCTCCGGACTCACTGCAGTGCATCCCCAGTGGTGCCAGTGCACTCTTTCGAGTCACTGCACTGCATCCCCAGTGGTGCCAGTGCATTCTCTGGACTCACTGCAGTGCATCCCCATTGGTGCCAGTGCAGTCTCTGGAGTCACTGCAGTGCATCCCCAGTGGTGCCAGTGCACTCTCTGGACTCACTGCACTGCATCCCCAGTGCTGACAGTGCACTCTCTGGACTCACTGCACTGCATCCCCAGTGGTGCCAGTGCACTCTCTGGTCTCACTGCAGTGCATCCCCAGTGGTGCCAGTGCACTCTCTGGACTCACAG
Source organism: Anser brachyrhynchus (assembly GCF_964034855.1). NCBI lineage: Eukaryota > Metazoa > Chordata > Aves > Anseriformes > Anatidae > Anser > Anser brachyrhynchus. The sequence continues at coordinate 1,402,863 of NW_027663925.1, forward strand.
TAGTGCATCCCCAGTGGTGCCAGTGCACTCTCTGGACTCACTGCACTGCATCCCCAGTGGTGCCAGTGCACTCTCTGGACTCACTGCACTGCATCCCCAGTGGTGCCAGTGCACTCTCTGCACTCACTGCACTGCATCCCCGGTGTCCCAGAGCACTCTCTGGACTCACCGAGGTGCATCCCCAGTGGTGCCAGTGCACTCTCTGGACTCACTGCAGTGCAGCCCCTGAGGTGCCACTGCACTCTCTGGATCACTGCACTGCATCACCATTGGTGCCAGGGCACTCTCCGGACTCACTGCAGTGCATCCCCAGTGGTGCCAGTGCACTCTTTCGAGTCACTGCACTGCATCCCCAGTGGTGCCAGTGCATTCTCTGGACTCACTGCAGTGCATCCCCATTGGTGCCAGTGCAGTCTCTGGACTCACTGCACTGCATCCCCAGTGGTGCCAGTGCACTCTCTGGACTCACTGCACTGCATCCCCAGTGCTGACAGTGCACTCTCTGGACTCACTGCACTGCATCCCCAGTGGTGCCAGTGCACTCTCTGGACTCACTGCAGTGCATCTCCTTTTGCGCCAGTGCACTCTCTGGACTCACTGCACTGCATCCCCAGTGGTGCCTGTGAAGTCTCTGGACTCACTGCAGTGCATCCCCAGTGGTGCCAGTGTACTCTCTGGACTCACTGCACTGCATCCCCAGTGGAGACAGTGCACTCTCTGTAGTCACTGCGCTGCATCCCCAGTGGTTCCAGGGCACTCTCTCGACTCACTGCACTGCAACTCCAGTGGTGCCAGTGCACTCTCTGGACTCACTGCACTGCATCCCCAGTGGTGCCAGTGCACTCTCTGGACTCACTGCGCTGCATCCCCAGTGGTGCCAGTGCCCTCTGTGGACTCACTGCACTACATCCCCTGTGGGGCCAGTGCACTCTCTGGACTCACTGCAGTGCATCCCCAGTGGTGCGAGTGCACTCTCTGGACTCACCGGGGTGCATCCCCAGTGGTGCCAGTGCACTCTCTGGACTCACCGGGGTGCATCCCCAGTGGTGCCAGTGCACTCTCTGGACTCACTGCACTGCATCCCATTGGTGCCAGTGCACTCTCTGGACTCACTGCACTGCGTCCCCAGTGGTGCCAGTGCACTCTCTGGACTCACTGCACTGCATCCCCAGTGGTGCCAGTGCACTCTCTGAGCTCACTGCAGTGCATCCCCAGTGGTGCCAGTGCACTCTCTGGACTCACTGCACTGCATCCCCAGTGGTGCCAGTGCACTCTCTGGACTCACTGCACTGCATCAACAGTGGTGCCAGTGCACTCTCTGCACTCACTGCACTGCATCCCCAGTGGTGCCAGTGTAGTCTCTGGACTCACAGCAGTGCATCCCCAGTGGTGCCAGTGCAACTACTGGACTCACTGCAGTGTAGCTCAGTGGTGCCAGTGCACTCTCTGGACTCACTGCACTGCATCCCCAGTGGTGCCAGTGCACTCTCTGGACTCACTGCACTGCATCCCCAGTGGTGCCAGTGCACTGTCTGGACTCACTGCAGTGTATCGCCATTGGAGCCGGTGCACTCTCTGGACTCACTAAACTGCATCCCCAGTGGTGCCAGAGAACTCTCTGGTCTCACTGCAGTGCATCCCCAGTGGTGCCAGTGCACTCTCTGGACTCACTGCATCCCCAGTGGTGCCAGGGCACTCTCTGGACTCACAGCACTGCATCCTCATTGGTGCCAGTGCACTCTCTGGACTCACTGCACTAAAACCCCAGTGGTGCCAGTGCAGTCTCTGGACTCACTGCACTGCATCCCCAGTGGTGCCAGTGCACTCTCTGGACTCACCGGGGTGCATCCCCAGTGGTGCCAGTGCACTCTCTGGACTCACTGCACTGCATCCCCTGTGGTGCCAGTGTACTCTCTGGACTCACTGCAGTGCATCCCCAGTGGTGCCAGTGTACTCTCTGGACTCACTGCACTGCATCACCAGCGGTGCCAGTGCACTCTCTGGACTCACTGCAGTGCATCCCCAGTGGTGCCAGTGCACTCTCTGCACTCACTGCACTGCATCACCAGTGGTGCCAGTGCGCTCTCTGGACTCACTGCAGTGCATCCCCAGTGGTGCCAGTGCACTCTCTGGAGTCACTGCACTGCATCCCCAGTGCTGCCAGTGCACTCTCTGGACTCACTGCAGTGCATCCCCAGTGGTGCCAGTGCACTCTCTGGACTCACTGCAGTGCATCCCCAGTGGTGCCAGTGCACTCTCTGGACTCACTGCACTGCATCCCCAGAGGTGCCAGTGCACTCTCTGGACTCACTGCACTTCATCACCAGTGGTGCCAGTGCACTCTCTGGACTCACTGCATTGCATCCCCAGTGGTGCCAGTGCACTCTCTGGACTCACTGCACTGCATCCCCAGTGGTGCCACTGCACTCTCTGGACTCACTGCACTGCATCACCATTGGTGCCAGGGCACTCTCCGGACTCACTGCAGTGCATCCGCAGTGGTGCCAGTGCACTCTTTCGAGTCACTGCAGTGCATCCCCAGTGGTGCCAGTGCACTCTCTGGACTCACTGCACTGCATCCCCAGTGGTGCCAGTGCACTCTCTGCACTCACTGCACTGCATCCCCAGTGTTCCCCGAGCACTCTCTGGACTCACTGCAGTGCATCCCCAGTGGTGCCAGTGCACTGTCTGGACTCACTGCAGTGCATCCCCAGTGGTGCCAGTGCACTCTCTGTACTCACTGCACTGCATCCCCAGTGGTGCCACTGCACTCTCTGGACTCACTGCACTGCATCACCATTGGTGCCAGGGCACTCTCCGGACTCACTGCAGTGCATCCGCAGTGGTGCCAGTGCACTCTTTCGATTCACTGCACTGCATCCCCATTACTTCCAGTGCATTCTCTGGACTCATTGCAGTGCATCCCCAGTGGTGCCAGTGCACTCTCTGGACTCACTGCACTGCATCCCCAGTGGTGCCAGTGCACTCTCTGGACTCACTGCACTGCATCCCCAGTGCTGACAGTGCACTCTCTGGACTCAACTGCACTGCATCCCCAGTGCTGACAGTGCACTCTCTGGACTCACTGCAGTGCATCCCCAGTGGTGCCAGTGCACTCTCTGGACTCACTGCACTGCATCCCCAGTGGTGCCAGTGCACTCTCCGGACTCACTGCACTGAATCCCTAATGGTGCCAGTGCACTCTCTGGACTCACTGCAGTGCATCCCCAGTGGTGCCAGTGCACTCTCTGGACTCACTGCACTACATCCCCAGTGGTGCCAGTGCACTCTCTGCACTCACTGCACTGCATCCCCGGTGTTCCCAGAGCACTCTCTGGACTCACCGAAGTGGATCCCCAGTGGTGCCAGTGCACTCTCTGGACTCACTGCACTGCATCCCCAGTGGTGCCAGTGCACTCTCTGGACTCACTGCAGTGCAGCCCCTGAGGTGCCAGTGTACTCTCTGGAATCACTGCAGTGCATCCCCAGTAGTGCCAGTGCACTCTCTGGACTCACTGCACTGCATCCCCAGTGGTGCCTGTGCACTCTCTTGAGTCACTGCACTGCATCCCCAGTGGAGCCAGTGCACTCTTTCGAGTCACTGCACTGCATCCCCAGTGGTGCCAGTGCACTCTCTGGACTCACTGCAGTGCATCCCCAGTGGTGCCAGTGCACTCTTTCGAGTCACTGCACTGCATCCCCAGTGGTGCCAGTGCATTCTCTGGACTCACTGCAGTGCATCCCCATTGGTGCCAGTGCAGTCTCTGGACTCACTGCAGTGCATCCCCAGTGGTGCCAGTGCACTCTCTGGACTCACTGCACTGCATCACCAGTGCTGACAGTGCACTCTCTGGACTCACTGCACTGCATCCCCAGTGGTGCCAGTGTACTCTCTGGACTCAGTGCACTGCTTCCCCAGTGGTGCCACTGCACTCTCTGGACTCACTGCAGTGCATCCCCAGTGGTGCCAGTGCACTCTCTGGACTCACTGCACTGCATCCCCAGTGGTGCCAGTGCACTCTCTGGACTCACTGCAGTGCATCCCCCGTGGTGCCAGTGCACTCTCTGGACTCACTGCACTGCATCCCCAGTGGTGCCAGTGCACTCTCTAGAGTCACTGCACTGCATCCCCAGTGGTGCCAGTACACTCTCTGGACTCACTGCAGTGCATCCCCAGTGGTGCCAGTGCACTCTCTGGACTCACTGCACTGCATCCCCAGTGGTGCCAGTGCACTCTCTGGACTCACTGCAGTGCATCCCCTTTTGAGCCAGTGCACTCTCTGCACTCACTGCACTGCATCCCCAGTGGTGCCAGTGCACTCTCTGGACTCACTGTAGTGCATCCCCAGTGGTGCCAGGGCACTCTCTGGACTCACTGCAGTGCATCCCCAGTGGTGCCAGTGCACTCTCTGGACTCACTGCACTGCGTCCCCAGTGGTGCCAGTGCACTCTCTGGACTCACTGCACTGCGTCCCCAGTGGTGCCAGTGCACTCTCTGGACTCACTGCTCTGCATCCCCAGTGGTGCCAGTGCACTCTCTGGACTCACTGCAGTGCATCCCCAGTGGTGCCAGTGCACTCTCTGGACTCACTGCACTGCATCCCCAGTGGTGCCAGTGCACTCTCTGGACTCACTGCACTGCATCAACAGTGGTGCCAGTGCACTCTCTGCACTCACTGCTCTGCATCCCCAGTGGTGCCAGTGTAGTCTCTGGACTCACAGCAGTGCATCCCCAGTGGTGCCAGTGCAACTACTGGACTCACTGCAGTGTAGCTCAGTGGTGCCAGTGCACTCTCTGGACTCACTGCACTGCATCCCCAGTGGTGCCAGTGCACTCTCTGGACTCACTGCACTGCATCCCCAGTGGTGCAAGTGCACTGTCTGGACTCACAGCACTGCATCCCCATTGGTGCCAGTGCACTCTCTGGACTCACTGCACTAAAACCCCAGTGGTGCCAGTGCAGTCTCTGGACTCACTGCACTGCATCCCCTGTGGTGCCAGTGCACTCTCTGGACTCACCGGGGTGCATGCCCAGTGGTGCCTGTGCACTCTCTGGACTCACTGCACTGCATCCCCTGTGGTGCCAGTGTACTCTCTGGACTCACTGCAGTGCATCCCCAGTGGTGCCAGTGTACTCTCTGGACTCACTGCACTGCATCACCAGCGGTGCCAGTGCACTCTCTGGACTCACTGCAGTGCATCCCCAGTGGCGCCAGTGCACTTTCTGGAGTCACTGCAGTGCATCCCCTGTTGTGCCAGTGCACTCTCTGCACTCACTGCACTGCATCCCCAGAAGTGCCAGTGCACTCACTGGACTCACTGCACTGCATCCCCAGTGGTTCCATTGCACTCTCTGGACTCACTGCATTGGATCCCCAGTGGTGTCAGTGCATTCTCTGGACTCAGTGCAGTGCATCCCCAGTGGTGCCAGTGCACTCTCTGGACTCACTGCAGTGCTTCCCCACTGGTGCCAGTGCACTCTCTGGACTCACTGCACTGCATCCCCAGTGGTGCCAGTGCACTCTCTGGACTCACTGCAGTGCATCACCAGTGGTGCCAGTGCACTCTATGGACTCACTGCACTGCATCCCCAGTGGAGCCAGTGCACTCTCTGCCCTCACTGCACTGCATTCCCAGTGGTGCCAGTGCACTCTATGGACTCACTGCACTGCATCCCCAGTGGTGCCAGTGCACTCTCTGGACCCACTGCAGTGCATCCCCACTGGTGCCAGTGCACTCTCTGGACTCACTGCACTGCATCCCCAATGGTTCCAGTGCACTCTCTGTAGTCACTGCTCTGCGTCCCCAGTGGTGCCAGTGCACTCTCCGGACTCACTGCAGTGTATCCCCTGTGGTGCCAGTGCACTCTGTGGACTCACTGCACTGCATCCCAGTGGTGCCAGTGCACTCTCTGGACTCACTGCACTGCATCCCCAGTGGTGCCAGTGCACTCTCTGGACTCAACTGCACTGCATCCCCAGTGCTGCCAGTGCACTCTCTGGACTCACTGCTGTGCATCCCCAGTGGTGCCAGTGCACTCTCTGGACTCACTGCACTGCATCCCCAGTGGTGCCACTGCACTCTCTGGACTCACTGCACTGCATCACCATTGGTGCCAGTGCACTCTCCGGACTCACTGCAGTGCATCCGCAGTGGTGCCAGTGCACTCTTTTGAGTCACTGCAGTGCATCCCCAGTGGTGCCAGTGCACTCTCTGGACTCACTGCAGTGCATCCCCAGTGGTGCCAGTGCACTCTCTGCACTCACTGCACTACATCACCAGTGGTGCCAGTGCACTCTCTGGACTCACTGCACTGCATCCCCAGTGCTGACAGTGCACTCTCTGGAGTCACTGCACTGCATCCCCAGTGCTGCCAGTGCACTCTCTGGACTCACTGCAGTGCATCCCCAGTGGTGCCAGTGCACTCTCTGGACTCACTGCAGTGCATCCCCAGTGGTGCCAGTGCACTCTCTGGACTCACTGCACTGCATCCCCAGTGGTGCCAGTGCACTCTCTGGACTCACTGCACTTCATCCCCAGTGGTGCCAGTGCACTCTCTGGACTCACTGCATTGCATCCCCAGTGGTGCCAGTGCACTCTCTGGACTCACTGCACTGCATCCCCAGTGGTGCCAGTGCACTCTCTGGAATCACTGCACTGAATCACCATTGGTGCCAGGGCACTCTCCGGACTCACTGCAGTGCATCCGCAGTGGTGCCAGTGCACTCTTTCGAGTCACTGCAGTGCATCCCCAGTGGTGCCAGTGCACTCTCTGGACTCACTGCACTGCATCACCAGTGCTGACAGTGCACTCTCTGCACTCACTGCACTGCATCCCCAGTGTTCCCCGAGCACTCTCTGGACTCAGTGCACTGCTTCCCCAGTGGTGCCAGTGCACTCTCTGGACTCACTGCACTGCATCCCCAGTGGTGCCACTGCACTCTCTGGACTCACTGCACTGCATCACCATTGGTGCCAGGGCACTCTCCGGACTCACTGCAGTGCATCCGCAGTGGTGCCAGTGCACTCTTTCGAGTCACTGCACTGCATCCCCATTAGTTCCAGTGCATTCTCTGGACTCATTGCAGTGCATCCCCAGTGGTGCCAGTGCACTCTCTGGACTCACTGCACTGCATCCCCAGTGGTGCCAGTGCACTCTCTGGACTCACTGCACTGCATCCCCAGTGCTGACAGTGCACTCTCTGGACTCACTGCACCCCCAGTGCTGACAGTGCACTCTCTGGACTCACTGCAGTGCATCCCCAGTGGTGCCAGTGCACTCTCTGGACTCACTGCACTGCATCCCCAGTGGTGCCAGTGCACTCTCCGGACTCACTGCACTGCATCCCCAGTGGTGCCAGTGCACTCTCTGGACTCACTGCAGTGCATCCCCAGTGGTTCCAGTGCACTCTCTGGACTCACTGCACTGCATCCCCAGTGGTGCCAGTGCACTCTCTGCACTCACTGCACTGCATCCCCGGTGTTCCCAGAGCACTCTCTGGACTCACCGAGGTGCATCCCCAGTGGTGCCAGTGCACTCTCTGGACTCACTGCACTGCATCCCCAGTGGTGCCAGTGCACTCTCTGGACTCACTGCAGTGCAGCCCCTGAGGTGCCAGTGTACTCTCTGGACTCACTGCACTGCATCCCCAGTGGTGACAGTGCACTCTCTGGAATCACTGCAGTGCATCCCCGGTAGTGCCAGTGCACTCTCTGGACTCACTGCACTGCATCCCCAGTGGTGCCAGTGCACTCTCTGGACTCACTGCAGTGCATCCCCAGTGGTGCCAGTGCACTCTCTTGACACACTGCACTGCATCCCCTGTGGTGCCAGTACACTCTCTGTAGTCACTGCAGTGCATCCCCAGTGGTGCCAGTGTACTCTCTGGACTCACTGCACTGCATCACCAGCGGTGCCAGTGCACTCTCTGGACTCACGGCACTGCATCCCCAGTGGTTCCAGTGCACTCTCTGGACTCACTGCATTGGATCCCCAGTGGTGTCAGTGCACTCTCTGGACTCAGTGCAGTGCATCCCCAGTGGTGCCAGTGCACTCTCTGGACTCACTGCACTGCTTCCCCACTGGTGCCAGTGCACTCTCTGGACTCACTGCACTGCTTCCCCACTGGTGCCAGTGCACTCTCTGGACTCACTGCACTGCATCCCCAGTGGTGCCAGTGCACTCTCTGGACTCACTGCAGTGCATCACCAGTGGTGCCAGTGCACTCTCTGGAGTCACTGCACTGCATCCCCAGTGGAGCCAGTGCACTCTCTGGACTCACTGCACTGCATTCCCAGTGGTGCCAGTGCACTCTTTGGACTCACTGCACTGCATCCCCAGTGGTGCCAGTGCACTCTCTGGACCCACTGCAGTGCATCCCCACCGGTGCCAGTGCACTCTCTGGACTCACTGCACTGCATCCCCAATGGTGCCAGTGCACTCTCTGTAGTCACTGCACTGCGTCCCCAGTGGTGCCAGTGCACTCTCTGGACTCACTGCAGTGTATCCCCATTGGTGCCAGTGCACTCTGTGGACTCACTGCACTGCATCCCAGTGGTGCCAGTGCACTCTCTGGACTCACTGCACTGCATCCCCAGTGGTGCCAGTGCACTCTCTGGACCCACTGCAGTGCATCCCCACTGGTGCCAGTGCACTCTCTGGACTCACTGCACTGCATCCCCAATGGTTCCAGTGCACTCTCTGTAGTCACTGCACTGCGTCCCCAGTGGTGCCAGTGCACTCTCCGGACTCACTGCAGTGTATCCCCTGTGGTGCCAGTGCACTCTGTGGACTCACTGCACTGCATCCCAGTGGTGCCAGTGCACTCTCTGGACTCACTGCACTGCATCCCCAAGGTGCCAGTGCACTCTCTGGACTCAACTGCACTGCATCCCCAGTGCTGCCAGTGCACTCTCTGGACTCACTGCTGTGCATCCCCAGTGGTGCCAGTGCACTCTCTGGACTCACTGCACTGCATCCCCAGTGGTGCCACTGCACTCTCTGGACTCACTGCACTGCATCACCATTGGTGCCAGTGCACTCTCCGGACTCACTGCAGTGCATCCGCAGTGGTGCCAGTGCACTCTTTTGAGTCACTGCAGTGCATCCCCAGTGGTGCCAGTGCACTCTCTGGACTCACTGCAGTGCATCCCCAGTGGTGCCAGTGCACTCTCTGCACTCACTGCACTACATCACCAGTGGTGCCAGTGCACTCTCTGGACTCACTGCACTGCATCCCCAGTGCTGACAGTGCACTCTCTGGAGTCACTGCACTGCATCCCCAGTGCTGCCAGTGCACTCTCTGGACTCACTGCAGTGCATCCCCAGTGGTGCCAGTGCACTCTCTGGACTCACTGCAGTGCATCCCCAGTGGTGCCAGTGCACTCTCTGGACTCACTGCACTGCATCCCCAGTGGTGCCAGTGCACTCTCTGGACTCACTGCACTTCATCCCCAGTGGTGCCAGTGCACTCTCTGGACTCACTGCATTGCATCCCCAGTGGTGCCAGTGCACTCTCTGGACTCACTGCACTGCATCCCCAGTGGTGCCAGTGCACTCTCTGGAATCACTGCACTGAATCACCATTGGTGCCAGGGCACTCTCCGGACTCACTGCAGTGCATCCGCAGTGGTGCCAGTGCACTCTTTCGAGTCACTGCAGTGCATCCCCAGTGGTGCCAGTGCACTCTCTGGACTCACTGCACTGCATCACCAGTGCTGACAGTGCACTCTCTGCACTCACTGCACTGCATCCCCAGTGTTCCCCGAGCACTCTCTGGACTCAGTGCACTGCTTCCCCAGTGGTGCCAGTGCACTCTCTGGACTCACTGCAGTGCATCCCCAGTGGTGCCAGTGCAATCTCTGGACTCACTGCACTGCATCCCCAGTGGTGCCACTGCACTCTCTGGACTCACTGCACTGCATCACCATTGGTGCCAGGGCACTCTCCGGACTCACTGCAGTGCATCCGCAGTGGTGCCAGTGCACTCTTTCGAGTCACTGCACTGCATCCCCATTAGTTCCAGTGCATTCTCTGGACTCATTGCAGTGCATCCCCAGTGGTGCCAGTGCACTCTCTGGACTCACTGCACTGCATCCCCAGTGCTGACAGTGCACTCTCTGGACTCACTGCACTGCATCCCCAGTGCTGACAGTGCACTCTCTGGACTCACTGCAGTGCATCCCCAGTGGTGCCAGTGCACTCTCTGGACTCACTGCACTGCATCCCCAGTGGTGCCAGTGCACTATCCGGACTCACTGCACTGCATCCCCAGTGGTGCCAGTGCACTCTCTGGACTCACTGCAGTGCATCACCAGTGGTTCCAGTGCACTCTCTGGACTCACTGCACTGCATCCCCAGTGGTGCCAGTGCACTCTCTGCACTCACTACACTGCATCCCCGGTGTTCCCAGAGCACTCTCTGGACTCACCGAGGTGCATCCCCAGTGGTGCCAGTGCACTCTCTGGACTCACTGCACTGCATCCCCAGTGGTGCCAGTGCACTCTCTGGACTCACTGCAGTGCAGCCCCTGAGGTGCCAGTGTACTCTCTGGACTCACTGCACTGCATCCCCAGTGGTGACAGTGCACTCTCTGGAATCACTGCAGTGCATCCCCGGTAGTGCCAGTGCACTCTCTGGACTCACTGCACTGCATCCCCAGTGGTGCCAGTGCACTCTCTGGACTCACTGCAGTGCATCCCCAGTGGTGCCAGTGCACTCTCTTGACTCACTGCACTGCATCCCCTGTGGTGCCAGTACACTCTCTGGACTCACTGCAGTGCATCCCCAGTGGTGCCAGTGTACTCTCTGGACTCACTGCACTGCATCACCAGCGGTGCCAGTGCACTCTCTGGACTCACGGCACTGCATCACCAGTGGTTCCAGTGCACTCTCTGGACTCACTGCACTGCATCCCCAGTGGTGCCAGTGCACTCTCTGCACTCACTGCACTGCATCCCCAGTGGTGCCAGTGCACTCTCTGGACTCACTGCACTGCATCCCCAGTGGTGCCAGTGCACTCTCTGGACTCACTGCATTGGATCCCCAGTGGTGTCAGTGCACTCTCTGGACTCAGTGCAGTGCATCACCAGTGGTGCCAGTGCACTCTCTGGAGTCACTGCACTGCATCCCCAGTGGAGCCAGTGCACTCTCTGGACTCACTGCACTGCATTCCCATTGATGCCAGTGCACTCTTTGGACTCACTGCACTCCATCCCCAGTGGTGCCAGTGCACTCTCTGGACCCACTGCAGTGCATCCCCACCGGTGCCAGTGCACTCTCTGGACTCACTGCACTGCATCCCCAATGGTGCCAGTGCACTCTCTGTAGTCACTGCACTGCGTCCCCAGTGGTGCCAGTGCACTCTCTGGACTCACTGCAGTGTATCCCCTGTGGTGCCAGTGCACTCTGTGGACTCACTGCACTGCATCCCAGTGGTGCCAGTGCACTCTCTGGACTCACTGCACTGCATCCCCAAGGTGCCAGTGCACTCTCTGGACTCAACTGCACTGCATCCCCAGTGCTGCCAGTGCACTCTCTGGACTCACTGCAGTGCATCCCCAGTGGTGCCAGTGCACTCTGTGGACTCACTGCAGTGCATCCCCAGTGGTGCCAGTGCACTCTCTGGACTCACTGCACTTCATCCCCAGTGGTGCCAGTGCACTCTCTGGACTCACTGCACTGCATCCCCAGTGGTGCCAGTGCACTCTCTGGAATCACTGCAGTGCATCCCCAGTGGTGCCAGTGCACTCTCTGGACTCACTGCACTGCATCCCCAGTGGTGCCAGTGCACTCTCTGGAATCACTGCAGTGCATCCCCAGTGGTGCCAGTGCACTCTCTGGACTCACTGCACTGCATCCCCAGTGGTGCCAGTGCACTCTCTGGACTCACTGCATTGCATCCCCAGTGGTGCCAGTGCACTCTCTGGACTCACTGCACTGCATCCCCAGTGGTGCCACTGCACTCTCTGGACTCACTGCACTGCATCACCATTGGTGCCAGTGCACTCTCCGGACTCACTGCAGTGCATCCGCAGTGGTGCCAGTGCACTCTTTTGAGTCACTGCAGTGCATCCCCAGTGGTGCCAGTGCACTCTCTGGACTCACTGCACTGCATCCCCAGTGGTGCCAGTGCACTCTCTGCACTCACTGCACTGCATCCCCAGTGCTGACAGTGCACTCTCTGGACTCACTGCACTGCATCCCCAGTGCTGACAGTGCATTCTCTGGACTCACTGTAGTGCATCCCCAGTGCTGCCAGTGCACTCTCTGGACTCACTGCTGTGCATCCCCAGTGGTGCCAGTGCACTCTCTGGACTCACTGCAGTGCATCCCCAGTGGTGCCAGTGCACCCTCTGGACTCACCGCACTGCATCCCCAGAGGTGCCAGTGCACTCTCTGGACTCACTGCACTTCATCCCCAGTGGTGCCAGTGCACTCTCTGGACTCACTGCATTGCATCCCCAGTGGTGCCAGTGCACTCTCTGGACTCACTGCAGTGCATCCCCAGTGGTGCCACTGCACTCTCTGGACTCACTGCACTGCATCACCATTGGTGCCAGTGCATTCTCCGGACTCACTGCAGTGCATCCGCAGTGGTGCCAGTGCACTCTCTGAGCTCACTGCAGTGCATCTCCAGTGGTGCCAGTGCACTCTCTGGACTCACTGCACTGCATCCCCAGTGGTGCCAGTGCACTCTCTGCACTCACTGCACTGCATCCCCAGTGTTCCCCGAGTACTCTCTGGACTCACTGCAGTGCATCCCCAGTGGTGCCAGTGCACTCTCTGGACTCACTGCAGTGCATCCCCAGTGGTGCCACTGCACTCTCTGGACTCACTGCACTGCATCACCATTGGTGCCAGGGCACTCTCCGGACTCACTGCAGTGCATCCGCAGTGGTGCCAGTGCACTCTTTCGATTCACTGCACTGCATCCCCATTAGTTCCAGTGCATTCTCTGGACTCATTGCAGTGCATCCCCAGTGGTGCCAGTGCACTCTCTGGACTCACTGCACTGCATCCCCAGTGGTGCCAGTGCACTCTCTGGACTCACTGCACTGCATCCCCAGTGCTGACAGTGCACTCTCTGGACTCACTGCACTGCATCACCAGTGCTGAGAGTGCACTCTCTGGACTCACTGCAGTGCATCCCCAGTGGTGCCAGTGCACTCTCTGGACTCACTGCACTGCATCCCCAGTGGTGCCAGTGCACTCTCTGGACTCACGGCAGTGCATCCCCAGTGGTGCCAGTGCACTCTCTGGACTAACTGCACTGCATCCCTAATGGTGCCAGTGCACTCTCTGGACTCACTGCAGTGCATCCCCAGTGGTGCCAGTGCACTCTCTGGACTCACTGCACTGCATCCCCAGTGGTGCCAGTGCACTCTCTGGACTCACTGCACTGCATCCCCAGTGGTGCCAGTGCACTCTCTGGACTCACTGTAGTGCAGCCCCTGAGGTGCCAGTGTACTCTCTGGACTCACTGCACTGCATCCCCAGTGGTGCCAGTGCACTCTCTGGAAACACTGCAGTGCATCCCCAGTAGTGCCAGTGCACTCTCTGCACTCACTGCACTGCATCCCCAGTGGTGCCTGTGCACTCTCTTGAGTCACTGCACTGCATCCCCAGTGGAGCCAGTGCACTCTATGGACTAACTGCACTGCATACCCAGTGGTGCCAGTGCACTCTCTGGAATCACTTCACTGCATCCCCAGTGGTGCCAGTGCACTCTCTGGACTCACTGCACTGCATCCCCAGTGGTTCCAGTGCACTCTCTGGATCACTGCACTGCATCACCATTGGTGCCAGGGCACTCTCCGGACTCACTGCAGTGCATCCCCAGTGGTGCCAGTGCACTCTTTCGAGTCACTGCACTGCATCCCCAGTGGTGCCAGTGCATTCTCTGGACTCACTGCAGTGCATCCCCATTGGTGCCAGTGCAGTCTCTGGAGTCACTGCAGTGCATCCCCAGTGGTGCCAGTGCACTCTCTGGACTCACTGCACTGCATCACCAGTGCTGACAGTGCACTCTCTGGACTCACTGCACTGCATCCCCAGTGGTGCCAGTGTACTCTCTGGACTCAGTGCACTGCTTCCCCAGTGGTGCCACTGCACTCTCTGGACTCACTGCACTGCATCAACAGTGGTGCCAGTGCACTCTCTGGACTCACTGCAGTGCATCCCCTTTTGTGCCAGTGCACTCTCTGGACTCACTGCACTGCATCACCTGTGGTGCCAGTGCACTCTCTGGACTCACTGCACTGCATCCCCAGTGGTGCCAGTGCACTCTCTGGACTCACTGCACTGCATCCCCAGTGGTGCCAGTGCACTCTCTGCACTCACTGCACTGCATCCCCAGTGCTGACCGTGCACTCTCTGGACTCACTGCACTGCATCCCCAGTGCTTACAGTGCACTCTCTGGACTCACTGCACTTCATCCCCAGTGGTGCCAGTGCACTCTCTGGTCTCACTGCAGTGCATCCCCAGTGGTGCCAGTGCACTCTCTGGACTCACTGTAGTGCATCCCCAGTGGTGCCAGTGCACTCTCTGGACTCACTGCACTGCATCCCCAGTGGTGCCAGTGCACTCTCTGGACTCACTGCACTGCATCCCCAGTGGTGCCAGTGCACTCTCTGCACTCACTGCACTGCATCCCCGGTGTCCCAGAGCACTCTCTGGACTCACCGAGGTGCATCCCCAGTGGTGCCAGTGCACTCTCTGGACTCACCGCACTGCATCACCAGTGGTGCCAGTGCACTCTCTGGACTCACTGCAGTGCAGCCCCTGAGGTGCCACTGCACTCTCTGGATCACTGCACTGCATCACCATTGGTGCCAGGGCACTCTCCGGACTCACTGCAGTGCATCCCCAGTGGTGCCAGTGCACTCTTTCGAGTCACTGCACTGCATCCCCAGTGGTGCCAGTGCATTCTCTGGACTCACTGCAGAGCATCCCCATTGGTGCCAGTGCAGTCTCTGGAGTCACTGCACTGCATCCCCAGTGGTGCCAGTGCACTCTCTGGACTCACTGCACTGCATCCCAAGTGCTGACAGTGCACTCTCTGGACTCACTGCACTGCATCCCCAGTGGTGCCAGTGCACTCTCTGGACTCACTGCAGTGCATCTCCTTTTGCGCCAGTGCACTCTCTGGACTCACTGCACTGCATCCCCAGTGGTGCCTGTGAAGTCTCTGGACTCACTGCAGTGCATCCCCAGTGGTGCCAGTGTACTCTCTGGACTCACTGCACTGCATCCCCAGTGGAGACAGTGCACTCTCTGTAGTCACTGCGCTGCATCCCCAGTGGTTCCAGGGCACTCTCTCGACTCACTGCACTGCAACTCCATTGGTGCCAGTGCACTCTCTGGACTCACTGCACTGCATCCCCAGTGGTGCCAGTGCACTCTCTGGACTCACTGCGCTGCATCCCCAGTGGTGCCAGTGCCCTCTGTGGACTCACTGCACTACATCCCCTGTGGGGCCAGTGCACTCTCTGGACTCACTGCAGTGCATCCCCAGTGGTGCGAGTGCACTCTCTGGACTCACCGGGGTGCATCCCCAGTGGTGCCAGTGCACTCTCTGGACTCACTGCACTGCATCCCATTGGTGCTAGTGCACTCTCTGGACTCACTGCACTGCATCCCCAGTGGTGCCAGTGCACTCTCTGGACTCACTGCACTGCATCCCCAGTGGTGCCAGTGCACTCTCTGGACTCACTGCAGTGCATCCCCAGTGGTGCCACTGCACTCTCTGGACTCACTGCACTGCATCACCATTGGTGCCAGTGCATTCTCCGGACTCACTGCAGTGCATCCGCAGTGGTGCCAGTGCACTCTCTGGACTCACCGAGGTGCATCCCCAGTGGTGCCAGTGCACTCTCTGGACTCACTGCACTGCATCCCCAGTGGTGCCAGTGCACTCTCTGCACTCACTGCACTGCATCCCCAGTGTTCCCCGAGTACTCTCTGGACTCACTGCAGTGCATCCCCAGTGGTGCCAGTGCACTCTCTGGACTCACTGCAGTGCATCCCCAGTGGTGCCACTGCACTCTCTGGACTCACTGCACTGCATCACCATTGGTGCCAGGGCACTCTCCGGACTCACTGCAGTGCATCCGCAGTGGTGCCAGTGCACTCTTTCGATTCACTGCACTGCATCCCCATTAGTTCCAGTGCATTCTCTGGACTCATTGCAGTGCATCCCCAGTGGTGCCAGTGCACTCTCTGGACTCACTGCACTGCATCCCCAGTGGTGCCAGTGCACTCTCTGGACTCACTGCACTGCATCCCCAGTGCTGACAGTGCACTCTCTGGACTCACTGCACTGCATCACCAGTGCTGAGAGTGCACTCTCTGGACTCACTGCAGTGCATCCCCAGTGGTGCCAGTGCACTCTCTGGACTCACTGCACTGCATCCCCAGTGGTGCCAGTGCACTCTCTGGACTCACGGCAGTGCATCCCCAGTGGTGCCAGTGCACTCTCTGGACTAACTGCACTGCATCCCTAATGGTGCCAGTGCACTCTCTGGACTCACTGCAGTGCATCCCCAGTGGTGCCAGTGCACTCTCTGGACTCACTGCACTGCATCCCCAGTGGTGCCAGTGCACTCTCTGGACTCACTGCACTGCATCCCCAGTGGTGCCAGTGCACTCTCTGGACTCACTGCAGTGCAGCCCCTGAGGTGCCAGTGTACTCTCTGGACTCACTGCACTGCATCCCCAGTGGTGCCAGTGCACTCTCTGGAAACACTGCAGTGCATCCCCAGTAGTGCCAGTGCACTCTCTGCACTCACTGCACTGCATCCCCAGTGGTGCCTGTGCACTCTCTTGAGTCACTGCACTGCATCCCCAGTGGAGCCAGTGCACTCTATGGACTAACTGCACTGCATACCCAGTGGTGCCAGTGCACTCTCTGGAATCACTTCACTGCATCCCCAGTGGTGCCAGTGCACTCTCTGGACTCACTGCACTGCATCCCCAGTGGTTCCAGTGCACTCTCTGGATCACTGCACTGCATCACCATTGGTGCCAGGGCACTCTCCGGACTCACTGCAGTGCATCCCCAGTGGTGCCAGTGCACTCTTTCGAGTCACTGCACTGCATCCCCAGTGGTGCCAGTGCATTCTCTGGACTCACTGCAGTGCATCCCCATTGGTGCCAGTGCAGTCTCTGGAGTCACTGCAGTGCATCCCCAGTGGTGCCAGTGCACTCTCTGGACTCACTGCACTGCATCACCAGTGCTGACAGTGCACTCTCTGGACTCACTGCACTGCATCCCCAGTGGTGCCAGTGTACTCTCTGGACTCAGTGCACTGCTTCCCCAGTGGTGCCACTGCACTCTCTGGACTCACTGCACTGCATCAACAGTGGTGCCAGTGCACTCTCTGGACTCACTGCAGTGCATCCCCTTTTGTGCCAGTGCACTCTCTGGACTCACTGCACTGCATCACCTGTGGTGCCAGTGCACTCTCTGGACTCACTGCACTGCATCACCAGTGGTGCCAGTGCACTCTCTGGACTCACTGCACTGCATCCCCAGTGGTGCCAGTGCACTCTCTGCACTCACTGCACTGCATCCCCAGTGCTGACAGTGCACTCTCTGGACTCACTGCACTGCATCCCCAGTGCTTACAGTGCACTCTCTGGACTCACTGCACTTCATCCCCAGTGGTGCCAGTGCACTCTCTGGTCTCACTGCAGTGCATCCCCAGTGGTGCCAGTGCACTCTCTGGACTCACTGTAGTGCATCCCCAGTGGTGCCAGTGCACTCTCTGGACTCACTGCACTGCATCCCCAGTGGTGCCAGTGCACTCTCTGGACTCACTGCACTGCATCCCCAGTGGTGCCAGTGCACTCTCTGCACTCACTGCACTGCATCCCCGGTGTCCCAGAGCACTCTCTGGACTCACCGAGGTGCATCCCCAGTGGTGCCAGTGCACTCTCTGGACTCACCGCACTGCATCACCAGTGGTGCCAGTGCACTCTCTGGACTCACTGCAGTGCAGCCCCTGAGGTGCCACTGTACTCTCTGGATCACTGCACTGCATCACCATTGGTGCCAGGGCACTCTCCGGACTCACTGCAGTGCATCCCCAGTGGTGCCAGTGCACTCTTTCGAGTCACTGCACTGCATCCCCAGTGGTGCCAGTGCATTCTCTGGACTCACTGCAGAGCATCCCCATTGGTGCCAGTGCAGTCTCTGGAGTCACTGCACTGCATCCCCAGTGGTGCCAGTGCACTCTCTGGACTCACTGCACTGCATCCCCAGTGCTGACAGTGCACTCTCTGGACTCACTGCACTGCATCCCCAGTGGTGCCAGTGCACTCTCTGGACTCACTGCAGTGCATCTCCTTTTGCGCCAGTGCACTCTCTGGACTCACTGCACTGCATCCCCAGTGGTGCCTGTGAAGTCTCTGGACTCACTGCAGTGCATCCCCAGTGGTGCCAGTGTACTCTCTGGACTCACTGCACTGCATCCCCAGTGGAGACAGTGCACTCTCTGTAGTCACTGCGCTGCATCCCCAGTGGTTCCAGGGCACTCTCTCGACTCACTGCACTGCAACTCCAGTGGTGCCAGTGCACTCTCTGGACTCACTGCACTGCATCCCCAGTGGTGCCAGTGCACTCTCTGGACTCACTGCGCTGCATCCCCAGTGGTGCCAGTGCCCTCTGTGGACTCACTGCACTACATCCCCTGTGGGGCCAGTGCACTCTCTGGACTCACTGCAGTGCATCCCCAGTGGTGCGAGTGCACTCTCTGGACTCACCGGGGTGCATCCCCAGTGGTGCCAGTGCACTCTCTGGACTCACCGGGGTGCATCCCCAGTGGTGCCAGTGCACTCTCTGGACTCACTGCACTGCATCCCATTGGTGCTAGTGCACTCTCTGGACTCACTGCACTGCATCCCCAGTGGTGCCAGTGCACTCTCTGGACTCACTGCACTGCATCCCCAGTGGTGCCAGTGCACTCTCTGGACTCACTGCAGTGCATCCCCAGTGGTGCCAGTGCACTCTCTGGACTCACTGCAGTGCTTCCGCACTGGTGCCAGTGCACTCTCTGCACTCACTGCACTGCATCAACAGTGGTGCCTCTGCACTCTCTGGAGTCACTGCACTGCATCCCCAGTGGTGCCAGTGCACTCTCTGGACTCACTGTAGTGCATCCCCAGTGGTGCCAGTGCACTCTCTGGACTCACTGTAGTGCATCCCCAGTGGTGCCAGTGCACTCTCTGGACTCACTGCACTGCGTCCCCAGTGGTGCCAGTGCACTCTCTGGACTCACTGCACTGCGTCCCCAGTGGTGCCAGTGCACTCTCTGGACTCACTGCACTGCATCCCCAGTGGTGCCAGTGCACTCTCTGAGCTCACTGCAGTGCATCCCCAGTGGTGCCAGTGCACTCTCTGGACTCACTGCACTGCATCCCCAGTGGTGCCAGTGCACTCTCTGGACTCACTGCACTGCATCAACAGTGGTGCCAGTGCACTCTCTGCACTCACTGCACTGCATCCCCAGTGGTGCCAGTGTAGTCTCTGGACTCACAGCAGTGCATCCCCAGTGGTGCCAGTGCAACTACTGGACTCACTGCAGTGTAGCTCAGTGGTGCCAGTGCACTCTCTGGACTCACTGCACTGCATCCCCAGTGGTGCCAGTGCACTCTCTGGACTCACTGCACTGCATCCCCAGTGGTGCCAGTGCACTGTCTGGACTCACTGCAGTGTATCGCCATTGGAGCCGGTGCACTCTCTGGACTCACTAAACTGCATCCCCAGTGGTGCCAGAGAACTCTCTGGTCTCAGTGCAGTGCATCCCCAGTGGTGCCAGTGCACTCTCTGGACTCACTGCACTGCATCACCAGTGCTGACAGTGCACTCTCTGCACTCACTGCACTGCATCCCCAGTGTTCCCCGAGCACTCTCTGGACTCAGTGCACTGCTTCCCCAGTGGTGCCAGTGCACTCTCTGGACTCACTGCACTGCATCCCCAGTGCTGACAGTGCACTCTCTGGACTCACTGCACTGCATCCCCAGTGGTGCCACTGCACTCTCTGGACTCACTGCACTGCATCACCATTGGTGCCAGGGCACTCTCCGGACTCACTGCAGTGCATCCGCAGTGGTGCCAGTGCACTCTTTCGAGTCACTGCACTGCATCCCCATTAGGACCAGTGCATTCTCTGGACTCATTGCAGTGCATCCCCAGTGGTGCCAGTGCACTCTCTGGACTCACTGCACTGCATCCCCAGTGGTGCCAGTGCACTCTCTGGACTCACTGCACTGCATCCCCAGTGCTGACAGTGCACTCTCTGGACTCACTGCACCCCCAGTGCTGACAGTGCACTCTCTGGACTCACTGCAGTGCATCCCCAGTGGTGCCAGTGCACTCTCTGGACTCACTGCACTGCATCCCCAGTGGTGCCAGTGCACTCTCCGGACTCACTGCACTGCATCCCCAGTGGTGCCAGTGCACTCTCTGGACTCACTGCAGTGCATCCCCAGTGGTTCCAGTGCACTCTCTGCACTCACTGCACTGCATCCCCGGTGTTCCCCGAGCACTCTCTGGACTCACCGAGGTGCATCCCCAGTGGTGCCAGTGCACTCTCTGGACTCACTGCACTGCATCCCCAGTGGTGCCAGTGCACTTTCTGGACTCACTGCAGTGCAGCCCCTGAGGTGCCAGTGTACTCTCTGGACTCACTGCACTGCATCCCCAGTGGTGACAGTGCACTCTCTGGAATCACTGCAGTGCATCCCCGGTAGTGCCAGTGCACTCTCTGGACTCACTGCACTGCATCCCCAGTGGTGCCAGTGCACTCTCTGGACTCACTGCAGTGCATCCCCAGTGGTGCCAGTGCACTCTCTTGACTCACTGCACTGCATCCCCTGTGGTGCCAGTACACTCTCTGGACTCACTGCAGTGCATCCCCAGTGGTGCCAGTGTACTCTCTGGACTCACTGCACTGCATCACCAGCGGTGCCAGTGTACTCTCTGGACTCACGGCACTGCATCCCCAGTGGTTCCAGTGCACTCTCTGGACTCACTGCACTGCATCCCCAGTGGTGCCAGTGCACTCTCTGGACTCACTGCACTGCATCCCCAGTGGTTCCATTGCACTCTCTGGACTCACTGCATTGGATCCCCAGTGGTGTCAGTGCACTCTCTGGACTCAGTGCAGTGCATCCCCAGTGGTGCCAGTGCACTCTCTGGACTCACTGCACTGCTTCCCCACTGGTGCCAGTGCACTCTCTGGACTCACTGCACTGCATCCCCAGTGGTGCCAGTGCACTCTCTGGACTCACTGCAGTGCATCACCAGTGGTGCCAGTGCACTCTCTGGAGTCACTGCACTGCATCCCCAGTGGAGCCAGTGCACTCTCTGGACTCACTGCACTGCATTCCCATTGGTGCCAGTGCACTCTTTGGACTCACTGCACTGCATCCCCAGTGGTGCCAGTGCACTCTCTGGACTCACTGCAGTGTATCCCCTGTGGTGCCAGTGCACTCTGTGGACTCACTGCACTGCATCCCAGTGGTGCCAGTGCACTCTCTGGACTCACTGCACTGCATCCCCAAGGTGCCAGTGCACTCTCTGGACTCAACTGCACTGCATCCCCAGTGCTGCCAGTGCACTCTCTGGACTCACTGCAGTGCATCCCCAGTGGTGCCAGTGCACTCTCTGGACTCACTGCAGTGCATCCCCAGTGGTGCCAGTGCACTCTCTGGACTCACTGCACTTCATCCCCAGTGGTGCCAGTGCACTCTCTGGACTCACTGCACTGCATCCCCAGTGGTGTCACTGCACTCTCTGGACTCACTGCACTGCATCACCATTGGTGCCAGGGCACTCTCCGGACTCACTGCAGTGCATCCGCAGTGGTGCCAGTGCACTCTTTCGAGTCACTGCAGTGCATCCCCAGTGGTGCCAGTGCACTCTCTGGACTCACTGCACTGCATCCCCAGTGGTGCCAGTGCACTCTCTGGAATCACTGCAGTGCATCCCCAGTGGT
The DNA here is from genome assembly GCF_964034855.1 of Anser brachyrhynchus. Lineage (NCBI taxonomy): Eukaryota > Metazoa > Chordata > Aves > Anseriformes > Anatidae > Anser > Anser brachyrhynchus. Next base: position 1,424,865 of record NW_027663925.1, read on the forward strand.
GCCAGTGCACTCTCTGGACTCACTGCACTGCATCCCCAGTGGTGCCAGTGCACTCTCTGGACTCACTGCATTGCATCCCCAGTGGTGCCAGTGCACTCTCTGGACTCACTGCACTGCATCCCCAGTGGTGCCACTGCACTCTCTGGACTCACTGCACTGCATCACCATTGGTGCCAGTGCACTCTCCGGACTCACTGCAGTGCATCCGCAGTGGTGCCAGTGCACTCTTTTGAGTCACTGCAGTGCATCCCCAGTGGTGCCAGTGCACTCTCTGGACTCACTGCACTGCATCCCCAGTGGTGCCAGTGCACTCTCTGCACTCACTGCACTGCATCCCCAGTGCTGACAGTGCACTCTATGGACTCACTGCACTGCATCCCCAGTGCTGACAGTGCACTCTCTGGACTCACTGTAGTGCATCCCCAGTGCTGCCAGTGCACTCTCTGGACTCACTGCTGTGCATCCCCAGTGGTGCCAGTGCACTCTCTGGACTCACTGCAGTGCATCCCCAGTGGTGCCAGTGCACTCTCTGGACTCACCGCACTGCATCACCAGAGGTGCCAGTGCACTCTCTGGACTCACTGCACTTCATCCCCAGTGGTGCCAGTGCACTCTCTGGACTCACTGCATTGCATCCCCAGTGGTGCCAGTGCACTCTCTGGACTCACTGCAGTGCATCCCCAGTGGTGCCACTGCACTCTCTGGACTCACTGCACTGCATCACCATTGGTGCCAGGGCATTCTCCGGGCTCACTGCAGTGCATCCGCAGTGGTGCCAGTGCACTCTTTCGAGTCACTGCAGTGCATCCCCAGTGGTGCCAGTGCACTCTCTGGACTCACTGCACTGCATCCCCAGTGGTGCCAGTGCACTCTCTGCACTCACTGCACTGCATCCCCAGTGTTCCCCGAGCACTCTCTGGACTCACTGCAGTGCATCCCCAGTGGTGCCAGTGCACTCTCTGGACTCACTGCAGTGCATCCCCAGTGGTGCCACTGCACTCTCTGGACTCACTGCACTGCATCACCATTGGTGCCAGGGCACTCTCCGGACTCACTGCAGTGCATCCGCAGTGGTGCCAGTGCACTCTTTCGATTCACTGCACTGCATCCCCATTAGTTCCAGTGCATTCTCTGGACTCATTGCAGTGCATCCCCAGTGGTGCCAGTGCACTCTCTGGACTCACTGCACTGCATCCCCAGTGGTGCCAGTGCACTCTCTGGACTCACTGCACTGCATCCCCAGTGCTGACAGTGCACTCTCTGGACTCACTGCACTGCATCACCAGTGCTGAGAGTGCACTCTCTGGACTCACTGCAGTGCATCCCCAGTGGTGCCAGTGCACTCTCTGGACTCACTGCACTGCATCCCCAGTGGTGCCAGTGCACTCTCTGGACTCACGGCAGTGCATCCCCAGTGGTGCCAGTGCACTCTCTGGACTAACTGCACTGCATCCCTAATGGTGCCAGTGCACTCTCTGGACTCACTGCAGTGCATCCCCAGTGGTGCCAGTGCACTCTCTGGACTCACTGCACTGCATCCCCAGTGGTGCCAGTGCACTCTCTGGACTCACTGCAGTGCAGCCCCTGAGGTGCCAGTGTACTCTCTGGACTCACTGCACTGCATCCCCAGTGGTGCCAGTGCACTCTCTGGAAACACTGCAGTGCATCCCCAGTAGTGCCAGTGCACTCTCTGCACTCACTGCACTGCATCCCCAGTGGTGCCTGTGCACTCTCTTGAGTCACTGCACTGCATCCCCAGTGGAGCCAGTGCACTCTATGGACTAACTGCACTGCATACCCAGTGGTGCCAGTGCACTCTCTGGAATCACTGCACTGCATCCCCAGTGGTGCCAGTGCACTCTCTGGACTCACTGCACTGCATCCCCAGTGGTTCCAGTGCACTCTCTGGATCACTGCACTGCATCACCATTGGTGCCAGGGCACTCTCTGGACTCACTGCAGTGCTTCCGCACTGGTGCCAGTGCACTCTCTGCACTCACTGCACTGCATCAACAGTGGTGCCTCTGCACTCTCTGGAGTCACTGCACTGCATCCCCAGTGGTGCCAGTGCACTCTCTGGACTCACTGTAGTGCATCCCCAGTGGTGCCAGTGCACTCTTTCGAGTCACTGCACTGCATCCCCAGTGGTGCCAGTGCATTCTCTGGACTCACTGCAGTGCATCCCCATTGGTGCCAGTGCAGTCTCTGGAGTCACTGCACTGCATCCCCAGTGGTGCCAGTGCACTCTCTGGACTCACTGCACTGCATCACCAGTGCTGACAGTGCACTCTCTGGACTCACTGCACTGCATCCCCAGTGGTGCCAGTGTACTCTCTGGACTCAGTGCACTGCTTCCCAAGTGGTGCCACTGCACTCTCTGGACTCACTGCACTGCATCAACAGTGGTGCCAGTGCACTCTCTGGACTCACTGCAGTGCATCCCCTTTTGTGCCAGTGCACTCTCTGGACTCACTGCACTGCATCCCCAGTGGTGCCAGTGCACTCTCTAGAGTCACTGCACTGCATCCCCAGTGGTGCCAGTGCACTCTCTGGACTCACTGCAGTGCATCCCCAGTGGTGCCAGTGCACTCTCTGGACTCACTGCACTGCATCACCTGTGGTGCCAGTGCACTCTCTGGACTCACTGCACTGCATCACCAGTGGTGCCAGTGCACTCTCTGGACTCACTGCACTGCATCCCCAGTGGTGCCAGTGCACTCTCTGCACTCACTGCACTGCATCCCCAGTGCTGACAGTGCACTCTCTGGACTCACTGCACTGCATCCCCAGTGCTTACAGTGCACTCTCTGGACTCACTGCACTGCATCCCCAGTGGTGCCAGTGCACTCTCTGGTCTCACTGCAGTGCATCCCCAGTGGTGCCAGTGCACTCTCTGGACTCACTGTAGTGCATTCCCAGTGGTGCCAGTGCACTCTCTGGACTCACTGCACTGCATCCCCAGTGGTGCCAGTGCACTCTCTGGACTCACTGCACTGCATCCCCAGTGGTGCCAGTGCACTCTCTGCACTCACTGCACTGCATCCCCGGTGTCCCAGAGCACTCTCTGGACTCACCGAGGTGCATCCCCAGTGGTGCCAGTGCACTCTCTGGACTCACCGCACTGCATCACCAGTGGTGCCAGTGCACTCTCTGGACTCACTGCAGTGCAGCCCCTGAGGTGCCACTGCACTCTCTGGATCACTGCACTGCATCACCATTGGTGCCAGGGCACTCTCCGGACTCACTGCAGTGCATCCCCATTGGTGCCAGTGCAGTCTCTGGAGTCACTGCACTGCATCCCCAGTGGTGCCAGTGCACTCTCTGGACTCACTGCACTGCATCCCCAGTGCTGACAGTGCACTCTCTGGACTCACTGCACTGCATCCCCAGTGGTGCCAGTGCACTCTCTGGACTCACTGCAGTGCATCTCCTTTTGCGCCAGTGCACTCTCTGGACTCACTGCACTGCATCCCCAGTGGTGCCTGTGAAGTCTCTGGACTCACTGCAGTGCATCCCCAGTGGTGCCAGTGTACTCTCTGGACTCACTGCACTGCATCCCCAGTGGAGACAGTGCACTCTCTGTAGTCACTGCGCTGCATCCCCAGTGGTTCCAGGGCACTCTCTCGACTCACTGCACTGCAACTCCAGTGGTGCCAGTGCACTCTCTGGACTCACTGCACTGCATCCCCAGTGGTGCCAGTGCACTCTCTGGACTCACTGCGCTGCATCCCCGGTGGTGCCAGTGCCCTCTGTGGACTCACTGCACTACATCCCCTGTGGAGCCAGTGCACTCTCTGGACTCACTGCAGTGCATCCCCAGTGGTGCGAGTGCACTCTCTGGACTCACCGGGGTGCATCCCCAGTGGTGCCAGTGCACTCTCTGGACTCACCGGGGTGCATCCCCAGTGGTGCCAGTGCACTCTCTGGACTCACTGCTCTGCATCCCATTGGTGCTAGTGCACTCTCTGGACTCACTGCACTGCATCCCCAGTGGTGCCAGTGCACTCTCTGGACTCACTGCACTGCATCCCCAGTGGTGCCAGTGCACTCTCTGGACTCACTGCAGTGCTTCCGCACTGGTGCCAGTGCACTCTCTGCACTCACTGCACTGCATCAACAGTGGTGCCTCTGCACTCTCTGGAGTCACTGCACTGCATCCCCAGTGGTGCCAGTGCACTCTCTGGACTCACTGTAGTGCATCCCCAGTGGTGCCAGTGCACTCTCTGGACTCACTGCACTGCGTCCCCAGTGGTGCCAGTGCACTCTCTGGACTCACTGCACTGCGTCCCCAGTGGTGCCAGTGCACTCTCTGAGCTCACTGCAGTGCATCCCCAGTGGTGCCAGTGCACTCTCTGGACTCACTGCACTGCATCCCCAGTGGTGCCAGTGCACTCTCTGGACTCACTGCACTGCATCAACAGTGGTGCCAGTGCACTCTCTGCACTCACTGCACTGCATCCCCAGTGGTGCCAGTGTAGTCTCTGGACTCACAGCAGTGCATCCCCAGTGGTGCCAGTGCAACTACTGGACTCACTGCAGTGTAGCTCAGTGGTGCCAGTGCACTCTCTGGACTCACTGCACTGCATCCCCAGTGGTGCCAGTGCACTCTCTGGACTCACTGCACTGCATCCCCAGTGGTGTCAGTGCACTGTCTGGACTCACTGCAGTGTATCGCCATTGGAGCCGGTGCACTCTCTGGACTCACTAAACTGCATCCCCAGTGGTGCCAGAGAACTCTCTGGACTCACTGCACTGCATCCCCTGTGGTGCCAGTGTACTCTCTGGACTCACTGCAGTGCATCCCCAGTGGTGCCAGTGTACTCTCTGGACTCACTGCACTGCATCACCAGCGGTGCCAGTGCACTCTCTGGACTCACTGCAGTGCATCCCCAGTGGTGCCAGTGCACTTTCTGGAGTCACTGCAGTGCATCCCCTGTTGTGCCAGTGCACTCTCTGCACTCACTGCACTGCATCCCCAGAAGTGCCAGTGCACTCACTGGACTCACTGCGCTGCATCCCCAGTGGTTCCATTGCACTCTCTGGACTCACTGCATTGGATCCCCAGTGGTGTCAGTGCACTCTCTGGACTCAGTGCAGTGCATCCCCAGTGGTGCCAGTGCACTCTCTGGACTCACTGCAGTGCTTCCCCACTGGTGCCAGTGCACTCTCTGGACTCACTGCACTGCATCCCCAGTGGTGCCAGTGCACTCTCTGGACTCACTGCAGTGCATCACCAGTGGTGCCAGTGCACTCTCTGGACTCACTGCACTGCATCCCCAGTGGAGCCAGTGCACTCTCTGCCCTCACTGCACTGCATTCCCAGTGGTGCCAGTGCACTCTATGGACTCACTGCACTGCATCCCCAGTGGTGCCAGTGCACTATCTGGACCCACTGCAGTGCATCCCCAGTGGTGCCAGTGCACTCTCTGGACTCACTGCACTCCATCCCCAATGGTGCCAGTGCACTCTCTGTAGTCACTGCACTGCATTCCCAGTGGTGCCAGTGCAGTCTCTGGACTCACTGCACTGCATCCCAGTGGTGCCAGTGCACTCTCTGGACTCACTGCACTGCATCTCCAAGGTGCCAGTGCACTCTCTGGACTCACTGCAGTGCATCCCCAGTGCTGCCAGTGCACTCTCTGGACTCACTGCATTGCATCCCCAGTGGTGCCAGTGCACTCTCTGGACTCACTGCACTGCATCCCCAGTGGTGCCACTGCACTCTCTGGACTCACTGCACTGCATCACCATTGGTGCCAGTGCACTCTCCGGACTCACTGCAGTGCATCCGCAGTGGTGCCAGTGCACTCTTTTGAGTCACTGCAGTGCATCCCCAGTGGTGCCAGTGCACTCTCTGGACTCACTGCAGTGCATCCCCAGTGGTGCCAGTGCACTCTCTGCACTCACTGCACTACATCACCACTGGTGCCAGTGCACTCTCTGGACTCACTGCACTGCATCCCCAGTGCTGACAGTGCACTCTCTGGAGTCACTGCACTGCATCCCCAGTGCTGCCAGTGCACTCTCTGGACTCACTGCAGTGCATCCCCAGTGGTGCCAGTGCACTCTCTGGACTCACTGCAGTGCATCCCCAGTGGTGCCAGTGCACTCTCTGGACTCACTGCACTGCATCCCCAGTGGTGCCAGTGCACTCTCTGGACTCACTGCACTTCATCCCCAGTGGTGCCAGTGCACTCTCTGGACTCACTGCATTGGATCCCCAGTGGTGCCAGTGCACTCTCTGGACTCACTGCACTGCATCCCCAGTGGTGCCACTGCACTCACTGGACTCACTGCACTGAATCACCATTGGTGCCAGGGCACTCTCCGGACTCACTGCAGTGCATCCGCAGTGGTGCCAGTGCACTCTTTCGAGTCACTGCAGTGCATCCCCAGTGGTGCCAGTGCACTCTCTGGACTCACTGCAGTGCATCCCCAGTGGTGCCAGTGCACTCTCTGCACTCACTGCACTGCATCACCAGTGTTCCCCGAGCACTCTCTGGACTCACTGCAGTGCATCCCCAGTGGTTCCAGTGCACTCTCTGGACTCACTGCAGTGCATCCCCAGTGGTGCCAGTGCACTCTCTGGACTCACTGCAGTGCATCCCCAGTGGTGCCAGTGCACTCTCTGGACTCACTGCACTGCATCACCATTGGTGCCAGGGCACTCTCCGGACTCACTGCAGTGCATCCGCAGTGGTGCCAGTGCACTCTTTCGAGTCACTGCACTGCATCCCCATTAGTTCCAGTGCATTCTCTGGACTCATTGCAGTGCATCCCCAGTGGTGCCAGTGCACTCTCTGGACTCACTGCACTGCATCCCCAGTGGTGCCAGTGCACTCTCTGGACTCACTGCACTGCGTCCCCAGTGGTGCCAGTGCACTCTCTGGACTCACTGCACTGCGTCCCCAGTGGTGCCAGTGCACTCTCTGGACTCACTGCACTGCGTCCCCAGTGGTGCCAGTGCACTCTCTGGACTCACTGCACTGCATCCCCAGTGGTGCCAGTGCACTCTCTGGACTCACTGCACTGCATCCCCAGTGGTGCCAGTGCACTCTCTGGACTCACTGCACTGCATCACCAGTGGTGCCAGTGCACTCTCTGCACTCACTGCACTGCATCCCCAGTGGTGCCTGTGTAGTCTCTGGACTCACAGCAGTGCATCCCCAGTGGTGCCAGTGCAACTACTGGACTCACTGCAGTGTAGCTCAGTGGTGCCAGTGCACTCTCTGGACTCACAGCACTGCATCCCCATTGGTGCCAGTGCACTCTCTGGACTCACTGCACTAAAACCCCAGTGGTGCCAGTGCAGTCTCTGGACTCACTGCACTGCATCCCCAGTGGTGCCAGTGCACTCTCTGGACTCACAGGGGTGCATCCCCAGTGGTGCCAGTGCACTCTCTGGACTCACTGCACTGCATCCCCTGTGGTGCCAGTACACTCTCTGGACTCACTGCAGTGCATCCCCAGTGGTGACAGTGTAATCTCTGGACTCACTGCACTGCATCACCAGCGGTGCCAGTGCACTCTCTGGACTCACTGCAGTGCATCCCCAGTGGTGCCAGTGCACTTTCTGGAGTCACTGCAGTGCATCCCCTGTTGTGCCAGGGCACTCTCTGCACTCACTGCACTGCATCCCCAGAAGTGCCAGTGCACTCACTGGACTCACTGCACTGCATCCCCAGTGGTTCCATTGCACTCTCTGGACTCACTGCATTGGATCCCCAGTGGTGTCAGTGCACTCTCTGGACTCAGTGCAGTGCATCCCCAGTGGTGCCAGTGCACTCTCTGGACTCACTGCAGTGCTTCCCCACTGGTGCCAGTGCACTCTCTGGACTCACTGCACTGCATCCCCAGTGGTGCCAGTGCACTCTCTGGACTCACTGCAGTGCATCACCAGTGGTGCCAGTGCACTCTATGGACTCACTGCACTGCATCCCCAGTGGAGCCAGTGCACTCTCTGCCCTCACTGCACTGCATTCCCAGTGGTGCCAGTGCACTCTATGGACTCACTGCACTGCATCCCCAGTGGTGCCAGTGCACTCTCTGGACCCACTGCAGTGCATCCCCACTGGTGCCAGTGCACTCTCTGGACTCACTGCACTGCATCCCCAATAGTGCCAGTGCACTCTCTGTAGTCACTGCACTGCGTCCCCAGTGGTGCCAGTGCACTCTCTGGACTCACTGCAGTGTATCCCCTGTGGTGCCAGTGCACTCTGTGGACTCACTGCACTGCATCCCAGTGGTGCCAGTGCACTCTCTGGACTCACTGCACTGCATCCCCAAGGTGCCAGTGCACTCTCTGGACTCAACTGCACTGCATCCCCAGTGCTGCCAGTGCACTCTCTGGACTCACTGCAGTGCATCCCCAGTGGTGCCAGTGCACTCCCTGGACTCACTGCAGTGCTTCCGCACTGGTGCCAGTGCACTCTCTGGACTCACTGCACTTCATCCCCAGTGGTGCCAGTGCACTCTCTGGACTCACTGCACTGCATCCCCAGTGGTGTCACTGCACTCTCTGAACTCACTGCACTGCATCACCATTGGTGCCAGGGCACTCTCCAGACTCACTGCAGTGCATCCGCAGTGGTGCCAGTGCACTCTTTCGAGTCACTGCAGTGCATCCCCAGTGGTGCCAGTGCACTCTCTGGACTCACTGCACTGCATCCCCAGTGGTGCCAGTGCACTCTCTGGAATCACTGCAGTGCATCCCCAGTGGTGCCAGTGCACTCTCTGGACTCACTGCATTGCAACCCCAGTGGTGCCAGTGCACTCTCTGGACTCACTGCACTGCATCCCCAGTGGTGCCACTGCACTCTCTGTACTCACTGCACTGCATCACCATTGGTGCCAGTGCACTCTCCGGACTCACAGCAGTGCATCCGCAGTGGTGCCAGTGCACTCTTTTGAGTCACTGCAGTGCATCCCCAGTGGTGCCAGTGCACTCTCTGGACTCACTGCACTGCATCCCCAGTGGTGCCAGTGCACTCTCTGGACTCACTGCACTGCATCCCCAGTGCTGACAGTGCACTCTCTGGACTCACTGCACTGCATCCCCAGTGGTGACAGTGCACTCTCTGGAATCACTGCAGTGCATCCCCAGTAGTGCAAGTGCACTCTCTGGACTCACTGCACTGCATCCCCAGTGGTGCCAGTGCACTCTCTGGACTCACTGCACTGCATCCCCTGTGGTGCCAGTACACTCTCTGGACTCACTGCACTGCATCCCCAGTGGTGCCAGTGTACTCTCTGGACTCACTGCACTGCATCACCAGCGGTGCCAGTGCACTCTCTGGACTCACTGCACTGCATCCCCAGTGGTGCCAGTGCACTTTCTGGAGTCACTGCAGTGCATCCCCTTTTGTGCCAGTGCACTCTCTGCACTCACTGCACTGCATCCCCAGAAGTGCCAGTGCACTCTCTGTAGTCACTGCACTGCGTCCCCAGTGGTGCCAGTGCACTCTCTGGACTCACTGCAGTGTATCCCCTGTGGTGCTAGTGCACTCTGTGGACTCACTGCACTGCATCCCAGTGGTGCTAGTGCACTCTCTGGACTCACTGCACTGCATCCCCAAGGTGCCAGTGCACTCTCTGGACTCAACAGCACTGCATCCCCAGTGCTGCCAGTGCACTCTCTGGACTCACTGCAGTGCATCCCCAGTGGTGACAGTGCACTCTCTGGACTCACTGCAGTGCATCCCCAGTGGTGCCAGTGCACTCTCTGGACTCACTGCACTTCATCCCCAGTGGTGCCAGTGCACTCTCTGGACTCACTGCACTACATCCCCAGTGGTGTCACTGCACTCTCTGGACTCACTGCACTGCATCACCATTGGTGCCAGTGCACTCTCCGGACTCACTGCAGTGCATCCGCAGTGGTGCCAGTGCACTCTTTCGAGTCACTGCAGTGCATCCCCAGTGGTGCCAGTGCACTCTCTGGACTCACTGCACTGCATCCCCAGTGGTGCCAGTGCACTCTCTGGAATCACTGCAGTGCATCCCCAGTGGTGCCAGTGCACTCTCTGGACTCACTGCACTGCATCCCCAGTGGTGCCAGTGCACTCTCTGGACTCACTGCATTGCATCCCCAGTGGTGCCAGTACACTCTCTGGACTCACTGCACTGCATCCCCAGTGGTGCCACTGCACTCTCTGGACTCACTGCATTGCATCACCATTGGTGCCAGTGCACTCTACGGACTCACTGCAGTGCATCCGCAGTGGTGCCAGTGCACTCTTTTGAGTCACTGCAGTGCATCCCCAGTGGTGCCAGTGCACTCTCTGGACTCACTGCAGTGCATCCCCAGTGGTGCCAGTGCACTCTCTGCACTCACTGCACTGCATCCCCAGTGGTGCCAGTGCACTCTCTGGACTCACTGCAGTGCATCCCCAGTGGTGCCAGTGCACTCTCTGGAGTCACTGCACTGCATCCCCAGTGCTGCCAGTGCACTCTCTGGACTCACTGCAGTGCATCACCAGTGGTGCCAGTGCACTCTCTACTCACTGCACTGCATCCCCAGAGGTGCCAGTGCACTCTCTGGACTCACTGCACTTCATCCCCTGTGGTGCCAGTGCACTCTCTGGACTCACTGCATTGCATCCCCAGTGGTGCCAGTGCACTCTCTGGACTCACTGCACTGCATCCCCAGTGGTGCCACTGCACTCTCTGGACTCACTGCACTGCATCACCATTGGTGCCAGGGCAGTCTCCGGACTCACTGCAGTGCATCCGCAGTGGTGCCAGTGCACTCTTTCGAGTCACTGCAGTGCATCCCCAGTGGTGCCAGTGCACTCTCTGGACTCACTGCAGTGCATCCCCAGTGGTGCCAGTGCACTCTCTGGACTCACTGCAGTGCATCCCCAGTGGTGCCAGTGCACTCTCTGGACTCACTGCACTGCATCCCCAGTGGTGCCACTGCACTCTCTGGACTCACTGCACTGCATCACCATTGGTGCCAGGGCACTCTCTGGACTCACTGCACTGCATCCCCAGTGCTGACAGTGCACTCTCTGGACTCACTGCACTGCATCCCCAGTGCTGACAGTGCACTCTCTGGACTCACTGCACTGCATCCCCAGTGCTGACAGTGCACTCTCTGGACTCACTGCAGTGCATCCCCAGTGGTGCCAGTGCACTCTCTGGACTCACTGCACTGCATCCCCAATGGTGCCAGTGCACTCTCTGGACTCACTGCAGTGCATCCCCAGTGGTGCCAGTGCACTCTCTGGACTCACTGTAGTGCATCCCCAGTGGTGCCAGTGCACTCTCTGGACTCACTGCACTGCATCCCCGGTGTTCCCAGAGCACTCTCTGGACTCACCGAGGTGCATCCCCAGTGGTGCCAGTGCACTCTCTGGACTCACTGCACTGCATCCCCAGTGGTGCCAGTGCACTCTCTGGAATCACTGCAGTGCATCCCCAGTGGTGCCAGTGCACTCTCTGGACTCACTGCACTGCATCCCCAGTGGTGCCAGTGCACTCTCTGGACTCACTGCATTGCATCCCCAGTGGTGCCAGTACACTCTCTGGACTCACTGCACTGCATCCCCAGTGGTGCCACTGCACTCTCTGGACTCACTGCATTGCATCACCATTGGTGCCAGTGCACTCTACGGACTCACTGCAGTGCATCCGCAGTGGTGCCAGTGCACTCTTTTGAGTCACTGCAGTGCATCCCCAGTGGTGCCAGTGCACTCTCTGGACTCACTGCAGTGCATCCCCAGTGGTGCCAGTGCACTCTCTGCACTCACTGCACTGCATCCCCAGTGGTGCCAGTGCACTCTCTGGACTCACTGCAGTGCATCCCCAGTGGTGCCAGTGCACTCTCTGGAGTCACTGCACTGCATCCCCAGTGCTGCCAGTGCACTCTCTGGACTCACTGCAGTGCATCACCAGTGGTGCCAGTGCACTCTCTACTCACTGCACTGCATCCCCAGAGGTGCCAGTGCACTCTCTGGACTCACTGCACTTCATCCCCTGTGGTGCCAGTGCACTCTCTGGACTCACTGCATTGCATCCCCAGTGGTGCCAGTGCACTCTCTGGACTCACTGCACTGCATCCCCAGTGGTGCCACTGCACTCTCTGGACTCACTGCACTGCATCACCATTGGTGCCAGGGCAGTCTCCGGACTCACTGCAGTGCATCCGCAGTGGTGCCAGTGCACTCTTTCGAGTCACTGCAGTGCATCCCCAGTGGTGCCAGTGCACTCTCTGGACTCACTGCAGTGCATCCCCAGTGGTGCCAGTGCACTCTCTGGACTCACTGCAGTGCATCCCCAGTGGTGCCAGTGCACTCTCTGGACTCACTGCACTGCATCCCCAGTGGTGCCACTGCACTCTCTGGACTCACTGCACTGCATCACCATTGGTGCCAGGGCACTCTCTGGACTCACTGCACTGCATCCCCAGTGCTGACAGTGCACTCTCTGGACTCACTGCACTGCATCCCCAGTGCTGACAGTGCACTCTCTGGACTCACTGCACTGCATCCCCAGTGCTGACAGTGCACTCTCTGGACTCACTGCAGTGCATCCCCAGTGGTGCCAGTGCACTCTCTGGACTCACTGCACTGCATCCCCAATGGTGCCAGTGCACTCTCTGGACTCACTGCAGTGCATCCCCAGTGGTGCCAGTGCACTCTCTGGACTCACTGTAGTGCATCCCCAGTGGTGCCAGTGCACTCTCTGGACTCACTGCACTGCATCCCCGGTGTTCCCAGAGCACTCTCTGGACTCACCGAGGTGCATCCCCAGTGGTGCCAGTGCACTCTCTGGACTCACTGCACTGCATCCCCAGTGGTGCCAGTGCACTCTCTGGACTCACTGCAGTGCAGCCCCTGAGGTGCAAGTGTACTCTCTGGAATCACTGCAGTGCATCCCCAGTGGTGCCTGTGCACTCTCTTGAGTCACTGCACTGCATCCCCAGAGGAGCCAGTGCACTCTATGGACTAACTGCACTGCATCCCCAGTGGTGCCAGTGCACTCTCTGGACTCACTGCACTGCATCCCCAGTGGTGCCAGTGCACTCTCTGGACTCACTGCAGTGCATCCCCAGTGGTGCCAGTGCACTCTTTTGAGTCACTGCACTGCATCCCCAGTGGTGCCAGTGCATTCTCTGGACTCACTGCAGTGCATCCCCATTGGTGCCAGTGCAGTCTCTGGACTCACTGCAGTGCATCCCCAGTGGTGCCAGTGCACTCTCTGGACTCACTGCACTGCATCACCAGTGCTGACAGTGCACTCTCTGGACTCACTGCACTGCATCCCCAGTGGTGCCACTGCACTCTCTGGACTCACTGCAGTGCATCCCCAGTGGTGCCAGTGCACTCTCTGGACTCACTGCACTGCATCCCCAGTGGTGCCAGTGCACTCTCTGGACTCACTGCAGTGCATCCCCATTGGTACCAGTGCAGTCTCTGGACTCACTGCACTGCATCCCCAGTGGTGCCAGTGCACTCTCTGGACTCACTGCACTGCATCCCCAGAGGTGCCAGTGTACTCTCTGGACTCAGTGCAATGCTTCCCCAGTGGTGCCACTGCACTCTCTGGACTCACTGCAGTGCATCCCCAGTGGTGCCACTGCAGTCTCTGGACTCACTGCAGTGCATCCCCAGTGGTGCCAGTGCACTCTCTGGACTCACTGCACTGCATCACCAGTGCTGACAGTGCACTCTCTGGACTCACTGCAGTGCATCCCCAGTGGTGCCAGTGCACTCTTTCGAGTCACTGCACTGCATCCCCAGTGGTGCCAGTGCATTCTCTGGACTCACTGCAGTGCATCCCCATTGGTGCCAGTGCAGTCTCTGGACTCACTGCAGTGCATCCCCAGTGGTGCCAGTGCACTCTCTGGACTCACTGCACTGCATCACCAGTGCTGACAGTGCACTCTCTGGACTCACTGCACTGCATCCCCAGTGGTGCCAGTGCACTCTCTGCACTCACTGCACTGCATCCCCAGTGCTGACAGTGCACTCTCTGGAATCACTGCACTGCATCCCCAGTGGTGCCAGTGCATTCTCTGGACTCACTGCAGTGCATCCCCATTGGTGCCAGTGCAGTCTCTGGACTCACTGCAGTGCATCCCCAGTGGTGCCAGTGCACTCTCTGGACTCACTGCAGTGCATCCCCAGTGGTGCCAGTGCACTCTCTGGACTCACTGCACTGCATCCCCAGTGGTGCCAGTGCATTCTCTGGACTCACTGCAGTGCATCCCCATTGGTGCCAGTGCATTCTCTGGACTCACTGCAGTGCATCCCCAGTGGTGCCAGTGCACTCTCTGGACTCACTGCACTGCATCCCCAGTGGTGCCAGTGCACTCTCTGGACTCACTGCAGTGCATCCCCTTTTGTGCCAGTGCACTCTCTGGACTCACTGCACTGCATCCCCAGTGGTGCCAGTGCACTCTCTAGAGTCACTGCACTGCATCCCCAGTGGTGCCAGTGCACTCTCTGGACTCACTGCAGTGCATCCCCAGTGGTGCCAGTGCACTCTCTGGACTCACTGCACTGCATCCCCAGTGCTGACAGTGCACTCTCTGGACTCACTGCACTGCATCCCCAGTGGTGCCAGTGCACTCTCTGGACTCACTGCAGTGCATCCCCAGTGGTGCCAGTGCACTCTCTGGACTCACTGCACTGCATCCCCACTGGTGCCAGTGCACTCTCCGGACTCACTGCACTGCATCCCCAGTGGTGCCAGTGCACTCTCTGGACTCACTGCAGTGCATCCCCAGTGGTGCCAGTGCACTCTCTGCACTCACTGCACTGCATCCCCAGTGGTGCCAGTGCACTCTCTGCACTCACTGCACTGCATCCCCGGTGTCCCAGAGCACTCTCTGGACTCACCGAGGTGCATCCCCAGTGGTGCCCGTGCACTCTCTGGACTCACCGCACTGCATCACCAGTGGTGCCAGTGCACTCTCTGGACTCACTGCACTGCAGCCCCTGAGGTGCCAGTGCACTCTCTGGATCACTGCACTGCATCCCCAGTGGTGCCAGTGCATTCTCTGGACTCACTGCAGTGCATCCCCATTGGTGCCAGTGCACTCTCTGGACTCACTGCACTGCATCCCCAGTGCTGACAGTGCACTCTCTGGACTCACTGCACTGCATCCCCAGTGGTGCCAGTGCACTCTCTGGACTCACTGCAGTGCATCACCTTTTGCGCCAGTGCACTCTCTGGACTCACTGCACTGCATCCCCAGTGGTGCCAGTGCACTCTCTGGACTCACTGCACTGCATCCCCAGTGGTGCCAGTGTACTCTCTGGACTCACTGCACTGCATCCCCAGTGGAGACAGTGCACTCTCTGTAGTCACTGCGCTGCATCCCCAGTGGTTCCAGGGCACTCTCTCGACTCACTGCACTGCAACTCCAGTGGTGCCAGTACACTCTCTGGACTCACTGCACTGCATCCCCAGTGGTGCCAGTGCACTCTCTGGAGTCACTGCGCTGCATCCCCAGTGGTGCCAGTGCCCTCTGTGGACTCACTGCACTACATCCCCTGTGGGGCCAGTGCACTCTCTGGACTCACTGCAGTGCATCCCCAAAGGTGCGAGTGCACTCTCTGGACTCACCGGGGTGCATCCCCAGTGGTGCCAGTGCACTCTCTGGACTCACTGCACTGCATCCCCAGTGGTGCCAGTGCACTCTCTGGACTCACTGCAGTGCATCCCCAGTGGTGCCAGTGCACTCTGTGGACTCACTGCACTGCATCCCCAGTGTTGCCAGTGCACTCTCTGGAGTCACTGCACTGCATCCCCAGTGGTGCCAGTGCACTCTCTGGACTCACTGCACTGCATCCCCAGTGGTGCCAGTGCACTCTCTGGACTCACTGCAGTGCATCCCCAGTGGCGCCAGTGCACTCTCTGGACTCACTGCACTGCATCCCATTGGTGCTAGTGTACTCTCTGGACTCACTGCACTGCATCCCCAGTGGTGCCAGTGCACTCTCTGGACTCACTGCACTGCATCCCCAGTGGTTGCCAGTGCACTCTCTGGACTCACTGCAGTGCATCCCCAGTGGTGCCAGTGCACTCTCTGGATTCACTGCAGTGCTTCCGCACTGGTGCCAGTGCACTCTCTGCACTCACTGCACTGCATCAACAGTGGTGCCTCTGCACTCTCTGGAGTCACTGCACTGCATCCCCAGTGGTGCCAGTGCACTCTCTGGACTCACTGTAGTGCATCCCCAGTGGTGCCAGTGCACTCTCTGGACTCACTGTAGTGCATCCCCAGTGGTGCCAGTGCACTCTCTGGACTCATTGCACTGCGTCACCAGTGGTGCCAGTGCACTCTCTGGACTCACTGCACTGCGTCCCGAGTGGTGCCAGTGCACTCTCTGGACTCACTGCACTGCATCCCCAGTGGTGCCAGTGCACTCTCTGAGCTCACTGCAGTGCATCCGCAGTGGTGCCAGTGCACTCTCTGGACTCACTGCACTGCATCCCCAGTGGTGCCAGTGCACTCCCTGGACTCACTGCACTGCATCAACAGTGGTGCCAGTGCACTCTCTGCACTCACTGCACTGCATCCCCAGTGGTGCCAGTGTAGTCTCTGGACTCACAGCAGTGCATCCCCAGTGGTGCCAGTGCAACTACTGGACTCACTGCAGTGTAGCTCAGTGGTGCCAGTGCACTCTCTGGACTCACTGCACTGCATCCCCAGTGGTGCCAGTGCACTGTCTGGACTCACTGCAGTGTATCGCCATTGGAGCCGGTGCACTCTCTGGACTCACTAAACTGCATCCCCAGTGGTGCCAGAGAACTCTCTGGTCTAACTGCAGTGCATCCCCAGTGGTGCCAGTGCACTCTCTGGACTCACTGCATCCCCAGTGGTGCCAGGGCACTCTCTGGACTCACAGCACTGCATCCCCATTGGTGCCAGAGCACTCTCTGGACTCACTGCACTAAAACCCCAGTGGTGCCAGTGCAGTCTCTGGACTCACTGCACTGCATCCCCAGTGGTGCCAGTGCACTCTATGGACTCACCGGGGTGCATCCCCAGTGGTGCCAGTGCACTCTCTGCACTCACTGCACTGCATCCCCTGTGGTGCCAGTGTACTCTCTGGACTCACTGCAGTGCATCCCCAGTGGTGCCAGTGTACTCTCTGGACTCACTGCACTGCATCACCAGTGGTGCCAGTGCACTCTCTGGACTCACTGCACTGCATCACCATTGGTGCCAGGGCACTCTCCGGACTCACTGCAGTGCATCCGCAGTGGTGCCAGTGCACTCTCTGGACTCACTGCAGTGCATCCCCAGTGGTGCCAGTGCACTCTCTGGACTCACTGCAGTGCATCCCCAGTGGTGCCAGTGTACTCTCTGGACTCACTGCACTGCATCACCAGTGGTGCCAGTGCACTCTCTGCACTCACTGCACTGCATCCCCAGTGCTGACAGTGCACTCTCTGGACTCACTGCAGTGCATCCCCAGTGGTGCCAGTGCACTCTCTGGACTCACTGCAGTGCATCCCCAGTGGTGCCAGTGCACTCTCTGGACTCACTGCACTGCATCCCCAGAGGTGCCAGTGCACTCTCTGGACTCACTGCACTTCATCCCCAGTGGTGCCAGTGCACTCTCTGGACTCACTGCATTGCATCCCCAGTGGTGCCAGTGACCTCTCTGGACTCACTGCACTGCATCCCCAGTGGTGCCACTGCACTCTCTGGACTCACTGCACTGCATCACCATTGGTGCCAGGGCACTCTCCGGACTCACTGCAGTGCATCCCCAGTGGTGCCAGTGTAGTCTCTGGACTCACAGCAGTGCATCCCCAGTGGTGCCAGTGCAACTACTGGACTCACTGCAGTGTAGCTCAGTGGTGCCAGTGCACTCTCTGGACTCACTGCACTGCATCCCCAGTGGTGCCAGTGCACTCTCTGGACTCACTGCATTGCATCCCCAGTGGTGCCAGTGACCTCTCTGGACTCACTGCACTGCATCCCCAGTGGTGCCACTGCACTCTCTGGACTCACTGCACTGCATCACCATTGGTGCCAGTGCACTCTCTGCACTCACTGCACTGCATCCCCAGTGGTGCCAGTGTAGTCTCTGGACTCACAGCAGTGCATCCCCAGTGGTGCCAGTGCAACTACTGGACTCACTGCAGTGTAGCTCAGTGGTGCCAGTGCACTCTCTGGACTCACTGCACTGCATCCCCAGTGGTGCCAGTGCACTGTCTGGACTCACTGCAGTGTATCGCCATTGGAGCCGGTGCACTCTCTGGACTCACTAAACTGCATCCCCAGTGGTGCCAGAGAACTCTCTGGTCTAACTGCAGTGCATCCCCAGTGGTGCCAGTGCACTCTCTGGACTCACTGCATCCCCAGTGGTGCCAGGGCACTCTCTGGACTCACAGCACTGCATCCCCATTGGTGCCAGAGCACTCTCTGGACTCACTGCACTAAAACCCCAGTGGTGCCAGTGCAGTCTCTGGACTCACTGCACTGCATCCCCAGTGGTGCCAGTGCACTCTATGGACTCACCGGGGTGCATCCCCAGTGGTGCCAGTGCACTCTCTGGACTCACTGCACTGCATCCCCTGTGGTGCCAGTGCACTCTCTGGACTCACTGCAGTGCATCCCCAGTGGTGACAGTGTACTCTCTGGACTCACTGCACTGCATCACCAGTGGTGCCAGTGCACTCTCTGGACTCACTGCAGTGCATCACCATTGGTGCCAGGGCACTCTCCGGACTCACTGCAGTGCATCCGCAGTGGTGCCAGTGCACTCTCTGGACTCACTGCAGTGCATCCCCTGTGGTGCCAGTGTACTCTCTGCACTCACTGCACTGCATCCCCAGTGGTGCCAGTGCACTCTCTGGACTCACTGCAGTGCATCCCCAGTGGTGCCAGTGCACTCTCTGGACTCACTGCAGTGCATCCCCAGTGGTGCCAGTGCACTCTCTGGACTCACTGCACTGCATCCCCAGAGGTGCCAGTGCACTCTCTGGACTCACTGCACTTCATCCCCAGTGGTGCCAGTGCACTCTCTGGACTCACTGCATTGCATCCCCAGTGGTGCCAGTGACCTCTCTGGACTCACTGCACTGCATCCCCAGTGGTGCCACTGCACTCTCTGGACTCACTGCACTGCATCACCATTGGTGCCAGGGCACTCTCCGGACTCACTGCAGTGCATCCGCAGTGGTGCCAGTGCACTCTTTCGAGTCACTGCAGTGCATCCCCAGTGGTGCCACTGCACTCTCTGGACTCACTGCACTGCATCACCATTGGTGCCAGGGCACTCTCTGGACTCACTGCACTGCATCCCCAGTGCTGACAGTGCACTCTCTGGACTCACTGCACTGCATCCCCAGTGCTGACAGTGCACTCTCTGGACTCACTGCACTGCATCCCCAGTGCTGACAGTGCACTCTCTGGACTCACTGCAGTGCATCCCCAGTGGTGCCAGTGCACTCTCTGGACTCACTGCACTGCATCCCCAATGGTGCCAGTGCACTCTCTGGACTCACTGCAGTGCATCCCCAGTGGTGCCAGTGCACTCTCTGGACTCACTGCACTGCATCCCCAGTGGTGCCAGTGCACTCTCTGCACTCACTGCAGTGCATCCCCGGTGTTCCCAGAGCACTCTCTGGACTCACCGAGGTGCATCCCCAGTGGTGCCAGTGCACTCTCTGGACTCACTGCACTGCATCCCCAGTGGTGCCAGTGCACTCTCTGGACTCACTGCAGTGCAGCCCCTGAGGTGCCAGTGTACTCTCTGGAATCACTGCAGTGCATCCCCAGTAGTGCCAGTGCACTCTCTGGACTCACTGCACTGCATCCCCAGTGGTGCCTGTGCACTCTCTTGAGTCACTGCACTGCATCCCCAGTGGAGCCAGTGCACTCTATGGACTAACTGCACTGCATCCCCAGTGGTGCCAGTGCACTCTCTGGACTCAGTGCACTGCATCCCCAGTGGTGCCAGTGCACTCTCTGGACTCACTGCAGTGCATCCCCAGTGGTGCCAGTGCACTCTTTTGAGTCACTGCACTGCATCCCCAGTGGTGCCAGTGCACTCTCTGGACTCACTGCACTGCATCCCCAGTGGTGCCAGTGCAGTCTCTGGACTCACTGCAGTGCATCCCCAGTGGTGCCAGTGCACTCTCTGGACTCACTGCACTGCATCACCAGTGCTGACAGTGCACTCTCTGGACTCACTGCACTGCATCCCCAGTGGTGCCACTGCACTCTCTGGACTCACTGCAGTGCATCCCCAGTGGTGCCAGTGCACTCTCTGGACTCACTGCACTGCATCCCCAGTGGTGCCAGTGCACTCTCTGGACTCACTGCAGTGCATCCCCAGTGGTGCCAGTGCACTCTCTGGACTCACTGCACTGCATCCCCAGTGGTGCCAGTGCACTCTCTGGACTCACTGCACTGCATCACCAGTGGTGCCAGTGTACTCTCTGGACTCAGTGCACTGCTTCCCCAGTGGTGCTACTGCACTCTCTGGACTCACTGCAGTGCATCCCCAGTGGTGCCAGTGCAGTCTCTGGACTCACTGCAGTGCATCCCCAGTGGTGCCAGTGCACTCTCTGGACTCACTGCACTGCATCACCAGTGCTGACAGTGCACTCTCTGGACTCACTGCAGTGCATCCCCAGTGGTGCCAGTGCACTCTTTCGAGTCACTGCACTGCATCCCCAGTGGTGCCAGTGCATTCTCTGGACTCACTGCAGTGCATCCCCATTGGTGCCAGTGCAGTCTCTGGACTCACTGCAGTGCATCCCCAGTGGTGCCAGTGCACTCTCTGGACTCACTGCACTGCATCACCAGTGCTGACAGTGCACTCTCTGGACTCACTGCACTGCATCCCCAGTGGTGCCACTGCACTCTCTGGACTCACTGCAGTGCATCCCCAGTGGTGCCAGTGCACTCTCTGGACTCACTGCACTGCATCCCCAGTGGTGCCAGTGCATTCTCTGGACTCACTGCAGTGCATCCCCATTGGTGCCAGTGCAGTCTCTGGACTCACTGCAGTGCATCCCCAGTGGTGCCAGTGCACTCTCTGGACTCACTGCAGTGCATCCCCAGTGGTGCCAGTGCACTCTCTGGACTCACTGCACTGCATCCCCAGTGGTGCCAGTGCACTCTTTTGAGTCACTGCAGTGCATCCCCATTGGTGCCAGTGCAGTCTCTGGACTCACTGCAGTTCATCCCCAGTGGTGCCAGTGCACTCTCTGGACTCACTGCACTGCATCACCAGTGGTGCCAGTGCACTCTCTGGACTCACTGCACTGCATCCCCAGTGGTGCCAGTGCACTCTCTGGACTCACTGCAGTGCATCCCCTTTTGTGCCAGTGCACTCTCTGCACTCACTGCACTGCATCCCCAGTGGTGCCAGTGCACTCTCTAGAGTCACTGCACTGCATCCCCAGTGGTGCCAGTGCACTCTCTGGACTCACTGCAGTGCATCCCCAGTGGTGCCAGTGCACTCTCTGGACTCACTGCACTGCATCCCCAGTGCTTACAGTGCACTCTCTGGACTCACTACACTGCATCCCCAGTGGTGCCAGTGCACTCTCTGGACTCACTGCAGTGCATCCCCTTTTGAGCCAGTGCACTCTCTGGACTCACTGCACTGCATCCCCAGTGCTGACAGTGCACTCTCTGGACTCACTGCACTGCATCCCCAGTGCTGACAGTGCACTCTCTGGACTCACTGCAGTGCATCCCCACTGGTGCCAGTGCACTCTCTGGACTCACTGCACTGCATCCCCAGTGCTGACAGTGCACTCTCTGGACTCACTGCAGTGCATCCCCACTGGTGCCAGTGCACTCTCCGGACTCACTGCACTGCATCCCCAGTGGTGCCAGTGCACTCTCTGGACTCACTGCAGTGCATCCCCAGTGGTTCCAGTGCACTCTCTGCACTCACTGCACTGCATCCCCAGTGGTGCCAGTGCACTCTCTGCACTCACTGCACTGCACCCCGGTGTCCCAGAGCACTCTCTGGACTCACCGAGGTGCATCCCCAGTGGTGCCCGTGCACTCTCTGGACTCACCGCACTGCATCACCAGTGGTGCCAGTGCACTCTCTGGACTCACTGCAGTGCAGTCCCTGAGGTGCCAGTGCACTCTCTGGATCACTGCACTGCATCCCCAGTGGTGCCAGTGCATTCTCTGGACTCACTGCAGTGCATCCCCATTGGTGCCAGTGCACTCTCTGGACTCACTGCACTGCATCCCCAGTGGTGCCAGTGCACTCTCTGGACTCACTGCACTGCATCCCCAGTGGTGCCAGTGTACTCTCTGGACTCACTGCAGTGCATCTCCTTTTGCGCCAGTGCACTCTCTGGACTCACTGCACTGCATCCCCAGTGGTGCCAGTGCACTCTCTGGACTCACTGCACTGCATCCCCAGTGGTGCCAGTGTACTCTCTGGACTCACTGCACTGCATCCCCAGTGGAGACAGTGCACTCTCTGTAGTCACTGCGCTGCATCCCCAGTGGTTCCAGGGCACTCTCTCGACTCACTGCACTGCAACTCCAGTGATGCCAGTGCACTCTCTGGAGTCACTGCGCTGCATCCCCAGTGGTGCCAGTGCACTCTCTGGACTCACTGCAGTGCATCCCCAGTGGTGCGAGTGCACTCTCTGGACTCACCGGGGTGCATCCCCAGTGGTGCCAGTGCACTCTCTGGACTCACTGCAGTGCATCCCCAGTGGTGCCAGTGCACTCTGTGGACTCACTGCACTGCATCCCCAGTGTTGCCAGTGCACTCTCTGGAGTCACTGCACTGCATCCCCAGTGGTGCCAGTGCACTCTCTGGACTCACTGCACTGCATCCCCAGTGGTGCCAGTGCACTCTCTGGACTCACTGCAGTGCATCCCCAGTGGTGCCAGTGCACTCTCTGGACTCACTGCACTGCATCCCATTGGTGCTAGTGCACTCTCTGGACTCACTGCACTGCATCCCCAGTGGTGCCAGTGCACTCTCTGAACTCACTGCACTGCATCCCCAGTGGTGCCAGTGCACTCTCTGGACTCACTGCAGTGCATCCCCAGTGGTGCCAGTGCACTCTCTGGACTCACTGCAGTGCTTCCGCACTGGTGCCAGTGCACTCTCTGCACTCACTGCACTGCATCAACAGTGGTGCCTCTGCACTCTCTGGAGTCACTGCACTGCATCCCCAGTGGTGCCAGTGCACTCTCTGGACTCACTGTAGTGCATCCCCAGTGGTGCCAGTGCACTCTCTGGACTCACTGTAGTGCATCCCCAGTGGTGACAGTGCACTCTCTGGACTCACTGCACTGCGTCCCCAGTGGTGCCAGTGCACTCTCTGGACTCACTGCACTGCGTCCCCAGTGGTGCAAGTGCACTCTCTGGACTCACTGCACTGCATCCCCAGTGGTGCCAGTGCAGTCCCTGGACTCACTGCACTGCATCAACAGTGGTGCCAGTGCACTCTCTGCACTCACTGCACTGCATCCCCAGTGGTGCCAGTGTAGTCTCTGGACTCACAGCAGTGCATCCCCAGTGGTGCCAGTGCAACTACTGGACTCACTGCAGTGTAGCTCAGTGGTGCCAGTGCACTCTCTGGACTCACTGCACTGCATCCCCAGTGGTGCCAGTGCACTCTCTGGACTCACTGCACTGCATCCCCAGTGGTGCCAGTGCACTGTCTGGACTCACTGCAGTGTATCGCCATTGGAGCCGGTGCACTCTCTGGACTCACTAAACTGCATCCCCAGTGCTGCCAGAGAACTCTCTGGTCTCACTGCAGTGCATCCCCAGTGGTGCCAGTGCACTCTCTGGACTCACTGCATCTCCAGTGGTGCCAGGGCACTCTCTGGACTCACAGCACTGCATCCCCATTGGTGCCAGAGCACTCTCTGGACTCACTGCACTAAAACCCCAGTGGTGCCAGTGCAGTCTCTGGACTCACTGCACTGCATCCCCAGTGGTGCCAGTGCACTCTCTGGACTCACCGGGGTGCATCCCCAGTGGTGCCAGTGCATTCTCTGGACTCACTGCAGTGCATCCCCTGTGGTGCCAGTGTACTCTCTGGACTCACTGCAGTGCATCCCCAGTGGTGCCAGTGTACTCTCTGGACTCACTGCACTGCATCACCAGCGGTGCCAGTGCACTCTCTGGACTCACTGCAGTGCATCCCCAGTGGTGCCAGTGCACTCTCTGCACTCACTGCACTGCATCCCCAGAAGTGCCAGTGCACTCACTGGACTCACTGCACTGCATCCCCAGTGGTTCCATTGCACTCTCTGGACTCACTGCATTGGATCCCCAGTGGTGTCAGTGCACTCTCTGGACTCACTGCAGTGCATCCCCAGTGGTGCCAGTGCACTCTCTGGACTCACTGCAGTGCTTCCCCAGTGGTGCCAGTGCACTCTCTGGACTCACTGCACTGCATCCCCAGTGGTGCCAGTGCACTCTCTGGACTCACTGCAGTGCATCACCAGTGGTGCCAGTGCACTCTCTGGAGTCACTGCACTGCATCCCCAGTGGAGCCAGTGCACTCTCTGGACTCACTGCACTGCATCCCCAGTGGTGCCAGTGCACTCTATGGACTCACTGCACTGCATCCCCAGTGGTGCCAGTGCACTCTCTGGACCCACTGCAGTGCATCCCCACTGGTGCCAGTGCACTCTCTGGACTCACTGCACTGCATCCCCAATGGTGCCAGTGCACTCTCTGTAGTCACTGCACTGCGTCCCCAGTGGTGCCAGTGCACTCTCTGGACTCACTGCAGTGTATCCCCTGTGGTGCCAGTGCACTCTGTGGACTCACTGCACTGCATCCGCAGTGGTGCCAGTGCACTCTCTGCACTCACTGCACTGCATCCCCAGTGTTCCCCGAGCACTCTCTGGACTCACTGCAGTGCATCCCCAGTGGTGCCAGTGCACTCTCTGGACTCACTGCAGTGCATCCCCAGTGGTGCCAGTGCACTCTCTGGACTCACTGCACTGCATCCCCAGTGGTGCCACTGCACTCTCTGGACTCACTGCACTGCATCACCATTGGTGCCAGGGCACTCTCCGGACTCACTGCAGTGCATCCCCAGTGGTGCCAGTGCACTCTTTCGAGTCACTGCACTGCATCCCCATTAGTTCCAGTGCATTCTCTGGACTCACTGCAGTGCATCCCCAGTGGTGCCAGTGCACTCTCTGGACTCACTGAACTAAAACCCCAGTGGTACCAGTGCACTCTCTGGACTCACTGCAGTGCATCCCCAGTGGTGCCAGTGCACTCTCTGGACTCACTGCACTGCATCCAAAGTGCTGACAGTGCACTCTCTGGACTCACTGCAGTGCATCCCCAGTGGTGCCAGTGCACTCTCCGGACTCACTGCACTGCATCCCTAATGGTGCCAGTGCACTCTCTGGACTCACTGCAGTGCATCCCCAGTGGTTCCAGTGCACTCTGGACTCACTGCACTGCATCCCCAGTGGTGCCAGTGCACTCTCTGCACTCACTGCACTGCATCCCCGGTGTTCCCAGAGCACTCTCTGGACTCACCGAGGTGCATCCCCACTGGTGCCAGTGCACTCTCTGGACTCAGTGCACTGCATCCCCAGTGCTGACAGTGCACTCTCTGGACTCACTGCAGTGCAGCCTCTGAGGTGCCAGTGTACTCTCTGGACTCACTGCACTGCATCCCCAGTGGTGACAGTGCACTCTCTGGAATCACTGCAGTGCATCCCCGGTAGTGCCAGTGCACTCTCTGGACTCACTGCACTGCATCCCCAGTGGTTCCAGTGCACTCTCTGGACTCACTGCAGTGCATCCCCAGTGGTGCCAGTGCACTCTCTGGACTCACTGCACTGCATCCCCTGTGGTGCCAGTACACTCTCTGGACTCACTGCAGTGCATCCCCAGTGGTGCCAGTGTACTCTCTGGACTCACTGCACTGCATCACCAGCGGTGCCAGTACACTCTCTGGACTCACTGCACTGCATCCCCAGTGGTGCCAGTGCACTTTCTGGAGTCACTGCAGTGCATCCCCTTTTGTGCCAGTGCACTCTTTGCACTCACTGCACTGCATCCCCAGAAGTGCCAGTGCACTCTCTGGACTCACTGCACTGCATCCCCAGTGGTTCCATTGCACTCTCTGGACTCACTGCATTGGATCACCAGTGGTGTCAGTGCACTCTCTGGACTCAGTGCAGTGCATCCCCAGTGGTGCCAGTGCACTCTCTGGACTCACTGCACTGCTTCCCCACTGGTGCCAGTGCACTCTCTGGACTCACTGCACTGCATCCCCAGTGGTGCCAGTGCACTCTCTGGACTCACTGCAGTGCATCACCAGTGGTGCCAGTGCACTCTCTGGAGTCACTGCACTGCATCCCCAGTGGAGCCAGTGCACTCTCTGCACTCACTGCACTGCATTCCCAGTGGTGCCAGTGCACTCTTTGGACTCACTGCACTGCATCCCCAGTGGTGCCAGTGCACTCTCTGGACCCACTGCAGTGCGTCCCCAGTGGTGCCAGTGCACTCTCTGGACTCACTGCAGTGTATCACCTGTGGTGCCAGTGCACTCTGTGGACTCACTGCAGTGCATCCCCAGTGGTGCCAGTGCACTCTCTGGACTCACTGCAGTGCATCCCCACTGGTGCCAGTGCACTCTCCGGACTCACTGCACTGCATCCCCAGTGGTGCCAGTGCACTCTCTGGACTCACTGCAGTGCATCCCCAGTGGTTCCAGTGCACTCTCTGCACTCACGGCACTGCATCCCCAGTGGTGCCAGTGCACTCTCTGCACTCACTGCACTGCATCCCCGGTGTCCCAGAGCACTATCTGGACTCACCGAGGTGCATCCCCAGTGGTGCCCGTGCACTCTCTGGACTCACCGCACTGCATCACCAGTGGTGCCAGTGCACTCTCTGGACTCACTGCAGTGCAGCCCCTGAGGTGCCAGTGCACTCTCTGGA
This sequence comes from Anser brachyrhynchus, assembly GCF_964034855.1. NCBI lineage: Eukaryota > Metazoa > Chordata > Aves > Anseriformes > Anatidae > Anser > Anser brachyrhynchus. The sequence goes on from NW_027663925.1 coordinate 1,451,759, forward strand.
TCACTGCACTGCATCCCCAGTGGTGCCAGTGCATTCTCTGGACTCACTGCAGTGCATCCCCATTGGTGCCAGTGCACTCTCTGGACTCACTGCACTGCATCCCCAGTGCTGACAGTGCACTCTCTGGACTCACTGCAGAGCATCCCCATTGGTGCCAGTGCACTCTCTGGACTCACTGCACTGCATCCCCAGTGGTGCCAGTGTACTCTCTGGACTCACTGCACTGCATCCCCAGTGGAGACAGTGCACTCTCTGTAGTCACTGCGCTGCATCCCCAGTGGTTCCAGGGCACTCTCTCGACTCACTGCACTGCAACTCCAGTGGTGCCAGTGCACTCTCTGGAGTCACTGCGCTGCATCCCCAGTGGTGCCAGTGCACTCTCTGGACTCACTGCAGTGCATCCCCAGTGGTGCGAGTGCACTCTCTGGACTCACCGGGGTGCATCCCCAGTGGTGCCAGTGCACTCTCTGGACTCACTGCAGTGCATCCCCAGTGGTGCCAGTGCACTCTGTGGACTCACTGCACTGCATCCCCAGTGTTGCCAGTGCACTCTCTGGAGTCACTGCACTGCATCCCCAGTGGTGCCAGTGCACTCTCTGGACTCACTGCACTGCATCCCCAGTGGTGCCAGTGCACTCTCTGGACTCACTGCAGTGCATCCCCAGTGGTGCCAGTGCACTCTCTGGACTCACTGCACTGCATCCCATTGGTGCTAGTGCACTCTCTGGACTCACTGCACTGCATCCCCAGTGGTGCCAGTGCACTCTCTGCACTCACTGCACTGCATCCCCAGTGGTGCCAGTGCACTCTCTGGACTCACTGCAGTGCATCCCCAGTGGTGCCAGTGCACTCTCTGGACTCACTGCAGTGCTTCCGCACTGGTGCCAGTGCACTCTCTGCACTCACTGCACTGCATCAACAGTGGTGCCTCTGCACTCTCTGGAGTCACTGCACTGCATCCCCAGTGGTGCCAGTGCACTCTCTGGACTCACTGTAGTGCATCCCCAGTGGTGCCAGTGCACTCTCTGGACTCACTGTAGTGCATCCCCAGTGGTGCCAGTGCACTCTCTGGACTCACTGCACTGCGTCCCCAGTGGTGCCAGTGCACTCTCTGGACTCACTGCACTGCGTCCCCAGTGGTGCCAGTGCACTCTCTGGACTCACTGCACTGCATCCCCAGTGGTGCCAGTGCACTCTCTGAGCTCACTGCAGTGCATCCCCAGTGGTGCCAGTGCACTCTCTGGACTCACTGCACTGCATCCCCAGTGGTGCCAGTGCACTCCGTGGACTCACTGCACTGCATCAACAGTGGTGCCAGTGCACTCTCTGCACTCACTGCACTGCATCCCCAGTGGTGCCAGTGTAGTCTCTGGACTCACAGCAGTGCATCCCCAGTGGTGCCAGTGCACTCTCTGGACTCACTGCATTGGATCACCAGTGGTGTCAGTGCACTCTCTGGACTCAGTGCAGTGCATCCCCAGTGGTGCCAGTGCACTCTCTGGACTCACTGCACTGCTTCCCCACTGGTGCCAGTGCACTCTCTGGACTCACTGCACTGCATCCCCAGTGGTGCCAGTGCACTCTCTGGACTCACTGCAGTGCATCACCAGTGGTGCCAGTGCACTCTCTGGAGTCACTGCACTGCATCCCCAGTGGAGCCAGTGCACTCTCTGCACTCACTGCACTGCATTCCCAGTGGTGCCAGTGCACTCTTTGGACTCACTGCACTGCATCCCCAGTGGTGCCAGTGCACTCTCTGGACCCACTGCAGTGCATCCCCACTGGTGCCAGTGCACTCTCTGGACTCACTGCACTGCATCCCCAATGGTGCCAGTGCACTCTCTATAGTCACTGCACTGCGTCCCCAGTGGTGCCAGTGCACTCTCTGGACTCACTGCAGTGTATCCCCTGTGGTGCCAGTGCACTCTGTGGACTCACTGCACTGCATCCCAGTGGTGCCAGTGCACTCTCTGGACTCAATGCACTGCATCCCCAAGGTGCCAGTGCACTCTCTGGACTCAACTGCACTGCATCCCCAGTGCTGCCAGTGCACTCTCTGGACTCACTGCAGTGCATCACCAGTGGTGCCAGTGCACTCTCTGGACTCACTGCAGTGCATCCCCAGTGGTGCCAGTGCACTCTCTGGACTCACTGCACTTCATCCCCAGTGGTGCCAGTGCACTCTCTGGACTCACTGCACTGCATCCCCAGTGGTGTCACTGCACTCTCTGCACTCACTGCACTGCATCACCATTGGTGCCAGGGCACTCTCCGGACTCACTGCAGTGCATCCGCAGTGGTGCCAGTGCACTCTCTGGACTCACTGCACTGCATCCCCAGTGGTGCCAGTGCACTCTCTGGACTCACTGCAGTGCATCCGCAGTGGTGCCAGTGCACTCTTTTGAGTCACTGCAGTGCATCCCCAGTGGTGCCAGTGCACTCTCTGGACTCACTGCACTGCATCACCAGTGGTGCCAGAGCACTCTCTGGAATCACTGCAGTGCATCCCCAGTGGTGCCAGTACACTCTCTGGACTCACTGCACTGCATCCCCAGTGGTGCCAGTGCACTCTCTGGCCTCACTGCATTGCATCCCCAGTGGTGCCAGTGCACTCTCTGGACTCACTGCACTGCATCCCCAGTGGTGCCACTGCACTCTCTGGACTCACTGCACTGCATCACCATTGGTGCCAGTGCACTCTCTGGACTCACTGCAGTGCATCCGCAGTGGTGCCAGTGCACTCTTTTGAGTCACTGCAGTGAATCCCCAGTGGTGCCAGTGCACTCTCTGGACTCACTGCACTGCATCCCCAGTGGTGCCAGTGCACTCTCTGCACTCACTGCACTGCATCCCCAGTGCTGACAGTGCACTCTCTGGACTCACTGCAGTGCATCCCCAGTGGTGCCAGTGCACTCTCTGGACTCACTGCAGTGCATCCCCAGTGGTGCCAGTGCACTCTCTGGACTCACTGCACTGCATCCCCAGAGGTGCCAGTGCACTCTCTGGACTCACTGCACTTCATCCCCAGTGGTGCCAGTGCACTCTCTGGACTCACTGCACTGCATCACCAGTGGTGCCAGAGCACTCTCTGGAATCACTGCAGTGCATCCCCAGTGGTGCCAGTACACTCTCTGGACTCACTGCTCTGCATCCCCAGTGGTGCCAGTGCACTCTCTGGCCTCACTGCATTGCATCCCCAGTGGTGCCAGTGCACTCTCTGGACTCACTGCACTGCATCCCCAGTGGTGCCACTGCACTCTCTGGACTCACTGCACTGCATCACCATTGGTGCCAGTGCACTCTCTGGACTCACTGCAGTGCATCCGCAGTGGTGCCAGTGCACTCTTTTGAGTCACTGCAGTGAATCCCCAGTGGTGCCAGTGCACTCTCTGGACTCACTGCACTGCATCCCCAGTGGTGCCAGTGCACTCTCTGCACTCACTGCACTGCATCCCCAGTGCTGACAGTGCACTCTCTGGACTCACTGCAGTGCATCCCCAGTGGTGCCAGTGCACTCTCTGGACTCACTGCAGTGCATCCCCAGTGGTGCCAGTGCACTCTCTGGACTCACTGCACTGCATCCCCAGAGGTGCCAGTACACTCTCTGGACTCACTGCACTTCATCCCCAGTGGTGCCAGTGCACTCTCTGGACTCACTGCATTGCATCCCCAGTGGTGCCAGTGACCTCTCTGGACTCACTGCACTGCATCCCCAGTGGTGCCACTGCACTCTCTGGACTCACTGCACTGCATCACCATTGGTGCCAGGGCACTCTCCGGACTCACTGCATTGCATCCCCAGTGGTGCCAGTGCACTCTCTGGACTCACTGCACTGCATCCCCAGTGGTGCCACTGCACTCTCTGGACTCACTGCACTGCATCACCATTGGTGCCAGTGCACTCTCTGGACTCACTGCAGTGCATCCGCAGTGGTGCCAGTGCACTCTTTTGAGTCACTGCAGTGAATCCCCAGTGGTGCCAGTGCACTCTCTGGACTCACTGCACTGCATCCCCAGTGGTGCCAGTGCACTCTCTGCACTCACTGCACTGCATCCCCAGTGCTGACAGTGCACTCTCTGGACTCACTGCAGTGCATCCCCAGTGGTGCCAGTGCACTCTCTGGACTCACTGCAGTGCATCCCCAGTGGTGCCAGTGCACTCTCTGGACTCACTGCACTGCATCCCCAGAGGTGCCAGTGCACTCTCTGGACTCACTGCACTTCATCCCCAGTGGTGCCAGTGCACTCTCTGGACTCACTGCATTGCATCCCCAGTGGTGCCAGTGACCTCTCTGGACTCACTGCACTGCATCCCCAGTGGTGCCACTGCACTCTCTGGACTCACTGCACTGCATCACCATTGGTGCCAGGGCACTCTCCGGACTCACTGCAGTGCATCCGCAGTGGTGCCAGTGCACTCTCTGGACTCACTGCAGTGCATCCCCAGTGGTGCCACTGCACTCTCTGGACTCACTGCAGTGCATCTCCTTTTGCGCCAGTGCACTCTCTGGACTCACTGCACTGCATCCCCAGTGGTGCCAGTGCACTCTCTGGACTCACTGCACTGCATCCCCAGTGGTGCCAGTGTACTCTCTGGACTCACTGCACTGCATCCCCAGTGGAGACAGTGCACTCTCTGTAGTCACTGCGCTGCATCCCCAGTGGTTCCAGGGCACTCTCTCGACTCACTGCACTGCAACTCCAGTGGTGCCAGTGCACTCTCTGGAGTCACTGCGCTGCATCCCCAGTGGTGCCAGTGCACTCTCTGGACTCACTGCAGTGCATCCCCAGTGGTGCGAGTGCACTCTCTGGACTCACCGGGGTGCATCCCCAGTGGTGCCAGTGCACTCTCTGGACTCACTGCAGTGCATCCCCAGTGGTGCCAGTGCACTCTGTGGACTCACTGCACTGCATCCCCAGTGTTGCCAGTGCACTCTCTGGAGTCACTGCACTGCATCCCCAGTGGTGCCAGTGCACTCTCTGGACTCACTGCACTGCATCCCCAGTGGTGCCAGTGCACTCTCTGGACTCACTGCAGTGCATCCCCAGTGGTGCCAGTGCACTCTCTGGACTCACTGCACTGCATCCCATTGGTGCTAGTGCACTCTCTGGACTCACTGCACTGCATCCCCAGTGGTGCCAGTGCACTCTCTGGACTCACTGCACTGCATCCCCAGTGGTGCCAGTGCACTCTCTGGACTCACTGCAGTGCATCCCCAGTGGTGCCAGTGCACTCTCTGGACTCACTGCAGTGCTTCCGCACTGGTGCCAGTGCACTCTCTGCACTCACTGCACTGCATCAACAGTGGTGCCTCTGCACTCTCTGGAGTCACTGCACTGCATCCCCAGTGGTGCCAGTGCACTCTCTGGACTCACTGTAGTGCATCCCCAGTGGTGCCAGTGCACTCTCTGGACTCACTGTAGTGCATCCCCAGTGGTGCCAGTGCACTCTCTGGACTCACTGCACTGCGTCCCCAGTGGTGCCAGTGCACTCTCTGGACTCACTGCACTGCGTCCCCAGTGGTGCCAGTGCACTCTCTGGACTCACTGCACTGCATCCCCAGTGGTGCCAGTGCACTCTCTGAGCTCACTGCAGTGCATCCCCAGTGGTGCCAGTGCACTCTCTGGACTCACTGCACTGCATCCCCAGTGGTGCCAGTGCACTCCCTGGACTCACTGCACTGCATCAACAGTGGTGCCAGTGCACTCTCTGCACTCACTGCACTGCATCCCCAGTGGTGCCAGTGTAGTCTCTGGACTCACAGCAGTGCATCCCCAGTGGTGCCAGTGCAACTACTGGACTCACTGCAGTGTAGCTCAGTGGTGCCAGTGCACTCTCTGGACTCACTGCACTGCATCCCCAGTGGTGCCAGTGCACTCTCTGGACTCACTGCACTGCATCCCCAGTGGTGCCAGTGCACTGTCTGGACTCACTGCAGTGTATCGCCATTGGAGCCGGTGCACTCTCTGGACTCACTGCACTGCATCCCCAGTGCTGCCAGAGAACTCTCTGGTCTCACTGCAGTGCATCCCCAGTGGTGCCAGTGCACTCTCTGGACTCACTGCATCTCCAGTGGTGCCAGGGCACTCTCTGGACTCACAGCACTGCATCCCCATTGGTGCCAGAGCACTCTCTGGACTCACTGCACTAAAACCCCAGTGGTGCCAGTGCAGTCTCTGGACTCACTGCACTGCATCCCCAGTGGTGCCAGTGCACTCTCTGGACTCACCGGGGTGCATCCCCAGTGGTGCCAGTGCACTCTCTGGACTCACTGCAGTGCATCCCCTGTGGTGCCAGTGTACTCTCTGGACTCACTGCAGTGCATCCCCAGTGGTGCCAGTGTACTCTCTGGACTCACTGCACTGCATCACCAGCGGTGCCAGTGCACTCTCTGGACTCACTGCAGTGCATCCCCAGTGGTGCCAGTGCACTTTCTGGAGTCACTGCAGTGCATCCCCTGTTGTGCCAGTGCACTCTCTGCACTCACTGCACTGCATCCCCAGAAGTGCCAGTGCACTCACTGGACTCACTGCACTGCATCCCCAGTGGTTCCATTGCACTCTCTGGACTCACTGCATTGGATCCCCAGTGGTGTCAGTGCACTCTCTGGACTCAGTGCAGTGCATCTCCAGTGGTGCCAGTGCACTCTCTGGACTCACTGCAGTGCTTCCCCAGTGGTGCCAGTGCACTCTCTGGACTCACTGCGCTGCATCCCCAGTGGTGCCAGTGCACTCTCTGGACTCACTGCAGTGCATCACCAGTGGTGCCAGTGCACTCTCTGGAGTCACTGCACTGCATCCCCAGTGGAGCCAGTGCACTCTCTGGACTCACTGCACTGCATCCCCAGTGGTGCCAGTGCACTCTATGGACTCACTGCACTGCATCCCCAGTGGTGCCAGTGCACTCTCTGGACCCACTGCAGTGCATCCCCACTGGTGCCAGTGCACTCTCTGGACTCACTGCACTGCATCCCCAATGGTGCCAGTGCACTCTCTGTAGTCACTGCACTGCGTCCCCAGTGGTGCCAGTGCACTCTCTGGACTCACTGCAGTGTATCCCCTGTGGTGCCAGTGCACTCTGTGGACTCACTGCACTGCATTTGCAGTGGTGCCAGTGCACTCTCTGCACTCACTGCACTGCATCCCCAGTGTTCCCCGAGCACTCTCTGGACTCACTGCAGTGCATCCCCAGTGGTGCCAGTGCACTCTCTGGACTCACTGCAGTGCATCCCCAGTGGTGCCAGTGCACTCTCTGGACTCACTGCACTGCATCCCCAGTGGTGCCACTGCACTCTCCGGACTCACTGCACTGCATCACCATTGGTGCCAGGGCACTCTCCGGACTCACTGCAGTGCATCCGCAGTGGTGCCAGTGCACTCTTTCGAGTCACTGCACTGCATCCCCATTAGTTCCAGTGCATTCTCTGGACTCATTGCAGTGCATCCCCAGTGGTGCCAGTGCACTCTCTGGACTCACTGCACTGCATCCAAAGTGCTGACAGTGCACTCTCTGGACTCACTGCAGTGCATCCCCAGTGGTGCCAGTGCACTCTCCGGACTCACTGCACTGCATCCCTAATGGTGCCAGTGCACTCTCTGGACTCACTGCAGTGCATCCCCAGTGGTTCCAGTGCACTCTGGACTCACTGCACTGCATCCCCAGTGGTGCCAGTGCACTCTCTGCACTCACTGCACTGCATCCCCGGTGTTCCCAGAGCACTCTCTGGACTCACCGAGGTGCATCCCCAGTGGTGCCAGTGCACTCTCTGGACTCACTGCAGTGCAGCCTCTGAGGTGCCAGTGTACTCTCTGGACTCACTGCACTGCATCCCCAGTGGTGACAGTGCACTCTCTGGAATCACTGCAGTGCATCCCCGGTAGTGCCAGTGCACTCTCTGGACTCACTGCACTGCATCCCCAGTGTTTCCAGTGCACTCTCTGGACTCACTGCAGTGCATCCCCAGTGGTGCCAGTGCACTCTCTGGACTCACTGCACTGCATCCCCTGTGGTGCCAGTACACTCTCTGGACTCACTGCAGTGCATCCCCAGTGGTGCCAGTGTACTCTCTGGACTCACTGCACTGCATCACCAGCGGTGCCAGTACACTCTCTGGACTCACTGCACTGCATCCCCAGTGGTGCCAGTGCACTTTCTGGAGTCACTGCAGTGCATCCCCTTTTGTGCCAGTGCACTCTTTGCACTCACTGCACTGCATCCCCAGAAGTGCCAGTGCACTCTCTGGACTCACTGCACTGCATCCCCAGTGGTTCCATTGCACTCTCTGGACTCACTGCAGTGCATCCCCAGTGGTGCCAGTGCACTCTCTGCACTCACTGCACTGCATCCCCTGTGGTGCCAGTGCACTCTCTGGACTCACTGCACTGCATCCCCAGTGGTGCCAGTGCACTCTCTGGACTCACTGCACTGCATCCCCAGTGCTGACAGTGCACTCTCTGGACTCACTGCACTGCATCACCAGTGCTGAGAGTGCACTCTCTGGACTCACTGCAGTGCATCCCCAGTGGTGCCAGTGCACTCTCTGGACTCACTGCACTGCATCCCCAGTGGTGCCAGTGCACTCTCTGGACTCACGGCAGTGCATCCCCAGTGGTGCCAGTGCACTCTCTGGACTAACTGCACTGCATCCCTAATGGTGCCAGTGCACTCTCTGGACTCACTGCAGTGCATCCCCAGTGGTGCCAGTGCACTCTCTGGACTCACTGCACTGCATCCCCAGTGGTGCCAGTGCACTCTCTGGACTCACTGCAGTGCAGCCCCTGAGGTGCCAGTGTACTCTCTGGACTCACTGCACTGCATCCCCAGTGGTGCCAGTGCACTCTCTGGAAACACTGCAGTGCATCCCCAGTAGTGCCAGTGCACTCTCTGCACTCACTGCACTGCATCCCCAGTGGTGCCTGTGCACTCTCTTGAGTCACTGCACTGCATCCCCAGTGGAGCCAGTGCACTCTATGGACTAACTGCACTGCATACCCAGTGGTGCCAGTGCACTCTCTGGAATCACTGCACTGCATCCCCAGTGGTGCCAGTGCACTCTCTGGACTCACTGCACTGCATCCCCAGTGGTTCCAGTGCACTCTCTGGATCACTGCACTGCATCACCATTGGTGCCAGGGCACTCTCCGGACTCACTGCAGTGCATCCCCAGTGGTGCCAGTGCACTCTTTCGAGTCACTGCACTGCATCCCCAGTGGTGCCAGTGCATTCTCTGGACTCACTGCAGTGCATCCCCATTGGTGCCAGTGCAGTCTCTGGAGTCACTGCACTGCATACCCAGTGGTGCCAGTGCACTCTCTGGACTCACTGCACTGCATCACCAGTGCTGACAGTGCACTCTCTGGACTCACTGCACTGCATCCCCAGTGGTGCCAGTGTACTCTCTGGACTCAGTGCACTGCTTCCCCAGTTGTGCCACTGCACTCTCTGGACTCACTGCACTGCATCAACAGTGGTGCCAGTGCACTCTCTGGACTCACTGCAGTGCATCCCCTTTTGTGCCAGTGCACTCTCTGGACTCACTGCACTGCATCCCCAGTGGTGCCAGTGCACTCTCTAGAGTCACTGCACTGCATCCCCAGTGGTGCCAGTGCACTCTCTGGACTCACTGCAGTGCATCCCCAGTGGTGCCAGTGCACTCTCTGGACTCACTGCACTGCATCACCTGTGGTGCCAGTGCACTCTCTGGACTCACTGCACTGCATCACCAGTGGTGCCAGTGCACTCTCTGGACTCACTGCACTGCATCCCCAGTGGTGCCAGTGCACTCTCTGCACTCACTGCACTGCATCCCCAGTGCTGACAGTGCACTCTCTGGACTCACTGCACTGCATCCCCAGTGCTTACAGTGCACTCTCTGGACTCACTGCACTGCATCCCCAGTGGTGCCAGTGCACTCTCTGGTCTCACTGCAGTGCATCCCCAGTGGTGCCAGTGCACTCTCTGGACTCACTGTAGTGCATCCCCAGTGGTGCCAGTGCACTCTCTGGACTCACTGCACTGCATCCCCAGTGGTGCCAGTGCACTCTCTGGACTCACTGCACTGCATCCCCAGTGGTGCCAGTGCACTCTCTGCACTCACTGCACTGCATCCCCGGTGTCCCAGAGCACTCTCTGGACTCACCGAGGTGCATCCCCAGTGGTGCCAGTGCACTCTCTGGACTCACCGCACTGCATCACCAGTGGTGCCAGTGCACTCTCTGGACTCACTGCAGTGCAGCCCCTGAGGTGCCACTGCACTCTCTGGATCACTGCACTGCATCACCATTGGTGCCAGGGCACTCTCCGGACTCACTGCAGTGCATCCCCATTGGTGCCAGTGCAGTCTCTGGAGTCACTGCACTGCATCCCCAGTGGTGCCAGTGCACTCTCTGGACTCACTGCACTGCATCCCCAGTGCTGACAGTGCACTCTCTGGACTCACTGCACTGCATCCCCAGTGGTGCCAGTGCACTCTCTGGACTCACTGCAGTGCATCTCCTTTTGCGCCAGTGCACTCTCTGGACTCACTGCACTGCATCCCCAGTGGTGCCTGTGAAGTCTCTGGACTCACTGCAGTGCATCCCCAGTGGTGCCAGTGTACTCTCTGGACTCACTGCACTGCATCCCCAGTGGAGACAGTGCACTCTCTGTAGTCACTGCGCTGCATCCCCAGTGGTTCCAGGGCACTCTCTCGACTCACTGCACTGCAACTCCAGTGGTGCCAGTGCACTCTCTGGACTCACTGCACTGCATCCCCAGTGGTGCCAGTACACTCTCTGGACTCACTGCGCTGCATCCCCGGTGGTGCCAGTGCCCTCTGTGGACTCACTGCACTACATCCCCTGTGGGGCCAGTGCACTCTCTGGACTCACTGCAGTGCATCCCCAGTGGTGCGAGTGCACTCTCTGGACTCACCGGGGTGCATCCCCAGTGGTGCCAGTGCACTCTCTGGACTCACCGGGGTGCATCCCCAGTGGTGCCAGTGCACTCTCTGGACTCACTGCTCTGCATCCCATTGGTGCTAGTGCACTCTCTGGACTCACTGCACTGCATCCCCAGTGGTGCCAGTGCACTCTCTGGACTCACTGCACTGCATCCCCAGTGGTGCCAGTGCACTCTCTGGACTCACTGCAGTGCTTCCGCACTGGTGCCAGTGCACTCTCTGCACTCACTGCACTGCATCAACAGTGGTGCCTCTGCACTCTCTGGAGTCACTGCACTGCATCCCCAGTGGTGCCAGTGCACTCTCTGGACTCACTGTAGTGCATCCCCAGTGGTGCCAGTGCACTCTCTGGACTCACTGCACTGCGTCCCCAGTGGTGCCAGTGCACTCTCTGGACTCACTGCACTGCATCCCCAGTGGTGCCAGTGCACTCTCTGGACTCACTGCACTGCGTCCCCAGTGGTGCCAGTGCACTCTCTGAGCTCACTGCAGTGCATCCCCAGTGGTGCCAGTGCACTCTCTGGACTCACTGCACTGCATCCCCAGTGGTGCCAGTGCACTCTCTGGACTCACTGCACTGCATCAACAGTGGTGCCAGTGCACTCTCTGCACTCACTGCACTGCATCCCCAGTGGTGCCAGTGTAGTCTCTGGACTCACAGCAGTGCATCCCCAGTGGTGCCAGTGCAACTACTGGACTCACTGCAGTGTAGCTCAGTGGTGCCAGTGCACTCTCTGGACTCACTGCACTGCATCCCCAGTGGTGCCAGTGCACTCTCTGGACTCACTGCACTGCATCCCCAGTGGTGTCAGTGCACTGTCTGGACTCACTGCAGTGTATCGCCATTGGAGCCGGTGCACTCTCTGGACTCACTAAACTGCATCCCCAGTGGTGCCAGAGAACTCTCTGGACTCACTGCACTGCATCCCCTGTGGTGCCAGTGTACTCTCTGGACTCACTGCAGTGCATCCCCAGTGGTGCCAGTGTACTCTCTGGACTCACTGCACTGCATCACCAGCGGTGCCAGTGCACTCTCTGGACTCACTGCAGTGCATCCCCAGTGGTGCCAGTGCACTTTCTGGAGTCACTGCAGTGCATCCCCTGTTGTGCCAGTGCACTCTCTGCACTCACTGCACTGCATCCCCAGAAGTGCCAGTGCACTCACTGGACTCACTGCGCTGCATCCCCAGTGGTTCCATTGCACTCTCTGGACTCACTGCATTGGATCCCCAGTGGTGTCAGTGCACTCTCTGGACTCAGTGCAGTGCATCCCCAGTGGTGCCAGTGCACTCTCTGGACTCACTGCAGTGCTTCCCCACTGGTGCCAGTGCACTCTCTGGACTCACTGCACTGCATCCCCAGTGGTGCCAGTGCACTCTCTGGACTCACTGCAGTGCATCACCAGTGGTGCCAGTGCACTCTCTGGAGTCACTGCACTGCATCCCCAGTGGAGCCAGTGCACTCTCTGCCCTCACTGCACTGCATTCCCAGTGGTGCCAGTGCACTCTATGGACTCACTGCACTGCATCCCCAGTGGTGCCAGTGCACTATCTGGACCCACTGCAGTGCATCCCCAGTGGTGCCAGTGCACTCTCTGGACTCACTGCACTCCATCCCCAATGGTGCCAGTGCACTCTCTGTAGTCACTGCACTGCATTCCCAGTGGTGCAAGTGCACTCTATGGACTCACTGCACTGCATCCCAGTGGTGCCAGTGCACTCTCTGGACTCACTGCACTGCATCCCCAAGGTGCCAGTGCACTCTCTGGACTCACTGCAGTGCATCCCCAGTGCTGCCAGTGCACTCTCTGGACTCACTGCATTGCATCCCCAGTGGTGCCAGTGCACTCTCTGGACTCACTGCACTGCATCCCCAGTGGTGCCACTGCACTCTCTGGACTCACTGCACTGCATCACCATTGGTGCCAGTGCACTCTCCGGACTCACTGCAGTGCATCCGCAGTGGTGCCAGTGCACTCTTTTGAGTCACTGCAGTGCATCCCCAGTGGTGCCAGTGCACTCTCTGGACTCACTGCAGTGCATCCCCAGTGGTGCCAGTGCACTCTCTGGACTCACTGCACTACATCACCACTGGTGCCAGTGCACTCTCTGGACTCACTGCACTGCATCCCCAGTGGTGCCAGTGCACTCTCTGGAGTCACTGCACTGCATCCCCAGTGCTGCCAGTTCACTCTCTGGACTCACTGCAGTGCATTCCCAGTGGTGCCAGTGCACTCTCTGGACTCACTGCAGTGCATCCCCAGTGGTGCCAGTGCACTCTCTGGACTCACTGCACTGCATCCCCAGTGGTGCCAGTGCACTCTCTGGACTCACTGCACTTCATCCCCAGTGGTGCCAGTGCACTCTCTGGACTCACTGCATTGGATCCCCAGTGGTGCCAGTGCACTCTCTGGACTCACTGCACTGCATCCCCAGTGGTGCCACTGCACTCACTGGACTCACTGCACTGAATCACCATTGGTGCCAGGGCACTCTCCGGACTCACTGCAGTGCATCCGCAGTGGTGCCAGTGCACTCTTTCGAGTCACTGCAGTGCATCCCCAGTGGTGCCAGTGCACTCTCTGGACTCACTGCAGTGCATCCCCAGTGGTGCCAGTGCACTCTCTGCACTCACTGCACTGCATCACCAGTGTTCCCCGAGCACTCTCTGGACTCACTGCAGTGCATCCCCAGTGGTTCCAGTGCACTCTCTGGACTCACTGCAGTGCATCCCCAGTGGTGCCAGTGCACTCTCTGGACTCACTGCACTGCATCCCCAGTGGTGCCACTGCACTCTCTGGACTCACTGCACTGCATCACCATTGGTGCCAGGGCACTCTCCGGACTCACTGCAGTGCATCCGCAGTGGTGCCAGTGCACTCTTTCGAGTCACTGCACTGCATCCCCATTAGTTCCAGTGCATTCTCTGGACTCATTGCAGTGCATCCCCAGTGGTGCCAGTGCACTCTCTGGACTCACTGCACTGCATCCCCAGTGGTGCCAGTGCACTCTCTGGACTCACTGCACTGCGTCCCCAGTGGTGCCAGTGCACTCTCTGGACTCACTGCACTGCGTCCCCAGTGGTGCCAGTGCACTCTCTGGACTCACTGCACTGCGTCCCCAGTGGTGCCAGTGCACTCTCTGGACTCACTGCACTGCATCCCCAGTGGTGCCAGTGCACTCTCTGGACTCACTGCACTGCATCACCAGTGGTGCCAGTGCACTCTCTGCACTCACTGCACTGCATCCCCAGTGGTGCCTGTGTAGTCTCTGGACTCACAGCAGTGCATCCCCAGTGGTGCCAGTGCAACTACTGGACTCACTGCAGTGTAGCTCAGTGGTGCCAGTGCACCCTCTGGACTCACAGCACTGCATCCCCATTGGTGCCAGTGCACTCTCTGGACTCACTGCACTAAAACCCCAGTGGTGCCAGTGCAGTCTCTGGACTCACTGCACTGCATCCCCAGTGGTGCCAGTGCACTCTCTGGACTCACAGGGGTGCATCCCCAGTGGTGCCAGTGCACTCTCTGGACTCACTGCACTGCATCCCCTGTGGTGCCAGTACACTCTCTGGACTCACTGCAGTGCATCCCCAGTGGTGACAGTGTAATCTCTGGACTCACTGCACTGCATCACCAGCGGTGCCAGTGCACTCTCTGGACTCACTGCAGTGCATCCCCAGTGGTGCCAGTGCACTTTCTGGAGTCACTGCAGTGCATCCCCTGTTGTGCCAGGGCACTCTCTGCACTCACTGCACTGCATCCCCAGAAGTGCCAGTGCACTCACTGGACTCACTGCACTGCATCCCCAGTGGTTCCATTGCACTCTCTGGACTCACTGCATTGGATCCCCAGTGGTGTCAGTGCACTCTCTGGACTCAGTGCAGTGCATCCCCAGTGGTGCCAGTGCACTCTCTGGACTCACTGCAGTGCTTCCCCACTGGTGCCAGTGCACTCTCTGGACTCACTGCACTGCATCCCCAGTGGTGCCAGTGCACTCTCTGGACTCACTGCAGTGCATCACCAGTGGTGCCAGTGCACTCTATGGACTCACTGCACTGCATCCCCAGTGGAGCCAGTGCACTCTCTGCCCTCACTGCACTGCATTCCCAGTGGTGCCAGTGCACTCTATGGACTCACTGCACTGCATCCCCAGTGGTGCCAGTGCACTCTCTGGACCCACTGCAGTGCATCCCCACTGGTGCCAGTGCACTCTCTGGACTCACTGCACTGCATCCCCAATAGTGCCTGTGCACTCTCTGTAGTCACTGCACTGCGTCCCCAGTGGTGCCAGTGCACTCTCTGGACTCACTGCAGTGTATCCCCTGTGGTGCCAGTGCACTCTGTGGACTCACTGCACTGCATCCCAGTGGTGCCAGTGCACTCTCTGGACTCACTGTACTGCATCCCCAAGGTGCCAGTGCACTCTCTGGACTCAACTGCACTGCATCCCCAGTGCTGCCAGTGCACTCTCTGGACTCACTGCAGTTCATCCCCAGTGGTGCCAGTGCACTCCCTGGACTCACTGCAGTGCTTCCGCACTGGTGCCAGTGCACTCTCTGGACTCACTGCACTTCATCCCCAGTGGTGCCAGTGCACTCTCTGGACTCACTGCACTGCATCCCCAGTGGTGTCACTGCACTCTCTGAACTCACTGCACTGCATCACCATTGGTGCCAGGGCACTCTCCAGACTCACTGCAGTGTATCCCCAGTGGTGCCAGTGCACTCTTTCGAGTCACTGCAGTGCATCCCCAGTGGTGCCAGTGCACTCTCTGGACTCACTGCACTGCATCCCCAGTGGTGCCAGTGCACTCTCTGGAATCACTGCAGTGCATCCCCAGTGGTGCCAGTGCACTCTCTGGACTCACTGCATTGCAACCCCAGTGGTGCCAGTGCACTCTCTGGACTCACTGCACTGCATCCCCAGTGGTGCCACTGCACTCTCTGTACTCACTGCACTGCATCACCATTGGTGCCAGTGCACTCTCCGGACTCACAGCAGTGCATCCGCAGTGGTGCCAGTGCACTCTTTTGAGTCACTGCAGTGCATCCCCAGTGGTGCCAGTGCACTCTCTGGACTCACTGCACTGCATCCCCAGTGGTGCCAGTGCACTCTCTGGACTCACTGCACTGCATCCCCAGTGCTGACAGTGCACTCTCTGGACTCACTGCACTGCATCCCCAGTGGTGACAGTGCACTCTCTGGAATCACTGCAGTGCATCCCCAGTAGTGCAAGTGCACTCTCTGGACTCACTGCACTGCATCCCCAGTGGTGCCAGTGCACTCTCTGGACTCACGGCACTGCATCCCCTGTGGTGCCAGTACACTCTCTGGACTCACTGCACTGCATCCCCAGTGGTGCCAGTGTACTCTCTGGACTCACTGCACTGCATCACCAGCGGTGCCAGTGCACTCTCTGGACTCACTGCACTGCATCCCCAGTGGTGCCAGTGCACTTTCTGGAGTCACTGCAGTGCATCCCCTTTTGTGCCAGTGCACTCTCTGCACTCACTGCACTGCATCCCCAGAAGTGCCAGTGCACTCTCTGGACTCACTGCACTGCATCCCCAATGGTGCCAGTGCACTCTCTGTAGTCACTGCACTGCGTCCCCAGTGGTGCCAGTGCACTCTCTGGACTCACTGCAGTGTATCCCCTGTGGTGCTAGTGCACTCTGTGGACTCACTGCACTGCATCCCAGTGGTGCTAGTGCACTCTCTGGACTCACTGCACTGCATCCCCAAGGTGCCAGTGCACTCTCTGGACTCAACAGCACTGCATCCCCAGTGCTGCCAGTGCACTCTCTGGACTCACTGCAGTGCATCCCCAGTGGTGCCAGTGCACTCTCTGGACTCACTGCAGTGCATCCCCAGTGGTGCCAGTGCACTCTCTGGACTCACTGCACTTCATCCCCAGTGGTGCCAGTGCACTCTCTGGACTCACTGCACTGCATCCCCAGTGGTGTCACTGCACTCTCTGGACTCACTGCACTGCATCACCATTGGTGCCAGTGCACTCTCCGGACTCACTGCAGTGCATCCGCAGTGGTGCCAGTGCACTCTTTCGAGTCACTGCAGTGCATCCCCAGTGGTGCCAGTGCACTCTCTGGACTCACTGCACTGCATCCCCAGTGGTGCCAGTGCACTCTCTGGAATCACTGCAGTGCATCCCCAGTGGTGCCAGTGCACTCTCTGGACTCACTGCACTGCATCCCCAGTGGTGCCAGTGCACTCTCTGGACTCACTGCATTGCATCCCCAGTGGTGCCAGTACACTCTCTGGACTCACTGCACTGCATCCCCAGTGGTGCCACTGCACTCTCTGGACTCACTGCATTGCATCACCATTGGTGCCAGTGCACTCTCCGGACTCACTGCAGTGCATCCGCAGTGGTGCCAGTGCACTCTTTTGAGTCACTGCAGTGCATCCCCAGTGGTGCCAGTGCACTCTCTGGACTCACTGCAGTGCATCCCCAGTGGTGCCAGTGCACTCTCTGCACTCACTGCACTGCATCCCCAGTGGTGCCAGTGCACTCTCTGGACTCACTGCAGTGCATCCCCAGTGGTGCCAGTGCACTCTCTGGAGTCACTGCACTGCATCCCCAGTGCTGCCAGTGCACTCTCTGGACTCACTGCAGTGCATCACCAGTGGTGCCAGTGCACTCTCTACTCACTGCACTGCATCCCCAGAGGTGCCAGTGCACTCTCTGGACTCACTGCACTTCATCCCCTGTGGTGCCAGTGCACTCTCTGGACTCACTGCATTGCATCCCCAGTGGTGCCAGTGCACTCTCTGGACTCACTGCACTGCATCCCCAGTGGTGCCACTGCACTCTCTGGACTCACTGCACTGCATCACCATTGGTGCCAGGGCAGTCTCCGGACTCACTGCAGTGCATCCGCAGTGGTGCCAGTGCACTCTTTCGAGTCACTGCAGTGCATCCCCAGTGGTGCCAGTGCACTCTCTGGACTCACTGCAGTGCATCCCCAGTGGTGCCAGTGCACTCTCTGGACTCACTGCAGTGCATCCCCAGTGGTGCCAGTGCACTCTCTGGACTCACTGCACTGCATCCCCAGTGGTGCCACTGCACTCTCTGGACTCACTGCACTGCATCACCATTGGTGCCAGGGCACTCTCTGGACTCACTGCACTGCATCCCCAGTGCTGACAGTGCACTCTCTGGACTCACTGCACTGCATCCCCAGTGCTGACAGTGCACTCTCTGGACTCACTGCACTGCATCCCCAGTGGTGCCAGTGCACTCTCTGGACTCACTGCACTGCATCCCCAGTGGTGCCAGTGCACTCTCTGGAATCACTGCAGTGCATCCCCAGTGGTGCCAGTGCACTCTCTGGACTCACTGCATTGCAACCCCAGTGGTGCCAGTGCACTCTCTGGACTCACTGCACTGCATCCCCAGTGGTGCCACTGCACTCTCTGTACTCACTGCACTGCATCACCATTGGTGCCAGTGCACTCTCCGGACTCACAGCAGTGCATCCCCAGTGGTGCCAGTGCACTCTTTTGAGTCACTGCAGTGCATCCCCAGTGGTGCCAGTGCACTCTCTGGACTCACTGCACTGCATCCCCAGTGGTGCCAGTGCACTCTCTGGACTCACTGCACTGCATCCCCAGTGCTGACAGTGCACTCTCTGGACTCACTGCACTGCATCCCCAGTGGTGACAGTGCACTCTCTGGAATCACTGCAGTGCATCCCCAGTAGTGCAAGTGCACTCTCTGGACTCACTGCACTGCATCCCCAGTGGTGCCAATGCACTCTCTGGACTCACGGCACTGCATCACCATTGGTGCCAGTACACTCTCTGGACTCACTGCACTGCATCCCCAGTGGTGCCAGTGTACTCTCTGGACTCACTGCACTGCATCACCAGCGGTGCCAGTGCACTCTCTGGACTCACTGCACTGCATCCCCAGTGGTGCCAGTGCACTTTCTGGAGTCACTGCAGTGCATCCCCTTTTGTGCCAGTGCACTCTCTGCACTCACTGCACTGCATCCCCAGAAGTGCCAGTGCACTCTCTGGACTCACTGCACTGCATCCCCAATGGTGCCAGTGCACTCTCTGTAGTCACTGCACTGCGTCCCCAGTGGTGCCAGTGCACTCTCTGGACTCACTGCAGTGTATCCCCTGTGGTGCTAGTGCACTCTGTGGACTCACTGCACTGCATCCCAGTGGTGCTAGTGCACTCTCTGGACTCACTGCACTGCATCCCCAAGGTGCCAGTGCACTCTCTGGACTCAACAGCACTGCATCCCCAGTGCTGCCAGTGCACTCTCTGGACTCACTGCAGTGCATCCCCAGTGGTGCCAGTGCACTCTCTGGACTCACTGCAGTGCATCCCCAGTGGTGCCAGTGCACTCTCTGGACTCACTGCACTTCATCCCCAGTGGTGCCAGTGCACTCTCTGGACTCACTGCACTGCATCCCCAGTGGTGTCACTGCACTCTCTGGACTCACTGCACTGCATCACCATTGGTGCCAGTGCACTCTCCGGACTCACTGCAGTGCATCCGCAGTGGTGCCAGTGCACTCTTTCGAGTCACTGCAGTGCATCCCCAGTGGTGCCAGTGCACTCTCTGGACTCACTGCACTGCATCCCCAGTGGTGCCAGTGCACTCTCTGGAATCACTGCAGTGCATCCCCAGTGGTGCCAGTGCACTCTCTGGACTCACTGCACTGCATCCCCAGTGGTGCCAGTGCACTCTCTGGACTCACTGCATTGCATCCCCAGTGGTGCCAGTACACTCTCTGGACTCACTGCACTGCATCCCCAGTGGTGCCACTGCACTCTCTGGACTCACTGCATTGCATCACCATTGGTGCCAGTGCACTCTCCGGACTCACTGCAGTGCATCCGCAGTGGTGCCAGTGCACTCTTTTGAGTCACTGCAGTGCATCCCCAGTGGTGCCAGTGCACTCTCTGGACTCACTGCAGTGCATCCCCAGTGGTGCCAGTGCACTCTCTGCACTCACTGCACTGCATCCCCAGTGGTGCCAGTGCACTCTCTGGACTCACTGCAGTGCATCCCCAGTGGTGCCAGTGCACTCTCTGGAGTCACTGCACTGCATCCCCAGTGCTGCCAGTGCACTCTCTGGACTCACTGCAGTGCATCACCAGTGGTGCCAGTGCACTCTCTACTCACTGCACTGCATCCCCAGAGGTGCCAGTGCACTCTCTGGACTCACTGCACTTCATCCCCTGTGGTGCCAGTGCACTCTCTGGACTCACTGCATTGCATCCCCAGTGGTGCCAGTGCACTCTCTGGACTCACTGCACTGCATCCCCAGTGGTGCCACTGCACTCTCTGGACTCACTGCACTGCATCACCATTGGTGCCAGGGCAGTCTCCGGACTCACTGCAGTGCATCCGCAGTGGTGCCAGTGCACTCTTTCGAGTCACTGCAGTGCATCCCCAGTGGTGCCAGTGCACTCTCTGGACTCACTGCAGTGCATCCCCAGTGGTGCCAGTGCACTCTCTGGACTCACTGCAGTGCATCCCCAGTGGTGCCAGTGCACTCTCTGGACTCACTGCACTGCATCCCCAGTGGTGCCACTGCACTCTCTGGACTCACTGCACTGCATCACCATTGGTGCCAGGGCACTCTCTGGACTCACTGCACTGCATCCCCAGTGCTGACAGTGCACTCTCTGGACTCACTGCACTGCATCCCCAGTGCTGACAGTGCACTCTCTGGACTCACTGCACTGCATCCCCAGTGCTGACAGTGCACTCTCTGGACTCACTGCAGTGCATCCCCAGTGGTGCCAGTGCACTCTCTGGACTCACTGCACTGCATCCCCAATGGTGCCAGTGCACTCTCTGGACTCACTGCAGTGCATCCCCAGTGGTGCCAGTGCACTCTCTGGACTCACTGTAGTGCATCCCCAGTGGTGCCAGTGCACTCTCTGGACTCACTGCACTGCATCCCCGGTGTTCCCAGAGCACTCTCTGGACTCACCGAGGTGCATCCCCAGTGGTGCCAGTGCACTCTCTGGACTCACTGCACTGCATCCCCAGTGGTGCCAGTGCACTCTATGGACTCACTGCAGTACAGCCCCTGAGGTGCAAGTGTACTCTCTGGAATCACTGCAGTGCATCCCCAGTGGTGCCTGTGCACTCTCTTGAGTCACTGCACTGCATCCCCAGAGGAGCCAGTGCACTCTATGGACTAACTGCACTGCATCCCCAGTGGTGCCAGTGCACTCTCTGGACTCACTGCACTGCATCCCCAGTGGTGCCAGTGCACTCTCTGGACTCACTGCAGTGCATCCCCAGTGGTGCCAGTGCACTCTTTTGAGTCACTGCACTGCATCCCCAGTGGTGCCAGTGCATTCTCTGGACTCACTGCAGTGCATCCCCATTGGTGCCAGTGCAGTCTCTGGACTCACTGCAGTGCATCCCCAGTGGTGCCAGTGCACTCTCTGGACTCACTGCAGTGCATCCCCATTGGTGCCAGTGCAGTCTCTGGACTCACTGCAGTGCATCCCCAGTGGTGCCAGTGCACTCTCTGGACTCACTGCACTGCATCACCAGTGCTGACAGTGCACTCTCTGGACTCACTGCACTGCATCCCCAGTGGTGCCACTGCACTCTCTGGACTCACTGCAGTGCATCCCCAGTGGTGCCAGTGCACTCTCTGGACTCACTGCACTGCATCCCCAGTGGTGCCAGTGCACTTTCTGGAGTCACTGCAGTGCATCCCCTTTTGTGCCAGTGCACTCTCTGCACTCACTGCACTGCATCCCCAGAAGTGCCAGTGCACTCTCTGGACTCAGTGCACTGCATCCCCAATGGTGCCAGTGCACTCTCTGTAGTCACTGCACTGCGTCCCCAGTGGTGCCAGTGCACTCTCTGGACTCACTGCAGTGTATCCCCTGTGGTGCTAGTGCACTCTGTGGACTCACTGCACTGCATCCCAGTGGTGCTAGTGCACTCTCTGGACTCACTGCACTGCATCCCCAAGGTGCCAGTGCACTCTCTGGACTCAACAGCACTGCATCCCCAGTGCTGCCAGTGCACTCTCTGGACTCACTGCAGTGCATCCCCAGTGGTGCCAGTGCACTCTCTGGACTCACTGCAGTGCATCCCCAGTGGTGCCAGTGCACTCTCTGGACTCACTGCACTTCATCCCCAGTGGTGCCAGTGCACTCTCTGGACTCACTGCACTGCATCCCCAGTGGTGTCACTGCACTCTCTGGACTCACTGCACTGCATCACCATTGGTGCCAGTGCACTCTCCGGACTCACTGCAGTGCATCCGCAGTGGTGCCAGTGCACTCTTTCGAGTCACTGCAGTGCATCCCCAGTGGTGCCAGTGCACTCTCTGGACTCACTGCACTGCATCCCCAGTGGTGCCAGTGCACTCTCTGGAATCACTGCAGTGCATCCCCAGTGGTGCCAGTGCACTCTCTGGACTCACTGCACTGCATCCCCAGTGGTGCCAGTGCACTCTCTGGACTCACTGCATTGCATCCCCAGTGGTGCCAGTACACTCTCTGGACTCACTGCACTGCATCCCCAGTGGTGCCACTGCACTCTCTGGACTCACTGCATTGCATCACCATTGGTGCCAGTGCACTCTCCGGACTCACTGCAGTGCATCCGCAGTGGTGCCAGTGCACTCTTTTGAGTCACTGCAGTGCATCCCCAGTGGTGCCAGTGCACTCTCTGGACTCACTGCAGTGCATCCCCAGTGGTGCCAGTGCACTCTCTGCACTCACTGCACTGCATCCCCAGTGGTGCCAGTGCACTCTCTGGACTCACTGCAGTGCATCCCCAGTGGTGCCAGTGCACTCTCTGGAGTCACTGCACTGCATCCCCAGTGCTGCCAGTGCACTCTCTGGACTCACTGCAGTGCATCACCAGTGGTGCCAGTGCACTCTCTACTCACTGCACTGCATCCCCAGAGGTGCCAGTGCACTCTCTGGACTCACTGCACTTCATCCCCTGTGGTGCCAGTGCACTCTCTGGACTCACTGCATTGCATCCCCAGTGGTGCCAGTGCACTCTCTGGACTCACTGCACTGCATCCCCAGTGGTGCCACTGCACTCTCTGGACTCACTGCACTGCATCACCATTGGTGCCAGGGCAGTCTCCGGACTCACTGCAGTGCATCCGCAGTGGTGCCAGTGCACTCTTTCGAGTCACTGCAGTGCATCCCCAGTGGTGCCAGTGCACTCTCTGGACTCACTGCAGTGCATCCCCAGTGGTGCCAGTGCACTCTCTGGACTCACTGCAGTGCATCCCCAGTGGTGCCAGTGCACTCTCTGGACTCACTGCACTGCATCCCCAGTGGTGCCACTGCACTCTCTGGACTCACTGCACTGCATCACCATTGGTGCCAGGGCACTCTCTGGACTCACTGCACTGCATCCCCAGTGCTGACAGTGCACTCTCTGGACTCACTGCACTGCATCCCCAGTGCTGACAGTGCACTCTCTGGACTCACTGCACTGCATCCCCAGTGCTGACAGTGCACTCTCTGGACTCACTGCAGTGCATCCCCAGTGGTGCCAGTGCACTCTCTGGACTCACTGCACTGCATCCCCAATGGTGCCAGTGCACTCTCTGGACTCACTGCAGTGCATCCCCAGTGGTGCCAGTGCACTCTCTGGACTCACTGTAGTGCATCCCCAGTGGTGCCAGTGCACTCTCTGGACTCACTGCACTGCATCCCCGGTGTTCCCAGAGCACTCTCTGGACTCACCGATGTGCATCCCCAGTGGTGCCAGTGCACTCTCTGGACTCACTGCACTGCATCCCCAGTGGTGCCAGTGCACTCTATGGACTCACTGCAGTGCAGCCCCTGAGGTGCAAGTGTACTCTCTGGAATCACTGCAGTGCATCCCCAGTGGTGCCTGTGCACTCTCTTGAGTCACTGCACTGCATCCCCAGAGGAGCCAGTGCACTCTATGGACTAACTGCACTGCATCCCCAGTGGTGCCAGTGCACTCTCTGGACTCACTGCACTGCATCCCCAGTGGTGCCAGTGCACTCTCTGGACTCACTGCAGTGCATCCCCAGTGGTGCCAGTGCACTCTTTTGAGTCACTGCACTGCATCCCCAGTGGTGCCAGTGCATTCTCTGGACTCACTGCAGTGCATCCCCATTGGTGCCAGTGCAGTCTCTGGACTCACTGCAGTGCATCCCCAGTGGTGCCAGTGCACTCTCTGGACTCACTGCACTGCATCACCAGTGCTGACAGTGCACTCTCTGGACTCACTGCACTGCATCCCCAGTGGTGCCACTGCACTCTCTGGACTCACTGCAGTGCATCCCCAGTGGTGCCAGTGCACTCTCTGGACTCACTGCACTGCATCCCCAGTGGTGCCAGTGCACTCTCTGGACTCACTGCAGTGCATCCCCATTGGTGCCAGTGCAGTCTCTGGACTCACTGCAGTGCATCCCCAGTGGTGCCAGTGCACTCTCTGGACTCACTGCACTGCATCCCCAGAGGTGCCAGTGTACTCTCTGGACTCAGTGCAATGCTTCCCCAGTGGTGCCACTGCACTCTCTGGACTCACTGCAGTGCATCCCCAGTGGTGCCACTGCAGTCTCTGGACTCACTGCAGTGCATCCCCAGTGGTGCCAGTGCACTCTCTGGACTCACTGCACTGCATCACCAGTGCTGACAGTGCACTCTCTGGACTCACTGCACTGCATCCCCAGTGGTGCCAGTGCACTCTTTCGAGTCACTGCACTGCATCCCCAGTGGTGCCAGTGCATTCTCTGGACTCACTGCAGTGCATCCCCATTGGTGCCAGTGCAGTCTCTGGACTCACTGCAGTGCATCCCCAGTGGTGCCAGTGCACTCTCTGGACTCACTGCACTGCATCACCAGTGCTGACAGTGCACTCTCTGGACTCACTGCACTGCATCCCCAGTGGTGCCAGTGCACTCTCTGCACTCACTGCACTGCATCCCCAGTGCTGACAGTGCACTCTCTGGAATCACTGCACTGCATCCCCAGTGGTGCCAGTGCATTCTCTGGACTCACTGCAGTGCATCCCCATTGGTGCCAGTGCAGTCTCTGGACTCACTGCAGTGCATCCCCAGTGGTGCCAGTGCACTCTCTGGACTCACTGCAGTGCATCCCCAGTGGTGCCAGTGCACTCTCTGGACTCACTGCACTGCATCCCCAGTGGTGCCAGTGCATTCTCTGGACTCACTGCAGTGCATCCCCATTGGTGCCAGTGCATTCTCTGGACTCACTGCAGTGCATCCCCAGTGGTGCCAGTGCACTCTCTGGACTCACTGCACTGCATCCCCAGTGGTGCCAGTGCACTCTCTGGACTCACTGCAGTGCATCCCCTTTTGTGCCAGTGCACTCTCTGGACTCACTGCACTGCATCCCCAGTGGTGCCAGTGCACTCTCTAGAGTCACTGCACTGCATCCCCAGTGGTGCCAGTGCACTCTCTGGACTCACTGCAGTGCATCCCCAGTGGTGCCAGTGCACTCTCTGGACTCACTGCACTGCATCCCCAGTGCTGACAGTGCACTCTCTGGACTCACTGCACTGCATCCCCAGTGGTGCCAGTGCACTCTCTGGACTCACTGCGCTGCATCCCCAGTGGTGCCAGTGCACTCTCTGGACTCACTGCACTGCATCCCCACTGGTGCCAGTGCACTCTCCGGACTCACTGCACTGCATCCCCAGTGGTGCCAGTGCACTCTCTGGACTCACTGCAGTGCATCCCCAGTGGTGCCAGTGCACTCTCTGCACTCACTGCACTGCATCCCCAGTGGTGCCAGTGCACTCTCTGCACTCACTGCACTGCATCCCCGGTGTCCCAGAGCACTCTCTGGACTCACCGAGGTGCATCCCCAGTGGTGCCCGTGCACTCTCTGGACTCACCGCACTGCATCACCAGTGGTGCCAGTGCACTCTCTGGACTCACTGCACTGCAGCCCCTGAGGTGCCAGTGCACTCTCTGGATCACTGCACTGCATCCCCAGTGGTGCCAGTGCATTCTCTGGACTCACTGCAGTGCATCCCCATTGGTGCCAGTGCACTCTCTGGACTCACTGCACTGCATCCCCAGTGCTGACAGTGCACTCTCTGGACTCACTGCACTGCATCCCCAGTGGTGCCAGTGCACTCTCTGGACTCACTGCAGTGCATCTCCTTTTGCGCCAGTGCACTCTCTGGACTCACTGCACTGCATCCCCAGTGGTGCCAGTGCACTCTCTGGACTCACTGCACTGCATCCCCAGTGGTGCCAGTGTACTCTCTGGACTCACTGCACTGCATCCCCAGTGGAGACAGTGCACTCTCTGTAGTCACTGCGCTGCATCCCCAGTGGTTCCAGGGCACTCTCTCGACTCACTGCACTGCAACTCCAGTGGTGCCAGTGCACTCTCTGGACTCACTGCACTGCATCCCCAGTGGTGCCAGTGCACTCTCTGGAGTCACTGCGCTGCATCCCCAGTGGTGCCAGTGCCCTCTGTGGACTCACTGCACTACATCCCCTGTGGGGCCAGTGCACTCTCTGGACTCACTGCAGTGCATCCCCAAAGGTGCGAGTGCACTCTCTGGACTCACCGGGGTGCATCCCCAGTGGTGCCAGTGCACTCTCTGGACTCACTGCACTGCATCCCCAGTGGTGCCAGTGCACTCTCTGGACTCACTGCAGTGCATCCCCAGTGGTGCCAGTGCACTCTGTGGACTCACTGCACTGCATCCCCAGTGTTGCCAGTGCACTCTCTGGAGTCACTGCACTGCATCCCCAGTGGTGCCAGTGCACTCTCTGGACTCACTGCACTGCATCCCCAGTGGTGCCAGTGCACTCTCTGGACTCACTGCAGTGCATCCCCAGTGGCGCCAGTGCACTCTCTGGACTCACTGCACTGCATCCCATTGGTGCTAGTGTACTCTCTGGACTCACTGCACTGCATCCCCAGTGGTGCCAGTGCACTCTCTGGACTCACTGCACTGCATCCCCAGTGGTTGCCAGTGCACTCTCTGGACTCACTGCAGTGCATCCCCAGTGGTGCCAGTGCACTCTCTGGACTCACTGCAGTGCTTCCGCACTGGTGCCAGTGCACTCTCTGCACTCACTGCACTGCATCAACAGTGGTGCCTCTGCACTCTCTGGAGTCACTGCACTGCATCCCCAGTGGTGCCAGTGCACTCTCTGGACTCACTGTAGTGCATCCCCAGTGGTGCCAGTGCACTCTCTGGACTCATTGCACTGCGTCACCAGTGGTGCCAGTGCACTCTCTGGACTCACTGCACTGCGTCCCGAGTGGTGCCAGTGCACTCTCTGGACTCACTGCACTGCATCCCCAGTGGTGCCAGTGCACTCTCTGAGCTCACTGCAGTGCATCCCCAGTGGTGCCAGTGCACTCTCTGGACTCACTGCAGTGCATCCCCAGTGGTGCCAGTGCACTCCCTGGACTCACTGCACTGCATCAACAGTGGTGCCAGTGCACTCTCTGCACTCACTGCACTGCATCCCCAGTGGTGCCAGTGTAGTCTCTGGACTCACAGCAGTGCATCCCCAGTGGTGCCAGTGCAACTACTGGACTCACTGCAGTGTAGCTCAGTGGTGCCAGTGCACTCTCTGGACTCACTGCACTGCATCCCCAGTGGTGCCAGTGCACTGTCTGGACTCACTGCAGTGTATCGCCATTGGAGCCGGTGCACTCTCTGGACTCACTAAACTGCATCCCCAGTGGTGCCAGAGAACTCTCTGGTCTAACTGCAGTGCATCCCCAGTGGTGCCAGTGCACTCTCTGGACTCACTGCATCCCCAGTGGTGCCAGGGCACTCTCTGGACTCACAGCACTGCATCCCCATTGGTGCCAGAGCACTCTCTGGACTCACTGCACTAAAACCCCAGTGGTGCCAGTGCAGTCTCTGGACTCACTGCACTGCATCCCCAGTGGTGCCAGTGCACTCTATGGACTCACCGGGGTGCATCCCCAGTGGTGCCAGTGCACTCTCTGGACTCACTGCACTGCATCCCCTGTGGTGCCAGTGTACTCTCTGGACTCACTGCAGTGCATCCCCAGTGGTGCCAGTGTACTCTCTGGACTCACTGCACTGCATCACCAGTGGTGCCAGTGCACTCTCTGGACTCACTGCACTGCATCACCATTGGTGCCAGGGCACTCTCCGGACTCACTGCAGTGCATCCCCTTTTGTGCCAGTGCACTCTCTGGACTCACTGCAGTGCATCCCCAGTGGTGCCAGTGCACTCTCTGGACTCACTGCAGTGCATCCCCAGTGGTGCCAGTGTACTCTCTGGACTCACTGCACTGCATCACCAGTGGTGCCAGTGCACTCTCTGCACTCACTGCACTGCATCCCCAGTGCTGACAGTGCACTCTCTGGACTCACTGCAGTGCATCCCCAGTGGTGCCAGTGCACTCTCTGGACTCACTGCAGTGCATCCCCAGTGGTGCCAGTGCACTCTCTGGACTCACTGCACTGCATCCCCAGAGGTGCCAGTGCACTCTCTGGACTCACTGCACTTCATCCCCAGTGGTGCCAGTGCACTCTCTGGACTCACTGCATTGCATCCCCAGTGGTGCCAGTGACCTCTCTGGACTCACTGCACTGCATCCCCAGTGGTGCCACTGCACTCTCTGGACTCACTGCACTGCATCACCATTGGTGCCAGGGCACTCTCCGGACTCACTGCAGTGCATCCCCAGTGGTGCCAGTGTAGTCTCTGGACTCACAGCAGTGCATCCCCAGTGGTGCCAGTGCAACTACTGGACTCACTGCAGTGTAGCTCAGTGGTGCCAGTGCACTCTCTGGACTCACTGCACTGCATCCCCAGTGGTGCCAGTGCACTCTCTGGACTCACTGCATTGCATCCCCAGTGGTGCCAGTGACCTCTCTGGACTCACTGCACTGCATCCCCAGTGGTGCCACTGCACTCTCTGGACTCACTGCACTGCATCACCATTGGTGCCAGTGCACTCTCTGCACTCACTGCACTGCATCCCCAGTGGTGCCAGTGTAGTCTCTGGACTCACAGCAGTGCATCCCCAGTGGTGCCAGTGCAACTACTGGACTCACTGCAGTGTAGCTCAGTGGTGCCAGTGCACTCTCTGGACTCACTGCACTGCATCCCCAGTGGTGCCAGTGCACTGTCTGGACTCACTGCAGTGTATCGCCATTGGAGCCGGTGCACTCTCTGGACTCACTAAACTGCATCCCCAGTGGTGCCAGAGAACTCTCTGGTCTAACTGCAGTGCATCCCCAGTGGTGCCAGTGCACTCTCTGGACTCACTGCATCCCCAGTGGTGCCAGGGCACTCTCTGGACTCACAGCACTGCATCCCCATTGGTGCCAGAGCACTCTCTGGACTCACTGCACTAAAACCCCAGTGGTGCCAGTGCAGTCTCTGGACTCACTGCACTGCATCCCCAGTGGTGCCAGTGCACTCTATGGACTCACCGGGGTGCATCCCCAGTGGTGCCAGTGCACTCTCTGGACTCACTGCACTGCATCCCCTGTGGTGCCAGTGCACTCTCTGGACTCACTGCAGTGCATCCCCAGTGGTGCCAGTGTACTCTCTGGACTCACTGCACTGCATCACCAGTGGTGCCAGTGCACTCTCTGGACTCACTGCAGTGCATCACCATTGGTGCCAGGGCACTCTCCGGACTCACTGCAGTGCATCCGCAGTGGTGCCAGTGCACTCTCTGGACTCACTGCAGTGCATCCCCTGTGGTGCCAGTGTACTCTCTGGACTCACTGCAGTGCATCCCCAGTGGTGCCAGTGTACTCTCTGGACTCACTGCACTGCATCACCAGTGGTGCCAGTGCACTCTCTGCACTCACTGCACTGCATCCCCAGTGCTGACAGTGCACTCTCTGGACTCACTGCAGTGCATCCCCAGTGGTGCCAGTGCACTCTCTGGACTCACTGCAGTGCATCCCCAGTGGTGCCAGTGCACTCTCTGGACTCACTGCACTACATCCCCAGAGGTGCCAGTGCACTCTCTGGACTCACTGCACTTCATCCCCAGTGGTGCCAGTGCACTCTCTGGACTCACTGCATTGCATCCCCAGTGGTGCCAGTGACCTCTCTGGACTCACTGCACTGCATCCCCAGTGGTGCCACTGCACTCTCTGGACTCACTGCACTGCATCACCATTGGTGCCAGGGCACTCTCCGGACTCACTGCAGTGCATCCGCAGTGGTGCCAGTGCACTCTTTCGAGTCACTGCAGTGCATCCCCAGTGGTGCCAGTGCACTCTCTGGACTCACTGCACTGCATCCCCAGTGGTGCCACTGCACTCTCTGGACTCACTGCACTGCATCACCATTGGTGCCAGGGCACTCTCTGGACTCACTGCACTGCATCCCCAGTGCTGACAGTGCACTCTCTGGACTCACTGCACTGCATCCCCAGTGCTGACAGTGCACTCTCTGGACTCACTGCACTGCATCCCCAGTGCTGACAGTGCACTCTCTGGACTCACTGCAGTGCATCCCCAGTGGTGCCAGTGCACTCTCTGGACTCACTGCACTGCATCCCCAATGGTGCCAGTGCACTCTCTGGACTCACTGCAGTGCATCCCCAGTGGTGCCAGTGCACTCTCTGGACTCACTGCACTGCATCCCCAGTGGTGCCAGTGCACTCTCTGCACTCACTGCAGTGCATCCCCGGTGTTCCCAGAGCACTCTCTGGACTCACCGAGGTGCATCCCCAGTGGTGCCAGTGCACTCTCTGGACTCACTGCACTGCATCCCCAGTGGTGCCAGTGCACTCTCTGGACTCACTGCAGTGCAGCCCCTGAGGTGCCAGTGTACTCTCTGGAATCACTGCAGTGCATCCCCAGTAGTGCCAGTGCACTCTCTGGACTCACTGCACTGCATCCCCAGTGGTGCCTGTGCACTCTCTTGAGTCACTGCACTGCATCCCCAGTGGAGCCAGTGCACTCTATGGACTAACTGCACTGCATCCCCAGTGGTGCCAGTGCACTCTCTGGACTCAGTGCACTGCATCCCCAGTGGTGCCAGTGCACTCTCTGGACTCACTGCAGTGCATCCCCAGTGGTGCCAGTGCACTCTTTTGAGTCACTGCACTGCATCCCCAGTGGTGCCAGTGCACTCTCTGGACTCACTGCACTGCATCCCCAGTGGTGCCAGTGCAGTCTCTGGACTCACTGCAGTGCATCCCCAGTGGTGCCAGTGCACTCTCTGGACTCACTGCACTGCATCACCAGTGCTGACAGTGCACTCTCTGGACTCACTGCACTGCATCCCCAGTGGTGCCACTGCACTCTCTGGACTCACTGCAGTGCATCCCCAGTGGTGCCAGTGCACTCTCTGGACTC
Source organism: Anser brachyrhynchus (assembly GCF_964034855.1). Taxonomy (NCBI): domain Eukaryota; kingdom Metazoa; phylum Chordata; class Aves; order Anseriformes; family Anatidae; genus Anser; species Anser brachyrhynchus. The sequence goes on from NW_027663925.1 coordinate 1,483,021, forward strand.
ACTGCACTGCATCCCCAGTGGTGCCAGTGCACTCTCTGGACTCACTGCAGTGCATCCCCAGTGGTGCCAGTGCACTCTCTGGACTCACTGCACTGCATCCCCAGTGGTGCCAGTGCACTCTCTGGACTCACTGCACTGCATCACCAGTGGTGCCAGTGTACTCTCTGGACTCAGTGCACTGCTTCCCCAGTGGTGCTACTGCACTCTCTGGACTCACTGCAGTGCATCCCCAGTGGTGCCAGTGCAGTCTCTGGACTCACTGCAGTGCATCCCCAGTGGTGCCAGTGCACTCTCTGGACTCACTGCACTGCATCACCAGTGCTGACAGTGCACTCTCTGGACTCACTGCAGTGCATCCCCAGTGGTGCCAGTGCACTCTTTCGAGTCACTGCACTGCATCCCCAGTGGTGCCAGTGCATTCTCTGGACTCACTGCAGTGCATCCCCATTGGTGCCAGTGCAGTCTCTGGACTCACTGCAGTGCATCCCCAGTGGTGCCAGTGCACTCTCTGGACTCACTGCACTGCATCACCAGTGCTGACAGTGCACTCTCTGGACTCACTGCACTGCATCCCCAGTGGTGCCACTGCACTCTCTGGACTCACTGCAGTGCATCCCCAGTGGTGCCAGTGCACTCTCTGGACTCACTGCACTGCATCCCCAGTGGTGCCAGTGCATTCTCTGGACTCACTGCAGTGCATCCCCATTGGTGCCAGTGCAGTCTCTGGACTCACTGCAGTGCATCCCCAGTGGTGCCAGTGCACTCTCTGGACTCACTGCAGTGCATCCCCAGTGGTGCCAGTGCACTCTCTGGACTCACTGCACTGCATCCCCAGTGGTGCCAGTGCACTCTTTTGAGTCACTGCAGTGCATCCCCATTGGTGCCAGTGCAGTCTCTGGACTCACTGCAGTGCATCCCCAGTGGTGCCAGTGCACTCTCTGGACTCACTGCACTGCATCACCAGTGGTGCCAGTGCACTCTCTGGACTCACTGCACTGCATCCCCAGTGGTGCCAGTGCACTCTCTGGACTCACTGCAGTGCATCCCCTTTTGTGCCAGTGCACTCTCTGGACTCACTGCACTGCATCCCCAGTGGTGCCAGTGCACTCTCTAGAGTCACTGCACTGCATCCCCAGTGGTGCCAGTGCACTCTCTGGACTCACTGCAGTGCATCCCCAGTGGTGCCAGTGCACTCTCTGGACTCACTGCACTGCATCCCCAGTGCTTACAGTGCACTCTCTGGACTCACTACACTGCATCCCCAGTGGTGCCAGTGCACTCTCTGGACTCACTGCAGTGCATCCCCTTTTGAGCCAGTGCACTCTCTGGACTCACTGCACTGCATCCCCAGTGCTGACAGTGCACTCTCTGGACTCACTGCACTGCATCCCCAGTGCTGACAGTGCACTCTCTGGACTCACTGCAGTGCATCCCCAGTGGTGCCAGTGCACTCTCTGGACTCACTGCACTGCATCCCCACTGGTGCCAGTGCACTCTCCGGACTCACTGCACTGCATCCCCAGTGGTGCCAGTGCACTCTCTGGACTCACTGCAGTGCATCCCCAGTGGTTCCAGTGCACTCTCTGCACTCACTGCACTGCATCCCCAGTGGTGCCAGTGCACTCTCTGCACTCACTGCACTGCATCCCCGGTGTCCCAGAGCACTCTCTGGACTCACCGAGGTGCATCCCCAGTGGTGCCCGTGCACTCTCTGGACTCACCGCACTGCATCACCAGTGGTGCCAGTGCACTCTCTGGACTCACTGCAGTGCAGTCCCTGAGGTGCCAGTGCACTCTCTGGATCACTGCACTGCATCCCCAGTGGTGCCAGTGCATTCTCTGGACTCACTGCAGTGCATCCCCATTGGTGCCAGTGCACTCTCTGGACTCACTGCACTGCATCCCCAGTGCTGACAGTGCACTCTCTGGACTCACTGCACTGCATCCCCAGTGGTGCCAGTGCACTCTCTGGACTCACTGCAGTGCATCTCCTTTTGCGCCAGTGCACTCTCTGGACTCACTGCACTGCATCCCCAGTGGTGCCAGTGCACTCTCTGGACTCACTGCACTGCATCCCCAGTGGTGCCAGTGTACTCTCTGGACTCACTGCACTGCATCCCCAGTGGAGACAGTGCACTCTCTGTAGTCACTGCGCTGCATCCCCAGTGGTTCCAGGGCACTCTCTCGACTCACTGCACTGCAACTCCAGTGATGCCAGTGCACTCTCTGGAGTCACTGCGCTGCATCCCCAGTGGTGCCAGTGCACTCTCTGGACTCACTGCAGTGCATCCCCAGTGGTGCGAGTGCACTCTCTGGACTCACCGGGGTGCATCCCCAGTGGTGCCAGTGCACTCTCTGGACTCACTGCAGTGCATCCCCAGTGGTGCCAGTGCACTCTGTGGACTCACTGCACTGCATCCCCAGTGTTGCCAGTGCACTCTCTGGAGTCACTGCACTGCATCCCCAGTGGTGCCAGTGCACTCTCTGGACTCACTGCACTGCATCCCCAGTGGTGCCAGTGCACTCTCTGGACTCACTGCAGTGCATCCCCAGTGGTGCCAGTGCACTCTCTGGACTCACTGCACTGCATCCCATTGGTGCTAGTGCACTCTCTGGACTCACTGCACTGCATCCCCAGTGGTGCCAGTGCACTCTCTGAACTCACTGCACTGCATCCCCAGTGGTGCCAGTGCACTCTCTGGACTCACTGCAGTGCATCCCCAGTGGTGCCAGTGCACTCTCTGGACTCACTGCAGTGCTTCCGCACTGGTGCCAGTGCACTCTCTGCACTCACTGCACTGCATCAACAGTGGTGCCTCTGCACTCTCTGGAGTCACTGCACTGCATCCCCAGTGGTGCCAGTGCACTCTCTGGACTCACTGTAGTGCATCCCCAGTGGTGCCAGTGCACTCTCTGGACTCACTGTAGTGCATCCCCAGTGGTGCCAGTGCACTCTCTGGACTCACTGCACTGCGTCCCCAGTGGTGCCAGCGCACTCTCTGGACTCACTGCACTGCGTCCCCAGTGGTGCAAGTGCACTCTCTGGACTCACTGCACTGCATCCCCAGTGGTGCCAGTGCACTCCCTGGACTCACTGCACTGCATCAACAGTGGTGCCAGTGCACTCTCTGCACTCACTGCACTGCATCCCCAGTGGTGCCAGTGTAGTCTCTGGACTCACAGCAGTGCATCCCCAGTGGTGCCAGTGCAACTACTGGACTCACTGCAGTGTAGCTCAGTGGTGCCAGTGCACTCTCTGGACTCACTGCACTGCATCCCCAGTGGTGCCAGTGCACTCTCTGGACTCACTGCACTGCATCCCCAGTGGTGCCAGTGCACTGTCTGGACTCACTGCAGTGTATCGCCATTGGAGCCGGTGCACTCTCTGGACTCACTAAACTGCATCCCCAGTGCTGCCAGAGAACTCTCTGGTCTCACTGCAGTGCATCCCCAGTGGTGCCAGTGCACTCTCTGGACTCACTGCATCTCCAGTGGTGCCAGGGCACTCTCTGGACTCACAGCACTGCATCCCCATTGGTGCCAGAGCACTCTCTGGACTCACTGCACTAAAACCCCAGTGGTGCCAGTGCAGTCTCTGGACTCACTGCACTGCATCCCCAGTGGTGCCAGTGCACTCTCTGGACTCACCGGGGTGCATCCCCAGTGGTGCCAGTGCATTCTCTGGACTCACTGCAGTGCATCCCCTGTGGTGCCAGTGTACTCTCTGGACTCACTGCAGTGCATCCCCAGTGGTGCCAGTGTACTCTCTGGACTCACTGCAGTGCAGTCCCTGAGGTGCCAGTGCACTCTCTGGATCACTGCACTGCATCCCCAGTGGTGCCAGTGCATTCTCTGGACTCACTGCAGTGCATCCCCATTGGTGCCAGTGCACTCTCTGGACTCACTGCACTGCATCCCCAGTGCTGACAGTGCACTCTCTGGACTCACTGCACTGCATCCCCAGTGGTGCCAGTGCACTCTCTGGACTCACTGCAGTGCATCTCCTTTTGCGCCAGTGCACTCTCTGGACTCACTGCACTGCATCCCCAGTGGTGCCAGTGCACTCTCTGGACTCACTGCACTGCATCCCCAGTGGTGCCAGTGTACTCTCTGGACTCACTGCACTGCATCCCCAGTGGAGACAGTGCACTCTCTGTAGTCACTGCGCTGCATCCCCAGTGGTTCCAGGGCACTCTCTCGACTCACTGCACTGCAACTCCAGTGATGCCAGTGCACTCTCTGGAGTCACTGCGCTGCATCCCCAGTGGTGCCAGTGCACTCTCTGGACTCACTGCAGTGCATCCCCAGTGGTGCGAGTGCACTCTCTGGACTCACCGGGGTGCATCCCCAGTGGTGCCAGTGCACTCTCTGGACTCACTGCAGTGCATCCCCAGTGGTGCCAGTGCACTCTGTGGACTCACTGCACTGCATCCCCAGTGTTGCCAGTGCACTCTCTGGAGTCACTGCACTGCATCCCCAGTGGTGCCAGTGCACTCTCTGGACTCACTGCACTGCATCCCCAGTGGTGCCAGTGCACTCTCTGGACTCACTGCAGTGCATCCCCAGTGGTGCCAGTGCACTCTCTGGACTCACTGCACTGCATCCCATTGGTGCTAGTGCACTCTCTGGACTCACTGCACTGCATCCCCAGTGGTGCCAGTGCACTCTCTGAACTCACTGCACTGCATCCCCAGTGGTGCCAGTGCACTCTCTGGACTCACTGCAGTGCATCCCCAGTGGTGCCAGTGCACTCTCTGGACTCACTGCAGTGCTTCCGCACTGGTGCCAGTGCACTCTCTGCACTCACTGCACTGCATCAACAGTGGTGCCTCTGCACTCTCTGGAGTCACTGCACTGCATCCCCAGTGGTGCCAGTGCACTCTCTGGACTCACTGTAGTGCATCCCCAGTGGTGCCAGTGCACTCTCTGGACTCACTGTAGTGCATCCCCAGTGGTGCCAGTGCACTCTCTGGACTCACTGCACTGCGTCCCCAGTGGTGCCAGCGCACTCTCTGGACTCACTGCACTGCGTCCCCAGTGGTGCAAGTGCACTCTCTGGACTCACTGCACTGCATCCCCAGTGGTGCCAGTGCACTCCCTGGACTCACTGCACTGCATCAACAGTGGTGCCAGTGCACTCTCTGCACTCACTGCACTGCATCCCCAGTGGTGCCAGTGTAGTCTCTGGACTCACAGCAGTGCATCCCCAGTGGTGCCAGTGCAACTACTGGACTCACTGCAGTGTAGCTCAGTGGTGCCAGTGCACTCTCTGGACTCACTGCACTGCATCCCCAGTGGTGCCAGTGCACTCTCTGGACTCACTGCACTGCATCCCCAGTGGTGCCAGTGCACTGTCTGGACTCACTGCAGTGTATCGCCATTGGAGCCGGTGCACTCTCTGGACTCACTAAACTGCATCCCCAGTGCTGCCAGAGAACTCTCTGGTCTCACTGCAGTGCATCCCCAGTGGTGCCAGTGCACTCTCTGGACTCACTGCATCTCCAGTGGTGCCAGGGCACTCTCTGGACTCACAGCACTGCATCCCCATTGGTGCCAGAGCACTCTCTGGACTCACTGCACTAAAACCCCAGTGGTGCCAGTGCAGTCTCTGGACTCACTGCACTGCATCCCCAGTGGTGCCAGTGCACTCTCTGGACTCACCGGGGTGCATCCCCAGTGGTGCCAGTGCATTCTCTGGACTCACTGCAGTGCATCCCCTGTGGTGCCAGTGTACTCTCTGGACTCACTGCAGTGCATCCCCAGTGGTGCCAGTGTACTCTCTGGACTCACTGCACTGCATCACCAGCGGTGCCAGTGCACTCTCTGGACTCACTGCAGTGCATCCCCAGTGGTGCCAGTGCACTTTCTGGAGTCACTGCAGTGCATCCCCTGTTGTGCCAGTGCACTCTCTGCACTCACTGCACTGCATCCCCAGAAGTGCCAGTGCACTCACTGGACTCACTGCACTGCATCCCCAGTGGTTCCATTGCACTCTCTGGACTCACTGCACTGCATCACCAGTGGTGTCAGTGCACTCTCTGGACTCACTGCAGTGCATCCCCAGTGGTGCCAGTGCACTCTCTGGACTCACTGCAGTGCTTCCCCAGTGGTGCCAGTGCACTCTCTGGACTCACTGCACTGCATCCCCAGTGGTGCCAGTGCACTCTCTGGACTCACTGCAGTGCATCACCAGTGGTGCCAGTGCACTCTCTGGAGTCACTGCACTGCGTCCCCAGTGGTGCCAGTGCACTCTCTGGACTCACTGCAGTGTATCCCCTGTGGTGCCAGTGCACTCTGTGGACTCACTGCACTGCATCCGCAGTGGTGCCAGTGCACTCTCTGCACTCACTGCACTGCATCCCCAGTGTTCCCCGAGCACTCTCTGGACTCACTGCAGTGCATCCCCAGTGGTGCCAGTGCACTCTCTGGACTCACTGCAGTGCATCCCCAGTGGTGCCAGTGCACTCTCTGGACTCACTGCACTGCATCCCCAGTGGTGCCACTGCACTCTCTGGACTCACTGCACTGCATCACCATTGGTGCCAGGGCACTCTCCGGACTCACTGCAGTGCATCCGCAGTGGTGCCAGTGCACTCTTTCGAGTCACTGCACTGCATCCCCATTAGTTCCAGTGCATTCTCTGGACTCACTGCAGTGCATCCCCAGTGGTGCCAGTGCACTCTCTGGACTCACTGCACTGCATCCAAAGTGCTGACAGTGCACTCTCTGGACTCACTGCAGTGCATCCCCAGTGGTGCCAGTGCACTCTCCGGACTCACTGCACTGCATCCCTAATGGTGCCAGTGCACTCTCTGGACTCACTGCAGTGCATCCCCAGTGGTTCCAGTGCACTCTGGACTCACTGCACTGCATCCCCAGTGGTGCCAGTGCACTCTCTGCACTCACTGCACTGCATCCCCGGTGTTCCCAGAGCACTCTCTGGACTCACCGAGGTGCATCCCCAGTGGTGCCAGTGCACTCTCTGCACTCACTGCACTGCATCCCCAGTGCTGACAGTGCACTCTCTGGACTCACTGCAGTGCAGCCTCTGAGGTGCCAGTGTACTCTCTGGACTCACTGCACTGCATCCCCAGTGGTGACAGTGCACTCTCTGGAATCACTGCAGTGCATCCCCGGTAGTGCCAGTGCACTCTCTGGACTCACTGCACTGCATCCCCAGTGGTTCCAGTGCACTCTCTGGACTCACTGCAGTGCATCCCCAGTGGTGCCAGTGCACTCTCTGGACTCACTGCACTGCATCCCCTGTGGTGCCAGTACACTCTCTGGACTCACTGCAGTGCATCCCCAGTGGTGCCAGTGTACTCTCTGGACTCACTGCACTGCATCACCAGCGGTGCCAGTACACTCTCTGGACTCACTGCACTGCATCCCCAGTGGTGCCAGTGCACTTTCTGGAGTCACTGCAGTGCATCCCCTTTTGTGCCAGTGCACTCTTTGCACTCACTGCACTGCATCCCCAGAAGTGCCAGTGCACTCTCTGGACTCACTGCACTGCATCCCCAGTGGTTCCATTGCACTCTCTGGACTCACTGCATTGGATCACCAGTGGTGTCAGTGCACTCTCTGGACTCAGTGCAGTGCATCCCCAGTGGTGCCAGTGCACTCTCTGGACTCACTGCACTGCTTCCCCACTGGTGCCAGTGCACTCTCTGGACTCACTGCACTGCATCCCCAGTGGTGCCAGTGCACTCTCTGGACTCACTGCAGTGCATCACCAGTGGTGCCAGTGCACTCTCTGGAGTCACTGCACTGCATCCCCAGTGGAGCCAGTGCACTCTCTGCACTCACTGCACTGCATTCCCAGTGGTGCCAGTGCACTCTTTGGACTCACTGCACTGCATCCCCAGTGGTGCCAGTGCACTCTCTGGACCCACTGCAGTGCGTCCCCAGTGGTGCCAGTGCACTCTCTGGACTCACTGCAGTGTATCACCTGTGGTGCCAGTGCACTCTGTGGACTCACTGCAGTGCATCCCCAGTGGTGCCAGTGCACTCTCTGGACTCACTGCACTGCATCCCCACTGGTGCCAGTGCACTCTCCGGACTCACTGCACTGCATCCCCAGTGGTGCCAGTGCACTCTCTGGACTCACTGCACTGCATCCCCAGTGGTTCCAGTGCACTCTCTGCACTCACTGCACTGCATCCCCAGTGGTGCCAGTGCACTCTCTGCACTCACTGCACTGCATCCCCGGTGTCCCAGAGCACTATCTGGACTCACCGAGGTGCATCCCCAGTGGTGCCCGTGCACTCTCTGGACTCACCGCACTGCATCACCAGTGGTGCCAGTGCACTCTCTGGACTCACTGCAGTGCAGCCCCTGAGGTGCCAGTGCACTCTCTGGATCAGTGCACTGCATCCCCAGTGGTGCCAGTGCATTCTCTGGACTCACTGCAGTGCATCCCCATTGGTGCCAGTGCACTCTCTGGACTCACTGCACTGCATCCCCAGTGCTGACAGTGCACTCTCTGGACTCACTGCACTGCATCCCCAGTGGTGCCAGTGCACTCTCTGGACTCACTGCACTGCATCCCCAGTGGTGCCAGTGTACTCTCTGGACTCACTGCACTGCATCCCCAGTGGAGACAGTGCACTCTCTGTAGTCACTGCGCTGCATCCCCAGTGGTTCCAGGGCACTCTCTCGACTCACTGCACTGCAACTCCAGTGGTGCCAGTGCACTCTCTGGACTCACTGCAGTGCATCCCCAGTGGTGCCAGTGCACTCTCTGGACTCACTGCAGTGCATCCCCAGTGGTGCCAGTGCACTCTGTGGACTCACTGCACTGCATCCCCAGTGTTGCCAGTGCACTCTCTGGAGTCACTGCACTGCATCCCCAGTGGTGCCAGTGCACTCTCTGGACTCACTGCACTGCATCCCCAGTGGTGCCAGTGCACTCTCTGGACTCACTGCAGTGCATCCCCAGTGGTGCCAGTGCACTCTCTGGACTCACTGCACTGCATCCCATTGGTGCCAGTGCACTCTCTGGACTCACTGCACTGCATCACCAGTGCTGACAGTGCACTCTCTGGACTCACTGCACTGCATCCCCAGTGGTGCCAGTGCACTCTCTGGACTCACTGCAGTGCATCCCCAGTGGTGCCAGTGCACTCTCTGGACTCACTGCAGTGCTTCCGCACTGGTGCCAGTGCACTCTCTGCACTCACTGCACTGCATCAACAGTGGTGCCTCTGCACTCTCTGGAGTCACTGCACTGCATCCCCAGTGGTGCCAGTGCACTCTCTGGACTCACTGTAGTGCATCCCCAGTGGTGCCAGTGCACTCTCTGGACTCACTGTAGTGCATCCCCAGTGGTGCCAGTGCACTCTCTGGACTCACTGCACTGCGTCCCCAGTGGTGCCAGTGCACTCTCTGGACTCACTGCACTGCGTCCCCAGTGGTGCCAGTGCACTCTCTGGACTCACTGCACTGCATCCCCAGTGGTGCCAGTGCACTCTCTGAGCTCACTGCAGTGCATCCCCAGTGGTGCCAGGGCACTCTCTGGACTCACTGCACTGCATCCCCAGTGGTGCCAGTGCACTCCGTGGACTCACTGCACTACATCAACAGTGGTGCCAGTGCACTCTCTGCACTCACTGCACTGCATCCCCAGTGGTGCCAGTGTAGTCTCTGGACTCACAGCAGTGCATCCCCAGTGGTGCCAGTGCACTCTCTGGACTCACTGCATTGGATCACCAGTGGTGTCAGTGCACTCTCTGGACTCAGTGCAGTGCATCCCCAGTGGTGCCAGTGCACTCTCTGGACTCACTGCACTGCTTCCCCACTGGTGCCAGTGCACTCTCTGGACTCACTGCACTGCATCCCCAGTGGTGCCAGTGCACTCTCTGGACTCACTGCAGTGCATCACCAGTGGTGCCAGTGCACTCTCTGGAGTCACTGCACTGCATCCCCAGTGGAGCCAGTGCAGTCTCTGCACTCACTGCACTGCATTCCCAGTGGTGCCAGTGCACTCTTTGGACTCACTGCACTGCATCCCCAGTGGTGCCAGTGCACTCTCTGGACTCACTGCAGTGCATCCCCAGTGGTGCCAGTGCACTCTCTGGACTCACTGCACTTCATCCCCAGTGGTGCCAGTGCACTCTCTGGACTCACTGCACTGCATCCCCAGTGGTGTCACTGCACTCTCTGCACTCACTGCACTGCATCACCATTGGTGCCAGGGCACTCTCCGGACTCACTGCAGTGCATCCGCAGTGGTGCCAGTGCACTCTCTGGACTCACTGCACTGCATCCCCAGTGATGCCAGTGCACTCTCTGGACTCACTGCAGTGCATCCGCAGTGGTGCCAGTGCACTCTTTTGAGTCACTGCAGTGCATCCCCAGTGGTGCCAGTGCACTCTCTGGACTCACTGCACTGCATCACCAGTGGTGCCAGAGCACTCTCTGGAATCACTGCAGTGCATCCCCAGTGGTGCCAGTACACTCTCTGGACTCACTGCACTGCATCCCCAGTGGTGCCAGTGCACTCTCTGGCCTCACTGCATTGCATCCCCAGTGGTGCCAGTGCACTCTCTGGACTCACTGCACTGCATCCCCAGTGGTGCCACTGCACTCTCTGGACTCACTGCACTGCATCACCATTGGTGCCAGTGCACTCTCTGGACTCACTGCAGTGCATCCGCAGTGGTGCCAGTGCACTCTTTTGAGTCACTGCAGTGAATCCCCAGTGGTGCCAGTGCACTCTCTGGACTCACTGCACTGCATCCCCAGTGGTGCCAGTGCACTCTCTGCACTCACTGCACTGCATCCCCAGTGCTGACAGTGCACTCTCTGGACTCACTGCAGTGCATCCCCAGTGGTGCCAGTGCACTCTCTGGACTCACTGCAGTGCATCCCCAGTGGTGCCAGTGCACTCTCTGGACTCACTGCACTGCATCCCCAGAGGTGCCAGTGCACTCTCTGGACTCACTGCACTTCATCCCCAGTGGTGCCAGTGCACTCTCTGGACTCACTGCACTGCATCACCAGTGGTGCCAGAGCACTCTCTGGAATCACTGCAGTGCATCCCCAGTGGTGCCAGTACACTCTCTGGACTCACTGCACTGCATCCCCAGTGGTGCCAGTGCACTCTCTGGCCTCACTGCATTGCATCCCCAGTGGTGCCAGTGCACTCTCTGGACTCACTGCACTGCATCCCCAGTGGTGCCACTGCACTCTCTGGACTCACTGCACTGCATCACCATTGGTGCCAGTGCACTCTCTGGACTCACTGCAGTGCATCCGCAGTGGTGCCAGTGCACTCTTTTGAGTCACTGCAGTGAATCCCCAGTGGTGCCAGTGCACTCTCTGGACTCACTGCACTGCATCCCCAGTGGTGCCAGTGCACTCTCTGCACTCACTGCACTGCATCCCCAGTGCTGACAGTGCACTCTCTGGACTCACTGCAGTGCATCCCCAGTGGTGCCAGTGCACTCTCTGGACTCACTGCACTGCATCCCCAGTGGTGCCAGTGCACTCTCTGGACTCACTGCACTGCATCCCCAGAGGTGCCAGTGCACTCTCTGGACTCACTGCACTTCATCCCCAGTGGTGCCAGTGCACTCTCTGGACTCACTGCATTGCATCCCCAGTGGTGCCAGTGACCTCTCTGGACTCACTGCACTGCATCCCCAGTGGTGCCACTGCACTCTCTGGACTCACTGCACTGCATCACCATTGGTGCCAGGGCACTCTCCGGACTCACTGCATTGCATCCCCAGTGGTGCCAGTGCACTCTCTGGACTCACTGCACTGCATCCCCAGTGGTGCCACTGCACTCTCTGGACTCACTGCACTGCATCACCATTGGTGCCAGTGCACTCTCTGGACTCACTGCAGTGCATCCCCAGTGGTGCCAGTGCACTCTTTTGAGTCACTGCAGTGAATCCCCAGTGGTGCCAGTGCACTCTCTGGACTCACTGCACTGCATCCCCAGTGGTGCCAGTGCACTCTCTGCACTCACTGCACTGCATCCCCAGTGCTGACAGTGCACTCTCTGGACTCACTGCAGTGCATCCCCAGTGGTGCCAGTGCACTCTCTGGACTCACTGCAGTGCATCCCCAGTGGTGCCAGTGCACTCTCTGGACTCACTGCACTGCATCCCCAGAGGTGCCAGTGCACTCTCTGGACTCACTGCACTTCATCCCCAGTGGTGCCAGTGCACTCTCTGGACTCACTGCATTGCATCCCCAGTGGTGCCAGTGACCTCTCTGGACTCACTGCACTGCATCCCCAGTGGTGCCAGTGCACTCTCTGGACTCACTGCACTGCATCACCATTGGTGCCAGGGCACTCTCCGGACTCACTGCAGTGCATCCGCAGTGGTGCCAGTGCACTCTCTGGACTCACTGCAGTGCATCCCCAGTGGTGCCACTGCACTCTCTGGACTCACTGCAGTGCATCTCCTTTTGCGCCAGTGCACTCTCTGGACTCACTGCACTGCATCCCCAGTGGTGCCAGTGCACTCTCTGGACTCACTGCACTGCATCCCCAGTGGTGCCAGTGTACTCTCTGGACTCACTGCACTGCATCCCCAGTGGAGACAGTGCACTCTCTGTAGTCACTGCGCTGCATCCCCAGTGGTTCCAGGGCACTCTCTCGACTCACTGCACTGCAACTCCAGTGGTGCCAGTGCACTCTCTGGAGTCACTGCGCTGCATCCCCAGTGGTGCCAGTGCACTCTCTGGACTCACTGCAGTGCATCCCCAGTGGTGCGAGTGCACTCTCTGGACTCACCGGGGTGCATCCCCAGTGGTGCCAGTGCACTCTCTGGACTCACTGCAGTGCATCCCCAGTGGTGCCAGTGCACTCTGTGGACTCACTGCACTGCATCCCCAGTGTTGCCAGTGCACTCTCTGGAGTCACTGCACTGCATCCCCAGTGGTGCCAGTGCACTCTCTGGACTCACTGCACTGCATCCCCAGTGGTGCCAGTGCACTCTCTGGACTCACTGCATTGCATCCCCAGTGGTGCCAGTGACCTCTCTGGACTCACTGCACTGCATCCCCAGTGGTGCCAGTGCACTCTCTGGACTCACTGCACTGCATCACCATTGGTGCCAGGGCACTCTCCGGACTCACTGCAGTGCATCCGCAGTGGTGCCAGTGCACTCTCTGGACTCACTGCAGTGCATCCCCAGTGGTGCCACTGCACTCTCTGGACTCACTGCAGTGCATCTCCTTTTGCGCCAGTGCACTCTCTGGACTCACTGCACTGCATCCCCAGTGGTGCCAGTGCACTCTCTGGACTCACTGCACTGCATCCCCAGTGGTGCCAGTGTACTCTCTGGACTCACTGCACTGCATCCCCAGTGGAGACAGTGCACTCTCTGTAGTCACTGCGCTGCATCCCCAGTGGTTCCAGGGCACTCTCTCGACTCACTGCACTGCAACTCCAGTGGTGCCAGTGCACTCTCTGGAGTCACTGCGCTGCATCCCCAGTGGTGCCAGTGCACTCTCTGGACTCACTGCAGTGCATCCCCAGTGGTGCGAGTGCACTCTCTGGACTCACCGGGGTGCATCCCCAGTGGTGCCAGTGCACTCTCTGGACTCACTGCAGTGCATCCCCAGTGGTGCCAGTGCACTCTGTGGACTCACTGCACTGCATTCCCAGTGTTGCCAGTGCACTCTCTGGAGTCACTGCACTGCATCCCCAGTGGTGCCAGTGCACTCTCTGGACTCACTGCACTGCATCCCCAGTGGTGCCAGTGCACTCTCTGGACTCACTGCAGTGCATCCCCAGTGGTGCCAGTGCACTCTCTGGACTCACTGCACTGCATCCCATTGGTGCTAGTGCACTCTCTGGACTCACTGCACTGCATCCCCAGTGGTGCCAGTGCACTCTCTGGACTCACTGCACTGCATCCCCAGTGGTGCCAGTGCACTCTCTGGACTCACTGCAGTGCATCCCCAGTGGTGCCAGTGCACTCTCTGGACTCACTGCAGTGCTTCCGCACTGGTGCCAGTGCACTCTCTGCACTCACTGCACTGCATCAACAGTGGTGCCTCTGCACTCTCTGGAGTCACTGCACTGCATCCCCAGTGGTGCCAGTGCACTCTCTGGACTCACTGTAGTGCATCCCCAGTGGTGCCAGTGCACTCTCTGGACTCACTGTAGTGCATCCCCAGTGGTGCCAGTGCACTCTCTGGACTCACTGCACTGCGTCCCCAGTGGTGCCAGTGCACTCTCTGGACTCACTGCACTGCGTCCCCAGTGGTGCCAGTGCACTCTCTGGACTCACTGCACTGCATCCCCAGTGGTGCCAGTGCACTCTCTGAGCTCACTGCAGTGCATCTCCAGTGGTGCCAGTGCACTCTCTGGACTCACTGCACTGCATCCCCAGTGGTGCCAGTGCACTCCCTGGACTCACTGCACTGCATCAACAGTGGTGCCAGTGCACTCTCTGCACTCACTGCACTGCATCCCCAGTGGTGCCAGTGTAGTCTCTGGACTCACAGCAGTGCATCCCCAGTGGTGCCAGTGCAACTACTGGACTCACTGCAGTGTAGCTCAGTGGTGCCAGTGCACTCTCTGGACTCACTGCACTGCATCCCCAGTGGTGCCAGTGCACTCTCTGGACTCACTGCACTGCATCCCCAGTGGTGCCAGTGCACTGTCTGGACTCACTGCAGTGTATCGCCATTGGAGCCGGTGCACTCTCTGGACTCACTAAACTGCATCCCCAGTGCTGCCAGAGAACTCTCTGGTCTCACTGCAGTGCATCCCCAGTGGTGCCAGTGCACTCTCTGGACTCACTGCATCTCCAGTGGTGCCAGGGCACTCTCTGGACTCACAGCACTGCATCCCCATTGGTGCCAGAGCACTCTCTGGACTCACTGCACTAAAACCCCAGTGGTGCCAGTGCAGTCTCTGGACTCACTGCACTGCATCCCCAGTGGTGCCAGTGCACTCTCTGGACTCACCGGGGTGCATCCCCAGTGGTGCCAGTGCACTCTCTGGACTCACTGCAGTGCATCCCCTGTGGTGCCAGTGTACTCTCTGGACTCACTGCAGTGCATCCCCAGTGGTGCCAGTGTACTCTCTGGACTCACTGCACTGCATCACCAGCGGTGCCAGTGCACTCTCTGGACTCACTGCAGTGCATCCCCAGTGGTGCCAGTGCACTTTCTGGAGTCACTGCAGTGCATCCCCTGTTGTGCCAGTGCACTCTCTGCACTCACTGCACTGCATCCCCAGAAGTGCCAGTGCACTCACTGGACTCACTGCACTGCATCCCCAGTGGTTCCATTGCACTCTCTGGACTCACTGCATTGGATCCCCAGTGGTGTCAGTGCACTCTCTGGACTCAGTGCAGTGCATCTCCAGTGGTGCCAGTGCACTCTCTGGACTCACTGCAGTGCTTCCCCAGTGGTGCCAGTGCACTCTCTGGACTCACTGCGCTGCATCCCCAGTGGTGCCAGTGCACTCTCTGGACTCACTGCAGTGCATCACCAGTGGTGCCAGTGCACTCTCTGGAGTCACTGCACTGCATCCCCAGTGGAGCCAGTGCACTCTCTGGACTCACTGCACTGCATCCCCAGTGGTGCCAGTGCACTCTATGGACTCACTGCACTGCATCCCCAGTGGTGCCAGTGCACTCTCTGGACCCACTGCAGTGCATCCCCACTGGTGCCAGTGCACTCTCTGGACTCACTGCACTGCATCCACAATGGTGCCAGTGCACTCTCTGTAGTCACTGCACTGCGTCCCCAGTGGTGCCAGTGCACTCTCTGGACTCACTGCAGTGTATCCCCTGTGGTGCCAGTGCACTCTGTGGACTCACTGCACTGCATCCGCAGTGGTGCCAGTGCACTCTCTGCACTCACTGCACTGCATCCCCAGTGTTCCCCGAGCACTCTCTGGACTCACTGCAGTGCATCCCCAGTGGTGCCAGTGCACTCTCTGGACTCACTGCAGTGCATCCCCAGTGGTGCCAGTGCACTCTCTGGACTCACTGCACTGCATCCCCAGTGGTGCCACTGCACTCTCTGGACTCACTGCACTGCATCACCATTGGTGCCAGGGCACTCTCCGGACTCACTGCAGTGTATCCCCTGTGGTGCCAGTGCACTCTCTGGACTCACTGCACTAAAACCCCAGTGGTGCCAGTGCACTCTCTGGACTCACTGCAGTGCATCCCCAGTGGTGCCAGTGCACTCTCTGGACTCACTGCACTGCATCCAAAGTGCTGACAGTGCACTCTCTGGACTCACTGCAGTGCATCCCCAGTGGTGCCAGTGCACTCTCCGGACTCACTGCACTGCATCCCTAATGGTGCCAGTGCACTCTCTGGACTCACTGCAGTGCATCCCCAGTGGTTCCAGTGCACTCTGGACTCACTGCACTGCATCCCCAGTGGTGCCAGTGCACTCTCTGCACTCACTGCACTGCATCCCCGGTGTTCCCAGAGCACTCTCTGGACTCACCGAGGTGCATCCCCAGTGGTGCCAGTGCACTCTCTGGACTCACTGCAGTGCAGCCTCTGAGGTGCCAGTGTACTCTCTGGACTCACTGCACTGCATCCCCAGTGGTGACAGTGCACTCTCTGGAATCACTGCAGTGCATCCCCGGTAGTGCCAGTGCACTCTCTGGACTCACTGCACTGCATCCCCAGTGGTTCCAGTGCACTCTCTGGACTCACTGCAGTGCATCCCCAGTGGTGCCAGTGCACTCTCTGGACTCACTGCACTGCATCCCCTGTGGTGCCAGTACACTCTCTGGACTCACTGCAGTGCATCCCCAGTGGTGCCAGTGTACTCTCTGGACTCACTGCACTGCATCACCAGCGGTGCCAGTACACTCTCTGGACTCACTGCACTGCATCCCCAGTGGTGCCAGTGCACTTTCTGGAGTCACTGCAGTGCATCCCCTTTTGTGCCAGTGCACTCTTTGCACTCACTGCACTGCATCCCCAGAAGTGCCAGTGCACTCTCTGGACTCACTGCACTGCATCCCCAGTGGTTCCAGGGCACTCTCTCGACTCACTGCATTGGATCACCAGTGGTGTCAGTGCACTCTCTGGACTCAGTGCAGTGCATCCCCAGTGGTGCCAGTGCACTCTCTGGACTCACTGCACTGCTTCCCCACTGGTGCCAGTGCACTCTCTGGACTCACTGCACTGCATCCCCAGTGGTGCCAGTGCACTCTCTGGACTCACTGCAGTGCATCACCAGTGGTGCCAGTGCACTCTCTGGAGTCACTGCACTGCATCCCCAGTGGAGCCAGTGCACTCTCTGCACTCACTGCACTGCATTCCCAGTGGTGCCAGTGCACTCTTTGGACTCACTGCACTGCATCCCCAGTGGTGCCAGTGCACTCTCTGGACCCACTGCAGTGCGTCCCCAGTGGTGCCAGTGCACTCTCTGCACTCACTGCACTGCATCCCCAGTGGTGCCAGTGCACTCTCTGCACTCACTGCACTGCATCCCCAGTGGTGCCAGTGCACTCTCTGAACTCACTGCAGTGTATCCCCTGTGGTGCCAGTGCACTCTGTGGACTCACTGCAGTGCATCCCCAGTGGTGCCAGTGCACTCTCTGGACTCACTGCACTGCATCCCCACTGGTGCCAGTGCACTCTCCGGACTCACTGCACTGCATCCCCAGTGGTGCCAGTGCACTCTCTGGACTCACTGCAGTGCATCCCCAGTGGTTCCAGTGCACTCTCTGCACTCACTGCACTGCATCCCCAGTGGTGCCAGTGCACTCTCTGCACTCACTGCACTGCATCCCCGGTGTCCCAGAGCACTCTCTGGACTCACCGAGGTGCATCCCCAGTGGTGCCCGTGCACTCTCTGGACTCACCGCACTGCATCACCAGTGGTGCCAGTGCACTCTCTGGACTCACTGCAGTGCAGCCCCTGAGGTGCCAGTGCACTCTCTGGATCACTGCACTGCATCCCCAGTGCTGACAGTGCACTCTCTGGACTCACTGCACTGCATCCCCAGTGGTGCCAGTGCACTCTCTGGACTCACTGCAGTGCATCTCCTTTTGCGCCAGTGCACTCTCTGGACTCACTGCACTGCATCCCCAGTGGTGCCAGTGCACTCTCTGGACTCACTGCACTGCATCCCCAGTGGTGCCAGTGTACTCTCTGGACTCACTGCACTGCATCCCCAGTGGAGACAGTGCACTCTCTGTAGTCACTGCGCTGCATCCCCAGTGGTTCCAGGGCACTCTCTCGACTCACTGCACTGCAAATCCAGTGGTGCCAGTGCACTCTCTGGAGTCACTGCGCTGCATCCCCAGTGGTGCCAGTGCACTCTCTGGACTCACTGCAGTGCATCCCCAGTGGTGCGAGTGCACTCTCTGGACTCACCGGGGTGCATCCCCAGTGGTGCCAGTGCACTCTCTGGACTCACTGCAGTGCTTCCGCACTGGTGCCAGTGCACTCTCTGCACTCACTGCACTGCATCAACAGTGGTGCCTCTGCACTCTCTGGAGTCACTGCACTGCATCCCCAGTGGTGCCAGTGCACTCTCTGGACTCACTGTAGTGCATCCCCAGTGGTGCCAGTGCACTCTCTGGACTCACTGTAGTGCATCCCCAGTGGTGCCAGTGCACTCTCTGGACTCACTGCACTGCGTCCCCAGTGGTGCCAGTGCACTCTCTGGACTCACTGCACTGCGTCCCCAGTGGTGCCAGTGCACTCTCTGGACTCACTGCACTGCATCCCCAGTGGTGCCAGTGCACTCTCTGAGCTCACTGCAGTGCATCCCCAGTGGTGCCAGTGCACTCTCTGGACTCACTGCACTGCATCCCCAGTGGTGCCAGTGCACTCCCTGGACTCACTGCACTGCATCAACAGTGGTGCCAGTGCACTCTCTGCACTCACTGCACTGCATCCCCAGTGGTGCCAGTGTAGTCTCTGGACTCACAGCAGTGCATCCCCAGTGGTGCCAGTGCAACTACTGGACTCACTGCAGTGTAGCTCAGTGGTGCCAGTGCACTCTCTGGACTCACTGCACTGCATCCCCAGTGGTGCCAGTGCACTCTCTGGACTCACTGCACTGCATCCCCAGTGGTGCCAGTGCACTGTCTGGACTCACTGCAGTGTATCGCCATTGGAGCCGGTGCACTCTCTGGACTCACTAAACTGCATCCCCAGTGCTGCCAGAGAACTCTCTGGTCTCACTGCAGTGCATCCCCAGTGGTGCCAGTGCACTCTCTGGACTCACTGCATCTCCAGTGGTGCCAGGGCACTCTCTGGACTCACAGCACTGCATCCCCATTGGTGCCAGAGCACTCTCTGGACTCACTGCACTAAAACCCCAGTGGTGCCAGTGCAGTCTCTGGAATCACTGCAGTGCATCCCCGGTAGTGCCAGTGCACTCTCTGGACTCACTGCACTGCATCCCCAGTGGTTCCAGTGCACTCTCTGGACTCACTGCAGTGCATCCCCAGTGGTGCCAGTGCACTCTCTGGACTCACTGCACTGCATCCCCTGTGGTGCCAGTACACTCTCTGGACTCACTGCAGTGCATCCCCAGTGGTGCCAGTGTACTCTCTGGACTCACTGCACTGCATCACCAGCGGTGCCAGTACACTCTCTGGACTCACTGCACTGCATCCCCAGTGGTGCCAGTGCACTTTCTGGAGTCACTGCAGTGCATCCCCTTTTGTGCCAGTGCACTCTTTGCACTCACTGCACTGCATCCCCAGAAGTGCCAGTGCACTCTCTGGACTCACTGCACTGCATCCCCAGTGGTTCCATTGCACTCTCTGGACTCACTGCATTGGATCACCAGTGGTGTCAGTGCACTCTCTGGACTCAGTGCAGTGCATCCCCAGTGGTGCCAGTGCACTCTCTGGACTCACTGCACTGCTTCCACACTGGTGCCAGTGCACTCTCTGGACTCACTGCACTGCATCCCCAGTGGTGCCAGTGCACTCTCTGGACTCACTGCAGTGCATCACCAGTGGTGCCAGTGCACTCTCTGGAGTCACTGCACTGCATCCCCAGTGGAGCCAGTGCACTCTCTGCACTCACTGCACTGCATTCCCAGTGGTGCCAGTGCACTCTTTGGACTCACTGCACTGCATCCCCAGTGGTGCCAGTGCACTCTCTGGACCCACTGCAGTGCGTCCCCAGTGGTGCCAGTGCACTCTCTGCACTCACTGCACTGCATCCCCAGTGGTGCCAGTGCACTCTCTGCACTCACTGCACTGCATCCCCAGTGGTGCCAGTGCACTCTCTGAACTCACTGCAGTGTATCCCCTGTGGTGCCAGTGCACTCTGTGGACTCACTGCAGTGCATCCCCAGTGGTGCCAGTGCACTCTCTGGACTCACTGCACTGCATCCCCACTGGTGCCAGTGCACTCTCCGGACTCACTGCACTGCATCCCCAGTGGTGCCAGTGCACTCTCTGGACTCACTGCAGTGCATCCCCAGTGGTTCCAGTGCACTCTCTGCACTCACTGCACTGCATCCCCAGTGGTGCCAGTGCACTCTCTGCACTCACTGCACTGCATCCCCGGTGTCCCAGAGCACTCTCTGGACTCACCGAGGTGCATCCCCAGTGGTGCCCGTGCACTCTCTGGACTCACCGCACTGCATCACCAGTGGTGCCAGTGCACTCTCTGGACTCACTGCAGTGCAGCCCCTGAGGTGCCAGTGCACTCTCTGGATCACTGCACTGCATCCCCAGTGCTGACAGTGCACTCTCTGGACTCACTGCACTGCATCCCCAGTGGTGCCAGTGCACTCTCTGGACTCACTGCAGTGCATCTCCTTTTGCGCCAGTGCACTCTCTGGACTCACTGCACTGCATCCCCAGTGGTGCCAGTGCACTCTCTGGACTCACTGCACTGCATCCCCAGTGGTGCCAGTGTACTCTCTGGACTCACTGCACTGCATCCCCAGTGGAGACAGTGCACTCTCTGTAGTCACTGCGCTGCATCCCCAGTGGTTCCAGGGCACTCTCTCGACTCACTGCACTGCAACTCCAGTGGTGCCAGTGCACTCTCTGGAGTCACTGCGCTGCATCCCCAGTGGTGCCAGTGCACTCTCTGGACTCACTGCAGTGCATCCCCAGTGGTGCGAGTGCACTCTCTGGACTCACCGGGGTGCATCCCCAGTGGTGCCAGTGCACTCTCTGGACTCACTGCAGTGCATCCCCAGTGGTGCCAGTGCACTCTGTGGACTCACTGCACTGCATCCCCAGTGTTGCCAGTGCACTCTCTGGAGTCACTGCACTGCATCCCCAGTGGTGCCAGTGCACTCTCTGGACTCACTGCACTGCATCCCCAGTGGTGCCAGTGCACTCTCTGGACTCACTGCAGTGCATCCCCAGTGGTGCCAGTGCACTCTCTGGACTCACTGCACTGCATCCCATTGGTGCCAGTGCACTCTCTGGACTCACTGCACTGCATCCCCAGTGGTGCCAGTGCACTCTCTGGACTCACTGCACTGCATCCCCAGTGGTGCCAGTGCACTCTCTGGACTCACTGCAGTGCATCCCCAGTGGTGCCAGTGCACTCTCTGGACTCACTGCAGTGCTTCCGCACTGGTGCCAGTGCACTCTCTGCACTCACTGCACTGCATCAACAGTGGTGCCTCTGCACTCTCTGGAGTCACTGCACTGCATCCCCAGTGGTGCCAGTGCACTCTCTGGACTCACTGTAGTGCATCCCCAGTGGTGCCAGTGCACTCTCTGGACTCACTGTAGTGCATCCCCAGTGGTGCCAGTGCACTCTCTGGACTCACTGCACTGCGTCCCCAGTGGTGCCAGTGCACTCTCTGGACTCACTGCACTGCGTCCCCAGTGGTGCCAGTGCACTCTCTGGACTCACTGCACTGCATCCCCAGTGGTGCCAGTGCACTCTCTGAGCTCACTGCAGTGCATCCCCAGTGGTGCCAGTGCACTCTCTGGACTCACTGCACTGCATCCCCAGTGGTGCCAGTGCACTCCCTGGACTCACTGCACTGCATCAACAGTGGTGCCAGTGCACTCTCTGCACTCACTGCACTGCATCCCCAGTGGTGCCAGTGTAGTCTCTGGACTCACAGCAGTGCATCCCCAGTGGTGCCAGTGCAACTACTGGACTCACTGCAGTGTAGCTCAGTGGTGCCAGTGCACTCTCTGGACTCACTGCACTGCATCCCCAGTGGTGCCAGTGCACTCTCTGGACTCACTGCACTGCATCCCCAGTGGTGCCAGTGCACTGTCTGGACTCACTGCAGTGTATCGCCATTGGAGCCGGTGCACTCTCTGGACTCACTAAACTGCATCCCCAGTGCTGCCAGAGAACTCTCTGGTCTCACTGCAGTGCATCCCCAGTGGTGCCAGTGCACTCTCTGGACTCACTGCATCTCCAGTGGTGCCAGGGCACTCTCTGGACTCACAGCACTGCATCCCCATTGGTGCCAGAGCACTCTCTGGACTCACTGCACTAAAACCCCAGTGGTGCCAGTGCAGTCTCTGGACTCACTGCACTGCATCCCCAGTGGTGCCAGTGCACTCTCTGGACTCACCGGGGTGCATCCCCAGTGGTGCCAGTGCACTCTCTGGACTCACTGCAGTGCATCCCCTGTGGTGCCAGTGTACTCTCTGGACTCACTGCACTGCATCACCAGCGGTGCCAGTGCACTCTCTGGACTCACTGCAGTGCATCCGCAGTGGTGCCAGTGCACTTTCTGGAGTCACTGCAGTGCATCCCCTGTTGTGCCAGTGCACTCTCTGCACTCACTGCACTGCATCCCCAGAAGTGCCAGTGCACTCACTGGACTCACTGCACTGCATCCCCAGTGGTTCCATTGCACTCTCTGGACTCACTGCATTGGATCCCCAGTGGTGTCAGTGCACTCTCTGGACTCAGTGCAGTGCATCCCCAGTGGTGCCAGTGCACTCTCTGGACTCACTGCAGTGCTTCCCCAGTGGTGCCAGTGCACTCTCTGGACTCACTGCACTGCATCCCCAGTGGTGCCAGTGCACTCTCTGGACTCACTGCAGTGCATCACCAGTGGTGCCAGTGCACTCTCTGGAGTCACTGCACTGCATCCCCAGTGGAGCCAGTGCACTCTCTGGACTCACTGCACTGTATCCCCAGTGGTGCCAGTGCACTCTCTGGACTCACTGCACTGCATCCCCAATGGTGCCAGTGCACTCTCTGTAGTCACTGCACTGCGTCCCCAGTGGTGCCAGTGCACTCTCTGGGCTCACTGCAGTGTATCCCCTGTGGTGCCAGTGCACTCTGTGGACTCACTGCACTGCATCCGCAGTGGTGCCAGTGCACTCTTTCGAGTCATTGCAGTGCATCCCCAGTGGTGCCAGTGCACTCTCTGGACTCACTGCACTGCATCCCCAGTGGTGCCAGTGCACTCTCTGCACTCACCGCACTGCATCCCCAGTGTTCCCCGAGCACTCTCTGGACTCACTGCAGTGCATCCCCAGTGGTGCCAGTGCACTCTCTGGACTCACTGCAGTGCATCCCCAGTGGTGCCAGTGCACTCTCTGGACTCACTGCACTGCATCCCCAGTGGTGCCACTGCACTCTCTGGACTCACTGCACTGCATCACCATTGGTGCCAGGGCACTCTCCGGACTCACTGCAGTGCATCCGCAGTGGTGCCAGTGCACTCTTTCGAGTCACTGCACTGCATCCCCATTAGTTCCAGTGCATTCTCTGGACTCATTGCAGTGCATCCCCAGTGGTGCCAGTGCACTCTCTGGACTCACTGCAGTGCATCCCCAGTGGTGCCAGTGCACTCTCTGGACTCACTGCACTGCATCCAAAGTGCTGACAGTGCACTCTCTGGACTCACTGCAGTGCATCCCCAGTGGTGCCAGTGCACTCTCTGGACTCACTGCACTGCATCCCTAATGGTGCCAGTGCACTCTCTGGACTCACTGCACTGCATCCCCAGTGGTTCCAGTGCACTCTGGACTCACTGCACTGCATCCCCGGTGTTCCCAGAGCACTCTCTGGACTCACCGAGGTGCATCCCCAGTGGTGCCAGTGCACTCTCTGGACTCACTGCACTGCATCCCCAGTGGTGCCAGTGCACTCTCTGGACTCACTGCAGTGCAGCCTCTGAGGTGCCAGTGTACTCTCTGGACTCACTGCACTGCATCCCCAGTGGTGACAGTGCACTCTCTGGAATCACTGCAGTGCATCCCCGGTAGTGCCAGTGCACTCTCTGGACTCACTGCACTGCATCCCCAGTGGTTCCAGTGCACTCTCTGGACTCACTGCAGTGCATCCCCAGTGGTGCCAGTGCACTCTCTGGACTCACTGCACTGCATCCCCTGTGGTGCCAGTACACTCTCTGGACTCACTGCAGTGCATCCCCAGTGGTGCCAGTGTACTCTCTGGACTCACTGCACTGCATCACCAGCGGTGCCAGTACACTCTCTGGACTCACTGCACTGCATCCCCAGTGGTGCCAGTGCACTTTCTGGAGTCACTGCAGTGCATCCCCTTTTGTGCCAGTGCACTCTCTGCACTCACTGCACTGCATCCCCAGAAGTGCCAGTGCACTCTCTGGACTCACTGCACTGCATCCCCAGTGGTTCCATTGCACTCTCTGGACTCACTGCATTGGATCACCAGTGGTGTCAGTGCACTCTCTGGACTCAGTGCAGTGCATCCCCAGTGGTGCCAGTGCACTCTCTGGACTCACTGCACTGCTTCCCCAGTGGTGCCAGTGCACTCTCTGGACTCACTGCACTGCATCCCCAGTGGTGCCAGTGCACTCTCTGGACTCACTGCAGTGCATCACCAGTGGTGCCAGTGCACTCTCTGGAGTCACTGCACTGCATCCCCAGTGGAGCCAGTGCACTCTCTGCACTCACTGCACTGCATTCCCAGTGGTGCCAGTGCACTCTTTGGACGCACTGCACTGCATCCCCAGTGGTGCCAGTGCACTCTCTGGACCCACTGCAGTGCATCCCCACTGGTGCCAGTGCACTCTCTGGACTCACTGCACTGCATCCCCAGTGGTGCCAGTGTACTCTCTGGTCTCAGTGCACTGCTTCCCCAGTGGAGCCACTGCACTCTCTGGACTCACTGCACTGCATCCCCAGTGGTGCCAGTGCACTCTCTGGACTCACTGCAGTGCATCCCCTTTTGTGCCAGTGCACTCTCTGGACTCACTGCACTGCATCCCCAGTGGTGCCAGTGCACTCTCTAGAGTCACTGCCCTGCATCCCCACTGGTGCCAGTGCACTCTCTGGACTCACTGCAGTGCATCCGCAGTGGTGCCAGTCCACTCTCTGGACTCACTGCACTGCATCACCTGTGATGCCAGTGCACTCTCTGGACTCACTGCACTGCATCACCTGTGGTGCCAGTGCACTCTCTGGACTCACTGCACTGCATCCCCAGTGGTGCCAGTGCACTCTCTGGACTCACTGCACTGCATCCCCAGTGGTGCCACTGCACTCTCTGGACTCACTGCACTGCATCACCAGTGGTGCCAGGGCACTCTCCGGACTCACTGCAGTGCATCCGCAGTGGTGTCACTGCACTCTTTTAAGTCACTGCAGTGCATCCCCAGTGGTGCCAGTGCACTCTCTGGACTCACTGCAGTGCATCCCCAGTGGTGCCAGTGCACTCTCTGCACTCACTGCACTGCATCACCAGTGGTGCCACTGCACTCTCTGGACTCACTGCACTGCATCCCCAGTGGTGACAGTGCACTCTCTGGAATCACTGCAGTGCATCCCCGGTAGTGCCAGTGCACTCTCTGGACTCACTGCACTGCATTCCCAGTGGTTCCAGTGCACTCTCTGGACTCACTGCAGTGCATCCCCAGTGGTGCCAGTGCACTCTCTGGACTCACTGCACTGCATCCCCTGTGGTGCCAGTACACTCTCTGGACTCACTGCAGTGCATCCCCAGTGGTGCCAGTGTACTCTCTGGACTCACTGCACTGCATCACCAGCGGTGCCAGTACACTCTCTGGACTCACTGCACTGCATCCCCAGTGGTGCCAGTGCACTTTCTGGAGTCACTGCAGTGCATCCCCTTTTGTGCCAGTGCACTCTTTGCACTCACTGCACTGCATCCCCAGAAGTGCCAGTGCACTCTCTGGACTCACTGCACTGCATCCCCAGTGGTTCCATTGCACTCTCTGGACTCACTGCATTGGATCACCAGTGGTGTCAGTGCACTCTCTGGACTCAGTGCAGTGCATCCCCAGTGGTGCCAGTGCACTCTCTGGACTCACTGCACTGCTTCCCCACTGGTGCCAGTGCACTCTCTGGACTCACTGCACTGCATCCCCAGTGGTGCCAGTGCACTCTCTGGACTCACTGCAGTGCATCACCAGTGGTGCCAGAGCACTCTCTGGAGTCACTGCACTGCATCCCCAGTGGAGCCAGTGCACTCTCTGCACTCACTGCACTGCATTCCCAGTGGTGCCAGTGCACTCTTTGGACTCACTGCACTGCATCCCCAGTGGTGCCAGTGCACTCTCTGGACCCACTGCAGTGCGTCCCCAGTGGTGCCAGTGCACTCTCTGGACTCACTGCAGTGTATCACCTGTGGTGCCAGTGCACTCTGTGGACTCACTGCAGTGCATCCCCAGTGGTGCCAGTGCACTCTCTGGACTCACTGCACTGCATCCCCACTGGTGCCAGTGCACTCTCCGGACTCACTGCACTGCATCCCCAGTGGTGCCAGTGCACTCTCTGGACTCACTGCACTGCATCCCCAGTGGTTCCAGTGCACTCTCTGCACTCACTGCACTGCATCCCCAGTGGTGCCAGTGCACTCTCTGCACTCACTGCACTGCATCCCCGGTGTCCCAGAGCACTATCTGGACTCACCGAGGTGCATCCCCAGTGGTGCCCGTGCACTCTCTGGACTCACCGCACTGCATCACCAGTGGTGCCAGTGCACTCTCTGGACTCACTGCAGTGCAGCCCCTGAGGTGCCAGTGCACTCTCTGGATCAGTGCACTGCATCCCCAGTGGTGCCAGTGCATTCTCTGGACTCACTGCAGTGCATCCCCATTGGTGCCAGTGCACTCTCTGGACTCACTGCACTGCATCCCCAGTGCTGACAGTGCACTCTCTGGACTCACTGCACTGCATCCCCAGTGGTGCCAGTGCACTCTCTGGACTCACTGCACTGCATCCCCAGTGGTGCCAGTGTACTCTCTGGACTCACTGCACTGCATCCCCAGTGGAGACAGTGCACTCTCTGTAGTCACTGCGCTGCATCCCCAGTGGTTCCAGGGCACTCTCTCGACTCACTGCACTGCAACTCCAGTGGTGCCAGTGCACTCTCTGGAGTCACTGCGCTGCATCCCCAGTGGTGCCAGTGCACTCTCTGGACTCACTGCAGTGCATCCCCAGTGGTGCGAGTGCACTCTCTGGACTCACCGGGGTGCATCCCCAGTGGTGCCAGTGCACTCTCTGGACTCACTGCAGTGCATCCCCAGTGGTGCCAGTGCACTCTGTGGACTCACTGCACTGCATCCCCAGTGTTGCCAGTGCACTCTCTGGAGTCACTGCACTGCATCCCCAGTGGTGCCAGTGCACTCTCTGGACTCACTGCACTGCATCCCCAGTGGTGCCAGTGCACTCTCTGGACTCACTGCAGTGCATCCCCAGTGGTGCCAGTGCACTCTCTGGACTCACTGCACTGCATCCCATTGGTGCCAGTGCACTCTCTGGACTCACTGCACTGCATCACCAGTGCTGACAGTGCACTCTCTGGACTCACTGCACTGCATCCCCAGTGGTGCCAGTGCACTCTCTGGACTCACTGCAGTGCATCCCCAGTGGTGCCAGTGCACTCTCTGGACTCACTGCAGTGCTTCCGCACTGGTGCCAGTGCACTCTCTGCACTCACTGCACTGCATCAACAGTGGTGCCTCTGCACTCTCTGGAGTCACTGCACTGCATCCCCAGTGGTGCCAGTGCACTCTCTGGACTCACTGTAGTGCATCCCCAGTGGTGCCAGTGCACTCTCTGGACTCACTGTAGTGCATCCCCAGTGGTGCCAGTGCACTCTCTGGACTCACTGCACTGCGTCCCCAGTGGTGCCAGTGCACTCTCTGGAGTCACTGCACTGCGTCCCCAGTGGTGCCAGTGCACTCTCTGGACTCACTGCACTGCATCCCCAGTGGTGCCAGTGCACTCTCTGAGCTCACTGCAGTGCATCCCCAGTGGTGCCAGGGCACTCTCTGGACTCACTGCACTGCATCCCCAGTGGTGCCAGTGCACTCCGTGGACTCACTGCACTGCATCAACAGTGGTGCCAGTGCACTCTCTGCACTCACTGCACTGCATCCCCAGTGGTGCCAGTGTAGTCTCTGGACTCACAGCAGTGCATCCCCAGTGGTGCCAGTGCACTCTCTGGACTCACTGCATTGGATCACCAGTGGTGTCAGTGCACTCTCTGGACTCAGTGCAGTGCATCCCCAGTGGTGCCAGTGCACTCTCTGGACTCACTGCACTGCTTCCCCACTGGTGCCAGTGCACTCTCTGGACTCACTGCACTGCATCCCCAGTGGTGCCAGTGCACTCTCTGGACTCACTGCAGTGCATCACCAGTGGTGCCAGTGCACTCTCTGGAGTCACTGCACTGCATCCCCAGTGGAGCCAGTGCACTCTCTGCACTCACTGCACTGCATTCCCAGTGGTGCCAGTGCACTCTTTGGACTCACTGCACTGCATCCCCAGTGGTGCCAGTGCACTCTCTGGACCCACTGCAGTGCATCCCCACTGGTGCCAGTGCACTCTCTGGACTCACTGCACTGCATCCCCAATGGTGCCAGTGCACTCTCTATAGTCACTGCACTGCGTCCCCAGTGGTGCCAGTGCACTCTCTGGACTCACTGCAGTGTATCCCCTGTGGTGCCAGTGCACTCTGTGGACTCACTGCACTGCATCCCAGTGGTGCCAGTGCACTCTCTGGACTCACTGCACTGCATCCCCAAGGTGCCAGTGCACTCTCTGGACTCACTGCACTGCATCCCCAGTGGTTCCAGTGCACTCTCTGGACTCACTGCAGTGCATCACCAGTGGTGCCAGTGCACTCTCTGGACTCACTGCAGTGCATCCCCAGTGGTGCCAGTGCACTCTCTGGACTCACTGCACTTCATCCCCAGTGGTGCCAGTGCACTCTCTGGACTCACTGCACTGCATCCCCAGTGGTGTCACTGCACTCTCTGCACTCACTGCACTGCATCACCATTGGTGCCAGGGCACTCTCCGGACTCACTGCAGTGCATCCGCAGTGGTGCCAGTGCACTCTCTGGACTCACTGCACTGCATCCCCAGTGATGCCAGTGCACTCTCTGGACTCACTGCAGTGCATCCGCAGTGGTGCCAGTGCACTCTTTTGAGTCACTGCAGTGCATCCCCAGTGGTGCCAGTGCACTCTCTGGACTCACTGCACTGCATCACCAGTGGTGCCAGAGCACTCTCTGGAATCACTGCAGTGCATCCCCAGTGGTGCCAGTACACTCTCTGGACTCACTGCACTGCATCCCCAGTGGTGCCAGTGCACTCTCTGGCCTCACTGCATTGCATCCCCAGTGGTGCCAGTGCACTCTCTGGACTCACTGCACTGCATCCCCAGTGGTGCCACTGCACTCTCTGGACTCACTGCACTGCATCACCATTGGTGCCAGTGCACTCTCTGGACTCACTGCAGTGCATCCGCAGTGGTGCCAGTGCACTCTTTTGAGTCACTGCAGTGAATCCCCAGTGGTGCCAGTGCACTCTCTGGACTCACTGCACTGCATCCCCAGTGGTGCCAGTGCACTCTCTGCACTCACTGCACTGCATCCCCAGTGCTGACAGTGCACTCTCTGGACTCACTGCAGTGCATCCCCAGTGGTGCCAGTGCACTCTCTGGACTCACTGCAGTGCATCCCCAGTGGTGCCAGTGCACTCTCTGGACTCACTGCACTGCATCCCCAGAGGTGCCAGTGCACTCTCTGGACTCACTGCACTTCATCCCCAGTGGTGCCAGTGCACTCTCTGGACTCACTGCACTGCATCACCAGTGGTGCCAGAGCACTCTCTGGAATCACTGCAGTGCATCCCCAGTGGTGCCAGTACACTCTCTGGACTCACTGCACTGCATCCCCAGTGGTGCCAGTGCACTCTCTGGCCTCACTGCATTGCATCCCCAGTGGTGCCAGTGCACTCTCTGGACTCACTGCACTGCATCCCCAGTGGTGCCACTGCACTCTCTGGACTCACTGCACTGCATCACCATTGGTGCCAGTGCACTCTCTGGACTCACTGCAGTGCATCCGCAGTGGTGCCAGTGCACTCTTTTGAGTCACTGCAGTGAATCCCCAGTGGTGCCAGTGCACTCTCTGGACTCACTGCACTGCATCCCCAGTGGTGCCAGTGCACTCTCTGCACTCACTGCACTGCATCCCCAGTGCTGACAGTGCACTCTCTGGACTCACTGCAGTGCATCCCCAGTGGTGCCAGTGCACTCTCTGGACTCACTGCACTGCATCCCCAGTGGTGCCAGTGCACTCTCTGGACTCACTGCACTGCATCCCCAGAGGTGCCAGTGCACTCTCTGGACTCACTGCACTTCATCCCCAGTGGTGCCAGTGCACTCTCTGGACTCACTGCATTGCATCCCCAGTGGTGCCAGTGACCTCTCTGGACTCACTGCACTGCATCCCCAGTGGTGCCACTGCACTCTCTGGACTCACTGCACTGCATCACCATTGGTGCCAGGGCACTCTCCGGACTCACTGCATTGCATCCCCAGTGGTGCCAGTGCACTCTCTGGACTCACTGCACTGCATCCCCAGTGGTGCCACTGCACTCTCTGGACTCACTGCACTGCATCACCATTGGTGCCAGTGCACTCTCTGGACTCACTGCAGTGCATCCGCAGTGGTGCCAGTGCACTCTTTTGAGTCACTGCAGTGAATCCCCAGTGGTGCCAGTGCACTCTCTGGACTCACTGCACTGCATCCCCAGTGGTGCCAGTGCACTCTCTGCACTCACTGCACTGCATCCCCAGTGCTGACAGTGCACTCTCTGGACTCACTGCAGTGCATCCCCAGTGGTGCCAGTGCACTCTCTGGACTCACTGCAGTGCATCCCCAGTGGTGCCAGTGCACTCTCTGGACTCACTGCACTGCATCCCCAGAGGTGCCAGTGCACTCTCTGGACTCACTGCACTTCATCCCCAGTGGTGCCAGTGCACTCTCTGGACTCACTGCATTGCATCCCCAGTGGTGCCAGTGACCTCTCTGGACTCACTGCACTGCATCCCCAGTGGTGCCAGTGCACTCTCTGGACTCACTGCACTGCATCACCATTGGTGCCAGGGCACTCTCCGGACTCACTGCAGTGCATCCGCAGTGGTGCCAGTGCACTCTCTGGACTCACTGCAGTGCATCCCCAGTGGTGCCACTGCACTCTCTGGACTCACTGCAGTGCATCTCCTTTTGCGCCAGTGCACTCTCTGGACTCACTGCACTGCATCCCCAGTGGTGCCAGTGCACTCTCTGGACTCACTGCACTGCATCCCCAGTGGTGCCAGTGTACTCTCTGGACTCACTGCACTGCATCCCCAGTGGAGACAGTGCACTCTCTGTAGTCACTGCGCTGCATCCCCAGTGGTTCCAGGGCACTCTCTCGACTCACTGCACTGCAACTCCAGTGGTGCCAGTGCACTCTCTGGAGTCACTGCGCTGCATCCCCAGTGGTGCCAGTGCACTCTCTGGACTCACTGCAGTGCATCCCCAGTGGTGCGAGTGCACTCTCTGGACTCACCGGGGTGCATCCCCAGTGGTGCCAGTGCACTCTCTGGACTCACTGCAGTGCATCCCCAGTGGTGCCAGTGCACTCTGTGGACTCACTGCACTGCATCCCCAGTGTTGCCAGTGCACTCTCTGGAGTCACTGCACTGCATCCCCAGTGGTGCCAGTGCACTCTCTGGACTCACTGCACTGCATCCCCAGTGGTGCCAGTGCACTCTCTGGACTCACTGCAGTGCATCCCCAGTGGTGCCAGTGCACTCTCTGGACTCACTGCACTGCATCCCATTGGTGCTAGTGCACTCTCTGGACTCACTGCACTGCATCCCCAGTGGTGCCAGTGCACTCTCTGGACTCACTGCACTGCATCCCCAGTGGTGCCAGTGCACTCTCTGGACTCACTGCAGTGCATCCCCAGTGGTGCCAGTGCACTCTCTGGACTCACTGCAGTGCTTCCGCACTGGTGCCAGTGCACTCTCTGCACTCACTGCACTGCATCAACAGTGGTGCCTCTGCACTCTCTGGAGTCACTGCACTGCATCCCCAGTGGTGCCAGTGCACTCTCTGGACTCACTGTAGTGCATCCCCAGTGGTGCCAGTGCACTCTCTGGACTCACTGTAGTGCATCCCCAGTGGTGCCAGTGCACTCTCTGGACTCACTGCACTGCGTCCCCAGTGGTGCCAGTGCACTCTCTGGACTCACTGCACTGCGTCCCCAGTGGTGCCAGTGCACTCTCTGGACTCACTGCACTGCATCCCCAGTGGTGCCAGTGCACTCTCTGAGCTCACTGCAGTGCATCTCCAGTGGTGCCAGTGCACTCTCTGGACTCACTGCACTGCATCCCCAGTGGTGCCAGTGCACTCCCTGGACTCACTGCACTGCATCAACAGTGGTGCCAGTGCACTCTCTGCACTCACTGCACTGCATCCCCAGTGGTGCCAGTGTAGTCTCTGGACTCACAGCAGTGCATCCCCAGTGGTGCCAGTGCAACTACTGGACTCACTGCAGTGTAGCTCAGTGGTGCCAGTGCACTCTCTGGACTCACTGCACTGCATCCCCAGTGGTGCCAGTGCACTCTCTGGACTCACTGCACTGCATCCCCAGTGGTGCCAGTGCACTGTCTGGACTCACTGCAGTGTATCGCCATTGGAGCCGGTGCACTCTCTGGACTCACTAAACTGCATCCCCAGTGCTGCCAGAGAACTCTCTGGTCTCACTGCAGTGCATCCCCAGTGGTGCCAGTGCACTCTCTGGACTCACTGCATCTCCAGTGGTGCCAGGGCACTCTCTGGACTCACAGCACTGCATCCCCATTGGTGCCAGAGCACTCTCTGGACTCACTGCACTAAAACCCCAGTGGTGCCAGTGCAGTCTCTGGACTCACTGCACTGCATCCCCAGTGGTGCCAGTGCACTCTCTGGACTCACCGGGGTGCATCCCCAGTGGTGCCAGTGCACTCTCTGGACTCACTGCAGTGCATCCCCTGTGGTGCCAGTGTACTCTCTGGACTCACTGCAGTGCATCCCCAGTGGTGCCAGTGTACTCTCTGGACTCACTGCACTGCATCACCAGCGGTGCCAGTGCACTCTCTGGACTCACTGCAGTGCATCCCCAGTGGTGCCAGTGCACTTTCTGGAGTCACTGCAGTGCATCCCCTGTTGTGCCAGTGCACTCTCTGCACTCACTGCACTGCATCCCCAGAAGTGCCAGTGCACTCACTGGACTCACTGCACTGCATCCCCAGTGGTTCCATTGCACTCTCTGGACTCACTGCATTGGATCCCCAGTGGTGTCAGTGCACTCTCTGGACTCAGTGCAGTGCATCTCCAGTGGTGCCAGTGCACTCTCTGGACTCACTGCAGTGCTTCCCCAGTGGTGCCAGTGCACTCTCTGGACTCACTGCGCTGCATCCCCAGTGGTGCCAGTGCACTCTCTGGACTCACTGCAGTGCATCACCAGTGGTGCCAGTGCACTCTCTGGAGTCACTGCACTGCATCCCCAGTGGAGCCAGTGCACTCTCTGGACTCACTGCACTGCATCCCCAGTGGTGCCAGTGCACTCTATGGACTCACTGCACTGCATCCCCAGTGGTGCCAGTGCACTCTCTGGACCCACTGCAGTGCATCCCCACTGGTGCCAGTGCACTCTCTGGACTCACTGCACTGCATCCACAATGGTGCCAGTGCACTCTCTGTAGTCACTGCACTGCGTCCCCAGTGGTGCCAGTGCACTCTCTGGACTCACTGCAGTGTATCCCCTGTGGTGCCAGTGCACTCTGTGGACTCACTGCACTGCATCCGCAGTGGTGCCAGTGCACTCTCTGCACTCACTGCACTGCATCCCCAGTGTTCCCCGAGCACTCTCTGGACTCACTGCAGTGCATCCCCAGTGGTGCCAGTGCACTCTCTGGACTCACTGCAGTGCATCCCCAGTGGTGCCAGTGCACTCTCTGGACTCACTGCACTGCATCCCCAGTGGTGCCACTGCACTCTCTGGACTCACTGCACTGCATCACCATTGGTGCCAGGGCACTCTCCGGACTCACTGCAGTGTATCCCCTGTGGTGCCAGTGCACTCTCTGGACTCACTGCACTAAAACCCCAGTGGTGCCAGTGCACTCTCTGGACTCACTGCAGTGCATCCCCAGTGGTGCCAGTGCACTCTCTGGACTCACTGCACTGCATCCAAAGTGCTGACAGTGCACTCTCTGGACTCACTGCAGTGCATCCCCAGTGGTGCCAGTGCACTCTCCGGACTCACTGCACTGCATCCCTAATGGTGCCAGTGCACTCTCTGGACTCACTGCAGTGCATCCCCAGTGGTTCCAGTGCACTCTGGACTCACTGCACTGCATCCCCAGTGGTGCCAGTGCACTCTCTGCACTCACTGCACTGCATCCCCGGTGTTCCCAGAGCACTCTCTGGACTCACCGAGGTGCATCCCCAGTGGTGCCAGTGCACTCTCTGGACTCACTGCAGTGCAGCCTCTGAGGTGCCAGTGTACTCTCTGGACTCACTGCACTGCATCCCCAGTGGTGACAGTGCACTCTCTGGAATCACTGCAGTGCATCCCCGGTAGTGCCAGTGCACTCTCTGGACTCACTGCACTGCATCCCCAGTGGTTCCAGTGCACTCTCTGGACTCACTGCAGTGCATCCCCAGTGGTGCCAGTGCACTCTCTGGACTCACTGCACTGCATCCCCTGTGGTGCCAGTACACTCTCTGGACTCACTGCAGTGCATCCCCAGTGGTGCCAGTGTACTCTCTGGACTCACTGCACTGCATCACCAGCGGTGCCAGTACACTCTCTGGACTCACTGCACTGCATCCCCAGTGGTGCCAGTGCACTTTCTGGAGTCACTGCAGTGCATCCCCTTTTGTGCCAGTGCACTCTTTGCACTCACTGCACTGCATCCCCAGAAGTGCCAGTGCACTCTCTGGACTCACTGCACTGCATCCCCAGTGGTTCCATTGCACTCTCTGGACTCACTGCATTGGATCACCAGTGGTGTCAGTGCACTCTCTGGACTCAGTGCAGTGCATCCCCAGTGGTGCCAGTGCACTCTCTGGACTCACTGCACTGCTTCCCCACTGGTGCCAGTGCACTCTCTGGACTCACTGCACTGCATCCCCAGTGGTGCCAGTGCACTCTCTGGACTCACTGCAGTGCATCACCAGTGGTGCCAGTGCACTCTCTGGAGTCACTGCACTGCATCCCCAGTGGAGCCAGTGCACTCTCTGCACTCACTGCACTGCATTCCCAGTGGTGCCAGTGCACTCTTTGGACTCACTGCACTGCATCCCCAGTGGTGCCAGTGCACTCTCTGGACCCACTGCAGTGCGTCCCCAGTGGTGCCAGTGCACTCTCTGCACTCACTGCACTGCATCCCCAGTGGTGCCAGTGCACTCTCTGCACTCACTGCACTGCATCCCCAGTGGTGCCAGTGCACTCTCTGAACTCACTGCAGTGTATCCCCTGTGGTGCCAGTGCACTCTGTGGACTCACTGCAGTGCATCCCCAGTGGTGCCAGTGCACTCTCTGGACTCACTGCACTGCATCCCCACTGGTGCCAGTGCACTCTCCGGACTCACTGCACTGCATCCCCAGTGGTGCCAGTGCACTCTCTGGACTCACTGCAGTGCATCCCCAGTGGTTCCAGTGCACTCTCTGCACTCACTGCACTGCATCCCCAGTGGTGCCAGTGCACTCTCTGCACTCACTGCACTGCATCCCCGGTGTCCCAGAGCACTCTCTGGACTCACCGAGGTGCATCCCCAGTGGTGCCCGTGCACTCTCTGGACTCACCGCACTGCATCACCAGTGGTGCCAGTGCACTCTCTGGACTCACTGCAGTGCAGCCCCTGAGGTGCCAGTGCACTCTCTGGATCACTGCAGTGCATCCCCAGTGCTGACAGTGCACTCTCTGGACTCACTGCACTGCATCCCCACTGGTGCCAGTGCACTCTCTGGACTCACTGCAGTGCATCTCCTTTTGCGCCAGTGCACTCTCTGGACTCACTGCACTGCATCCCCAGTGGTGCCAGTGCACTCTCTGGACTCACTGCACTGCATCCCCAGTGGTGCCAGTGTACTCTCTGGACTCACTGCACTGCATCCCCAGTGGAGACAGTGCACTCTCTGTAGTCACTGCGCTGCATCCCCAGTGGTTCCAGGGCACTCTCTCGACTCACTGCACTGCAACTCCAGTGGAGCCAGTGCACTCTCTGGAGTCACTGCGCTGCATCCCCAGTGGTGCCAGTGCACTCTCTGGACTCACTGCAGTGCATCCCCAGTGGTGCGAGTGCACTCTCTGGACTCACCGGGGTGCATCCCCAGTGGTGCCAGTGCACTCTCTGGACTCACTGCAGTGCTTCCGCACTGGTGCCAGTGCACTCTCTGCACTCACTGCACTGCATCAACAGTGGTGCC
Organism: Anser brachyrhynchus; assembly: GCF_964034855.1. NCBI lineage: Eukaryota > Metazoa > Chordata > Aves > Anseriformes > Anatidae > Anser > Anser brachyrhynchus. Next base: position 1,519,659 of record NW_027663925.1, read on the forward strand.
TCTGCACTCTCTGGAGTCACTGCACTGCATCCCCAGTGGTGCCAGTGCACTCTCTGGACTCACTGTAGTGCATCCCCAGTGGTGCCAGTGCACTCTCTGGACTCACTGTAGTGCATCCCCAGTGGTGCCAGTGCACTCTCTGGACTCACTGCACTGCGTCCCCAGTGGTGCCAGTGCACTCTCTGGACTCACTGCACTGCGTCCCCAGTGGTGCCAGTGCACTCTCTGGACTCACTGCACTGCATCCCCAGTGGTGCCAGTGCACTCTCTGAGCTCACTGCAGTGCATCCCCAGTGGTGCCAGTGCACTCTCTGGACTCACTGCACTGCATCCCCAGTGGTGCCAGTGCACTCCCTGGACTCACTGCACTGCATCAACAGTGGTGCCAGTGCACTCTCTGCACTCACTGCACTGCATCCCCAGTGGTGCCAGTGTAGTCTCTGGACTCACAGCAGTGCATCCCCAGTGGTGCCAGTGCAACTACTGGACTCACTGCAGTGTAGCTCAGTGGTGCCAGTGCACTCTCTGGACTCACTGCACTGCATCCCCAGTGGTGCCAGTGCACTCTCTGGACTCACTGCACTGCATCCCCAGTGGTGCCAGTGCACTGTCTGGACTCACTGCAGTGTATCGCCATTGGAGCCGGTGCACTCTCTGGACTCACTAAACTGCATCCCCAGTGCTGCCAGAGAACTCTCTGGTCTCACTGCAGTGCATCCCCAGTGGTGCCAGTGCACTCTCTGGACTCACTGCATCTCCAGTGGTGCCAGGGCACTCTCTGGACTCACAGCACTGCATCCCCATTGGTGCCAGAGCACTCTCTGGACTCACTGCACTAAAACCCCAGTGGTGCCAGTGCAGTCTCTGGAATCACTGCAGTGCATCCCCGGTAGTGCCAGTGCACTCTCTGGACTCACTGCACTGCATCCCCAGTGGTTCCAGTGCACTCTCTGGACTCACTGCAGTGCATCCCCAGTGGTGCCAGTGCACTCTCTGGACTCACTGCACTGCATCCCCTGTGGTGCCAGTACACTCTCTGGACTCACTGCAGTGCATCCCCAGTGGTGCCAGTGTACTCTCTGGACTCACTGCACTGCATCACCAGCGGTGCCAGTACACTCTCTGGACTCACTGCACTGCATCCCCAGTGGTGCCAGTGCACTTTCTGGAGTCACTGCAGTGCATCCCCTTTTGTGCCAGTGCACTCTTTGCACTCACTGCACTGCATCCCCAGAAGTGCCAGTGCACTCTCTGGACTCACTGCACTGCATCCCCAGTGGTTCCATTGCACTCTCTGGACTCACTGCATTGGATCACCAGTGGTGTCAGTGCACTCTCTGGACTCAGTGCAGTGCATCCCCAGTGGTGCCAGTGCACTCTCTGGACTCACTGCACTGCTTCCACACTGGTGCCAGTGCACTCTCTGGACTCACTGCACTGCATCCCCAGTGGTGCCAGTGCACTCTCTGGACTCACTGCAGTGCATCACCAGTGGTGCCAGTGCACTCTCTGGAGTCACTGCACTGCATCCCCAGTGGAGCCAGTGCACTCTCTGCACTCACTGCACTGCATTCCCAGTGGTGCCAGTGCACTCTTTGGACTCACTGCACTGCATCCCCAGTGGTGCCAGTGCACTCTCTGGACCCACTGCAGTGCGTCCCCAGTGGTGCCAGTGCACTCTCTGCACTCACTGCACTGCATCCCCAGTGGTGCCAGTGCACTCTCTGCACTCACTGCACTGCATCCCCAGTGGTGCCAGTGCACTCTCTGAACTCACTGCAGTGTATCCCCTGTGGTGCCAGTGCACTCTGTGGACTCACTGCAGTGCATCCCCAGTGGTGCCAGTGCACTCTCTGGACTCACTGCACTGCATCCCCACTGGTGCCAGTGCACTCTCCGGACTCACTGCACTGCATCCCCAGTGGTGCCAGTGCACTCTCTGGACTCACTGCAGTGCATCCCCAGTGGTTCCAGTGCACTCTCTGCACTCACTGCACTGCATCCCCAGTGGTGCCAGTGCACTCTCTGCACTCACTGCACTGCATCCCCGGTGTCCCAGAGCACTCTCTGGACTCACCGAGGTGCATCCCCAGTGGTGCCCGTGCACTCTCTGGACTCACCGCACTGCATCACCAGTGGTGCCAGTGCACTCTCTGGACTCACTGCAGTGCAGCCCCTGAGGTGCCAGTGCACTCTCTGGATCACTGCACTGCATCCCCAGTGCTGACAGTGCACTCTCTGGACTCACTGCACTGCATCCCCAGTGGTGCCAGTGCACTCTCTGGACTCACTGCAGTGCATCTCCTTTTGCGCCAGTGCACTCTCTGGACTCACTGCACTGCATCCCCAGTGGTGCCAGTGCACTCTCTGGACTCACTGCACTGCATCCCCAGTGGTGCCAGTGTACTCTCTGGACTCACTGCACTGCATCCCCAGTGGAGACAGTGCACTCTCTGTAGTCACTGCGCTGCATCCCCAGTGGTTCCAGGGCACTCTCTCGACTCACTGCACTGCAACTCCAGTGGTGCCAGTGCACTCTCTGGAGTCACTGCGCTGCATCCCCAGTGGTGCCAGTGCACTCTCTGGACTCACTGCAGTGCATCCCCAGTGGTGCGAGTGCACTCTCTGGACTCACCGGGGTGCATCCCCAGTGGTGCCAGTGCACTCTCTGGACTCACTGCAGTGCATCCCCAGTGGTGCCAGTGCACTCTGTGGACTCACTGCACTGCATCCCCAGTGTTGCCAGTGCACTCTCTGGAGTCACTGCACTGCATCCCCAGTGGTGCCAGTGCACTCTCTGGACTCACTGCACTGCATCCCCAGTGGTGCCAGTGCACTCTCTGGACTCACTGCAGTGCATCCCCAGTGGTGCCAGTGCACTCTCTGGACTCACTGCACTGCATCCCATTGGTGCCAGTGCACTCTCTGGACTCACTGCACTGCATCCCCAGTGGTGCCAGTGCACTCTCTGGACTCACTGCACTGCATCCCCAGTGGTGCCAGTGCACTCTCTGGACTCACTGCAGTGCATCCCCAGTGGTGCCAGTGCACTCTCTGGACTCACTGCAGTGCTTCCGCACTGGTGCCAGTGCACTCTCTGGACTCACTGTAGTGCATCCCCAGTGGTGCCAGTGCACTCTCTGGACTCACTGCACTGCGTCCCCAGTGGTGCCAGTGCACTCTCTGGACTCACTGTAGTGCATCCCCAGTGGTGCCAGTGCACTCTCTGGACTCACTGTAGTGCATCCCCAGTGGTGCCAGTGCACTCTCTGGACTCACTGCACTGCGTCCCCAGTGGTGCCAGTGCACTCTCTGGACTCACTGCACTGCGTCCCCAGTGGTGCCAGTGCACTCTCTGGACTCACTGCACTGCATCCCCAGTGGTGCCAGTGCACTCTCTGAGCTCACTGCAGTGCATCCCCAGTGGTGCCAGTGCACTCTCTGGACTCACTGCACTGCATCCCCAGTGGTGCCAGTGCACTCCCTGGACTCACTGCACTGCATCAACAGTGGTGCCAGTGCACTCTCTGCACTCACTGCACTGCATCCCCAGTGGTGCCAGTGTAGTCTCTGGACTCACAGCAGTGCATCCCCAGTGGTGCCAGTGCAACTACTGGACTCACTGCAGTGTAGCTCAGTGGTGCCAGTGCACTCTCTGGACTCACTGCACTGCATCCCCAGTGGTGCCAGTGCACTCTCTGGACTCACTGCACTGCATCCCCAGTGGTGCCAGTGCACTGTCTGGACTCACTGCAGTGTATCGCCATTGGAGCCGGTGCACTCTCTGGACTCACTAAACTGCATCCCCAGTGCTGCCAGAGAACTCTCTGGTCTCACTGCAGTGCATCCCCAGTGGTGCCAGTGCACTCTCTGGACTCACTGCATCTCCAGTGGTGCCAGGGCACTCTCTGGACTCACAGCACTGCATCCCCATTGGTGCCAGAGCACTCTCTGGACTCACTGCACTAAAACCCCAGTGGTGCCAGTGCAGTCTCTGGACTCACTGCACTGCATCCCCAGTGGTGCCAGTGCACTCTCTGGACTCACCGGGGTGCATCCCCAGTGGTGCCAGTGCACTCTCTGGACTCACTGCAGTGCATCCCCTGTGGTGCCAGTGTACTCTCTGGACTCACTGCACTGCATCACCAGCGGTGCCAGTGCACTCTCTGGACTCACTGCAGTGCATCCGCAGTGGTGCCAGTGCACTTTCTGGAGTCACTGCAGTGCATCCCCTGTTGTGCCAGTGCACTCTCTGCACTCACTGCACTGCATCCCCAGAAGTGCCAGTGCACTCACTGGACTCACTGCACTGCATCCCCAGTGGTTCCATTGCACTCTCTGGACTCACTGCATTGGATCCCCAGTGGTGTCAGTGCACTCTCTGGACTCAGTGCAGTGCATCCCCAGTGGTGCCAGTGCACTCTCTGGACTCACTGCAGTGCTTCCCCAGTGGTGCCAGTGCACTCTCTGGACTCACTGCACTGCATCCCCAGTGGTGCCAGTGCACTCTCTGGACTCACTGCAGTGCATCACCAGTGGTGCCAGTGCACTCTCTGGAGTCACTGCACTGCATCCCCAGTGGAGCCAGTGCACTCTCTGGACTCACTGCACTGTATCCCCAGTGGTGCCAGTGCACTCTCTGGACTCACTGCACTGCATCCCCAATGGTGCCAGTGCACTCTCTGTAGTCACTGCACTGCGTCCCCAGTGGTGCCAGTGCACTCTCTGGGCTCACTGCAGTGTATCCCCTGTGGTGCCAGTGCACTCTGTGGACTCACTGCACTGCATCCGCAGTGGTGCCAGTGCACTCTTTCGAGTCATTGCAGTGCATCCCCAGTGGTGCCAGTGCACTCTCTGGACTCACTGCACTGCATCCCCAGTGGTGCCAGTGCACTCTCTGCACTCACCGCACTGCATCCCCAGTGTTCCCCGAGCACTCTCTGGACTCACTGCAGTGCATCCCCAGTGGTGCCAGTGCACTCTCTGGACTCACTGCAGTGCATCCCCAGTGGTGCCAGTGCACTCTCTGGACTCACTGCACTGCATCCCCAGTGGTGCCACTGCACTCTCTGGACTCACTGCACTGCATCACCATTGGTGCCAGGGCACTCTCCGGACTCACTGCAGTGCATCCGCAGTGGTGCCAGTGCACTCTTTCGAGTCACTGCACTGCATCCCCATTAGTTCCAGTGCATTCTCTGGACTCATTGCAGTGCATCCCCAGTGGTGCCAGTGCACTCTCTGGACTCACTGCAGTGCATCCCCAGTGGTGCCAGTGCACTCTCTGGACTCACTGCACTGCATCCAAAGTGCTGACAGTGCACTCTCTGGACTCACTGCAGTGCATCCCCAGTGGTGCCAGTGCACTCTCTGGACTCACTGCACTGCATCCCTAATGGTGCCAGTGCACTCTCTGGACTCACTGCACTGCATCCCCAGTGGTTCCAGTGCACTCTGGACTCACTGCACTGCATCCCCGGTGTTCCCAGAGCACTCTCTGGACTCACCGAGGTGCATCCCCAGTGGTGCCAGTGCTCTCTCTGGACTCACTGCACTGCATCCCCAGTGGTGCCAGTGCACTCTCTGGACTCACTGCAGTGCAGCCTCTGAGGTGCCAGTGTACTCTCTGGACTCACTGCACTGCATCCCCAGTGGTGACAGTGCACTCTCTGGAATCACTGCAGTGCATCCCCGGTAGTGCCAGTGCACTCTCTGGACTCACTGCACTGCATCCCCAGTGGTTCCAGTGCACTCTCTGGACTCACTGCAGTGCATCCCCAGTGGTGCCAGTGCACTCTCTGGACTCACTGCACTGCATCCCCTGTGGTGCCAGTACACTCTCTGGACTCACTGCAGTGCATCCCCAGTGGTGCCAGTGTACTCTCTGGACTCACTGCACTGCATCACCAGCGGTGCCAGTACACTCTCTGGACTCACTGCACTGCATCCCCAGTGGTGCCAGTGCACTTTCTGGAGTCACTGCAGTGCATCCCCTTTTGTGCCAGTGCACTCTCTGCACTCACTGCACTGCATCCCCAGAAGTGCCAGTGCACTCTCTGGACTCACTGCACTGCATCCCCAGTGGTTCCATTGCACTCTCTGGACTCACTGCATTGGATCACCAGTGGTGTCAGTGCACTCTCTGGACTCAGTGCAGTGCATCCCCAGTGGTGCCAGTGCACTCTCTGGACTCACTGCACTGCTTCCCCAGTGGTGCCAGTGCACTCTCTGGACTCACTGCACTGCATCCCCAGTGGTGCCAGTGCACTCTCTGGACTCACTGCAGTGCATCACCAGTGGTGCCAGTGCACTCTCTGGAGTCACTGCACTGCATCCCCAGTGGAGCCAGTGCACTCTCTGCACTCACTGCACTGCATTCCCAGTGGTGCCAGTGCACTCTTTGGACTCACTGCACTGCATCCCCAGTGGTGCCAGTGCACTCTCTGGACCCACTGCAGTGCATCCCCACTGGTGCCAGTGCACTCTCTGGACTCACTGCACTGCATCCCCAGTGGTGCCAGTGTACTCTCTGGTCTCAGTGCACTGCTTCCCCAGTGGAGCCACTGCACTCTCTGGACTCACTGCACTGCATCCCCAGTGGTGCCAGTGCACTCTCTGGACTCACTGCAGTGCATCCCCTTTTGTGCCAGTGCACTCTCTGGACTCACTGCACTGCATCCCCAGTGGTGCCAGTGCACTCTCTAGAGTCACTGCACTGCATCCCCACTGGTGCCAGTGCACTCTCTGGACTCACTGCAGTGCATCCGCAGTGGTGCCAGTCCACTCTCTGGACTCACTGCACTGCATCACCTGTGATGCCAGTGCACTCTCTGGACTCACTGCACTGCATCACCTGTGGTGCCAGTGCACTCTCTGGACTCACTGCACTGCATCCCCAGTGGTGCCAGTGCACTCTCTGCACTCACTGCACTGCATCCCCAGTGCTGACAGTGCACTCTCTGGACTCACTGCACTGCATCCCCAGTGCTTACAGTGCACTCTCTGGACTCACTGCAATGCATCCCCAGTGGTGCCAGTGCACTCTCTGGTCTCACTGCACTGCATCCCCAGTGGTGCCAGTGCACTCTCTGGACTCACTGCAGTGCATCCCTTTTGGTGCCTTTGCACTCTCAGGACTCACTGCACTGCATCCCCAATGGTGCCAGTGCAACTACTGGACTCACTGCAGTGTAGCTCAGTGGTCCCAGAGCACTCTCTGGACTCACTGCACTGCATCCCCAGTGGTGCCAGTGCACTCTCTGGACTCACTGCACTGCATCCCCAGTGGTGCCAGTGCACTGTCTGGACTCACTGCAATGTATCGCCATTGGAGCCGGTGCAC